>NC_053022.1:143718842-144018842 GCF_003073215.2 Triticum urartu
CCTCAACCTCTCCCTCTCTCCTTGCTGGATCAAGGCGTGGGAGACGTCACCGGGCTGCACGTGTGTTGAACGCGGAGGTGCCGTGCGTTCGGCACTTGGTCATCGGTGATTTGGATCACGACGAGTACGACTCCATCAACCCCGTTCACTTGAACGCTTCCGCTTAGCGATCTACAAGGGTATGTAGATGCACTCTCCTTCCCTTCGTTGCTAGTCTCTCCATAGATAGATCTTGGTGACACGTAGGAAAATTTTGAATTTCTGCTACGTTCCCTAACAGTGGTATCAGAGCCAGGTTTATTGCGTAGATTCTATGCACGAGTAGAACACAAAGTAGTTGTGGGCGTTGATTTTGTTCAATATGCTTGCCGTTACTAGTCTTATCTTGATTCGGCGGCATCGTGGGATGAAGCGGCCCGGACCAACCTTACACGTACTCTTACGTGAGACCGGTTCCACCGACAAACATGCACTAGTTGCATAAGGTGGCTGGCGGGTGTCTGTCTCTCCACCTTTAGTCGGATCGGATTCGATGAAAAGGGTCCTTATGAAGGGTAAATAGCAATTGGCATATCACGTTGTGGTCTTTGCGTAGGTAAGAAACGTTCTTGCTAGAAACCCATAGCAGCCACGTAAAACATGCAAACAACAATTAGAGGACGTCTAACTTGTTTTTGCAGGGTATGCTATGTGATGTGATATGGCCAAAGGATGTGATGAATGATATATGTGATGTATGAGATGATCATGTTCTTGTAATAGGAATCACGACTTGCATGTCGATGAGTATGACAACCGGCAGGAGCCATAGGAGTTGTCTTAATTTATTTATGACCTGCGTGTCAACATAAACGTCATGTAATTACTTTACTTTATTGCTAACCGTTAGCTGTAGTAGTAGAAGTAATAGATGACGTGACAACTTCATGGAGACACGATGATGGAGATCATGATGATGGAGATCATGGTGTCATGCCGGTGACAAGATGATCATGGAGCCCCAAGATGGAGATCAAAGGAGCTATATGATATTGGCCATATCATGTCACTACTATTTGATTGCATGTGATGTTTATCATGTTTATACATCTTATTTGCTTAGAACGACGGTAGTAAATAAGATGATCCCTCATTAAAATTTCAAGAAGTGTTCTCCCCTAACTGTGCACCGTTGCTACAGTTCGTCGTTTCTAAGCACGCCGTGATGATCGGGTGTGATGGATCCTTACGTTCACATACAACGGGTGTTGACGAGCCTAGCATGTACAGACATGGCCTCGGAACACATGCAAAACACTTAGGGTTAACTTGACGAGCCTAGCATGTACAGACATGGCCTCGGAACACAGAAGACCGAAAGGTCGAGCATGAGTCGTATAGAAGATACGATCAACATGAAGATGTTCACCGACATTGACTAGTCCGTCTCACGTGATGATCGGACACGGCCTAGTTGACTCGGATCATGTAATCACTTAGATGACTAGAGGGATGTCTATCTGAGTGGGAGTTCATAAGATGAACTTAATTATCCTGAACATAGTCAAAAGGATTTTGCAAATTATGTCGTAGCTCACGCTATAGTTCTACTGTTTAGATATGTTCCTAGAGAAAAATTAGTTGAAAGTTGATAGTAGCAATTATGCGGACTAGGTCCGTAAACTGAGGATTGTCCTCATTGCTTCATAGAAGGCTTATGTCCTTAATGCACCGCTCAGTGTGCTGAACCTCAAACGTCGTCTGTGGATGTTGCGAACATCTGACATACACATTTTGATAACTACGTGATAGTTCAGTTAAACGGTTTAGAATTGAGGCACCGAAGACGGTTTTGAAACGTCGCAAAACATATGAGATGTTTTGAGGGCTGAAATTGGGATTTCAGGCTCGTGCCCACGTCAAAAGGTATAAGACCTCCGACGATTTTCTTAGCCTGCAAACTAAGGAGAAAAGCTCAATTGTTGAACTTGTGCTCAGATTGTCTAAGTACAACAATCATTTGAATCGAGTGGGAGTTGATCTTCCAGATGAGATAGTGACGTTTCTCCGAAGTCATTACCACCAAGCTGCTAGAGCTTCGTGATGAACTATAATATATCAGGGACATATATGATGATCCTTGAGATATTCGCGATGTTTGACACCACAAAAGTAGAAATCAAGAAGGAGCATCAATTGTTGATGGTTTGTGAAACCAATAGTTTCAAGAAGGGCAAGGGAACAAAGGAATACTTCATGAAACGGCAATTCAGCTGCTGCTCTAGTGAAGAAACCCAAGGTTGAACCCAAATCCGAGACTAAGTGCTACTGTAATAAGGGGAACAGCCACTGGAGCAGAATTACCCTAGATACTTGGTAGATTAGAAGGCTGGCAAGGTCGATAGAAGTATATTGGATATACATTGTGTTGATGTGTACTTTACTAGTACTCCTAGTAGCACTAGGGTATTAGATACCGGTTCGGTTGCTAAGTGTTAGTAACTCGAAATAAAAGCTACGGAATAAACGGAGACTAGCTAAAGGTGAGCTGACGATATGTGTTGGAAGTGTTTCCAATGTTGATATGATCAAGCATCGCACGCTCCCTCTACCATCGAGTTTGGTGTTTGCGTTGAGCATAGACATGATTGGATTATGTCTATCGCAATACGGTTATTCATTTAAGGAGAATAATGGTTACTCTGTTTATTTGAATAATACCTTCAATGGTCTTGCACCTAAAATGAATAGTTTATTGAATCTCGATCGTAGTGATACACATGTTCATGCCAAAAGATAGTAATGATAGTACCACCTACTTGTGGCGCAGCCACGTAAGTCATATCGGTATAAAACGCATGAAGAAGCTCCATGTTGATGGATCTTTGGACTCACTCATTTTTGAAGTTTGAGACATGCGAACCATGTCTATTGGTGTGTATGCATGAAGAAACTCCATGCAAATGGACCGTTTGGACTCACTTGATTTTTGAATCACTTGAGGCATGCAAATCATACCACATGGGCAAGATGACTGAAAGCCTCGGTTTCAGTAAAATGGAACTAGAAAGCAAATTGTTGGAAGTAATACATTTTGATGTGTGCAGTCCAATGAGTGCTGAGGCATGTAGTGGATATCGTTATGTTCTTTCTTCACAGATGATTTGAGTAGATGTTGAGTACATTTACTTGATGAATCACGAGTCTGAATTATTAAAAGGTTCAAGTAATTTCAGTGTGAAGTTGAAAGATCGTCGTGACAAAAGGATAAAAGATCTATGATATGATCATAGAGATGAATATCTGAATTACGAGTTTGGCACAGAATTAAGACATTGTGGAAATTGTTTCACAACTAATACAGCCTGGAACACCATAGTGTGATGGTGTGTCCGAACATCATAACTGCACCCTATTGGATATGATGCATACCATGATGTCTCTTATCGAATTACCACAATAGTTTATGGGTTAAGCATTAGAGACAACCACATTCACTTTAAATAGGGCACCACGTAATTCCGATGAGATGACACCATATGAACTATGGTTTAGAGAAACCTAAGCTGTCATTTCTTAAAAGTTTGGGGCTGCGACGCTTATGTGGAAAAGTTTCAGGACGATAAGCTCGAACCCAAAGCGGATAAATGCATCTTCATAGGACAACCCAAAAACAGTTGGGTATACCTCCTATCTCAGATCCGAAAGCAATAAAGGATTGTTTCTAGAATCAGGTCCTTTCTCGAGGAAAAGTTTCTCTCGAATTGAGTGGGAGGATGGTAGAGACTTGATGAGGTTATTGAACCGTCACTTCAACTAGTGTATAGCAGGGCACAAAGAGTTGTTCCTGTGGCACCTACACCAATTGAAGTGGAAGCTTATGATATTGATCATGAGACTTCGGATCAAGTCACTCCCAAACCTCATGGGATGACAAGGATGCGTACTACTTCAGAGTGGTACGTAATCCTGTCTTGGAAGTCATGTTGCTAGACAACAATGAACCTACGAGCTATGGAGAAGCGATGGTGGGCCTGGATTCCGATAAATGGCTTGAGGCCATATAATCCGAGAGAGGATCCATATATGAAAACAAAGTGTAGACTTTGGAAGAACTACTTGATGGTCGTAAGGCTGTTGAGTGTAGATGGATTTTAAAAGGAAGACGGACAATGATGGTAAATGTCACCATTAAGAAAGCTCGACTTGTCGTTAAGATGTTTTCCGACAAGTTCAAGGAGTTGACTACGATGAGACTTTCTCACTCGTAGCGATGCTAAGAGTCTGTTGGAATTATATTAGCGATTACTGCATTATTTATGAAATCTTGCAGATAGGATGTAAAAAAAACATTGTTTCCTCGATGATTTTCTTGAGGAAAGGTTGTATATGATACAACCGGAAGGTTTTTGTCAATCCTGAAAGATGCTAATAAGTATGCAAAGCTCCAGCAATCCTTCTAAGGACTGGAGTAAGCATCTCGGAGTTGGAATGTATGCTTTGATGATGATCAAAGATTTTGGGTTTATACAAAGTTTATGAGAAACTTGTATTTCCAAAGAAGTGAGTGGGAGCACTATAGAATTTCTGATGAGTATATGTTGTTGACATATTATGGATCAGAAATGACGTAGAATTTCTGGAAAGCATATAGGGTTATTTGGAAAGTGTTTTTCAATGGAAAACCTGGATTAAGCTACTTGAACATTGAGCATCAAGATCTATAAGGATAGATCAAAACGCTTAATGGTACTTTCAAATGAGCACATAGCTTTACATGATCTTGAAGGTGTTCAAGATGGATCAGTCAAAGAAGGATTTCTTGCCTGAGTTGTAAGGTATGAAGTTAAGACTTAAAGCTCGACCACGGCAGAATAGAGAGAAAGGACGAAGGTCGTCCCCTATGCTTAAGACATAGGCTCTACAGTATGCTATGCTGTGTACCGCACCTGAAGTGTGCCTTGCCATGAGTCAGTCAAGGGGTACAAGAGTGATCCAAGAATGGATCACAGGACAGCGGTCAAAGTTATCCTTAGTAACTAGTGGACTAAGGAATTTTCTCGATTATGGAGGTGGTAAAAGAGTTCGTCGTAAAGGGTTACGCCGATGCAAACTTTGACACTAAACCAGATTATTCTGAGTAGTAAACTGGATTCGTATAATAGAACAGTTATTTGGAATAGCTCCAAATAGAGCGTGGTAGCTGCATCTAGGAGATGACATAGAGATTTGTAAAGCACACACGGATCTGAAAGGTTCAGACCCGTTGACTATAACCTCTCTCACAAGCATAACATGATCAAACCCAGAACTCATCGAGTGTTAATCACATGGTAAATGTGAACTAGATTATTGACTCTAGTAAACTCTTTGGGTGTTAGTCACATGGGGATGTGACCTTGAGTGTTAATCACATATCGATGTAAACTAGATTATTGACTCTAGTGCAAGTGGGAGAACTGTTGGAAATATGCCCTAGAGGCAATAATAAATTGGTTATTATTATATTTCCTTGTTCATGATAATCGTTTATTATCCATGCTAGAATTGTATTGATAGGAAACTCAGATACATGTGTGGATACATAGACAACACCATGTCCCTAGTAAGCCTCTAGTTGACTAGCTCGTTGATCAATAGATGGTTACGGTTTCCTGACCATGGACATTGGATGTCGTTGATAACGGGATCACATCATTAGGAGAATGATGTGATGGACAAGACCCAATCCTAAGCATAGCACAAGATCATGTAGTTCGTATGCTAAAGCTTTTCTAATGTCAAGTAATCATTTCCTTAGACCATGAGATTGTGCAACTCCCGGATACCGTAGGAGTGCTTTGGGTGTGCCAAACGTCACAACGTAACTGGGTGGCTATAAAGGTACACTACGGGTATCTCCGAAAGTGTCTGTTGGGTTGGCACGAATCGAGACTGGGATTTGTCACTCCGTGTAAGCGGAGAGGTATCTCTGGGCCCACTCGGTAGGACATCATCATAATGTGCACAATGTGATCAAGGAGTTGATCACGGGATGATGTGTTACGGAACGAGTAAAGAGACTTGCCGGTAACGAGATTGAACAAGGTATCGGGATACCGACGATCGAATCTCGGGCAAGTATCGTACCGCTAGACAAAGGGAATTGTATACGGGATTGATTAAGTCCTTGACATCGTGGTTCATCCGATGAGATCATCGTGGAACATGTGGGAGCCAACATGGGTATCCAGATCCCGCTGTTGGTTATTGACCGGAGAACGTCTCGGTCATGTCTGCATGCTTCCCGAACCCGTAGGGTCTACACACTTAAGGTTCGATGACGCTAGGGTTATAAAGGAAGTTTGTATGTGGTTACCGAATGTTGTTCGGAGTCCTGGATGAGATCCAGGACGTCACGAGGAGTTCCGGAATGGTCCGGAGGTAAAGATTTATATATATGGGAAGTCCTGTTTTGGTCACCGGAAGAGTTTCGGGATTTATCGGTAACGTACCGGGACCACCGGGAGGGTCCCGGGGGTCCACCAAGTGGGGCCACCAACCCCGGAGGCATGCGTGGGCTAAGAGTGGTGAGGGACCAGCCCCTTAGTGGGCTGGTGCGCCTCCCACAAGGGCCCATGGCGCCTAAGAGGTGGAAAGGGGGCAAACCCTAAGGGATATGGGCCTTAAGGCCCATATTGGTGCGCCTCCCTCTCCTCTCCCCCTCTTGGCCGCCATCCTTGATCCCCATCTAGGGCTGCCGCCCCCCTAGGGGGTGGGAACCCTAGAGGGGGCGCAGCCCCTCCCCTTCCCTATATATATGAGGCCTAGGGCTGCCCATAACACACGCGATTCAATCTCTCGTTGGTGCAGCCCTGCATCTCTCTCTCCCTCCTCTTCTGTGGTGCTTGGCGAAGCCCTGCAGGATAGCCATGCTCCTCCATCACCACCACGCCGTTGTGCTACTGCTGGATGGAGTCTTCCTCAACCTCTCCCTCTCTCCTTGCTGGATCAAGGCGTGGGAGACGTCACCGGGCTGCACGTGTGTTGAACGCGGAGGTGCCGTGCGTTCGGCACTTGGTCATCGGTGATTTGGATCACGACGAGTACGACTCCATCAACCCCGTTCACTTGAACGCTTCCGCTTAGCGATCTACAAGGGTATGTAGATGCACTCTCCTTCCCTTCGTTGCTAGTCTCTCCATAGATAGATCTTGGTGACACGTAGGAAAATTTTGAATTTCTGCTACGTTCCCTAACAGCCCCCTCCCGCTGGTGCTGCTGCCTGGTCCGGGTACCCGGACTCCGGCCTCTAGCCTCCTAGCGCCACCCCGGGTGCCCGGGCTTGGAACCCTCGGGTGCCCGGGCCACCTACAGCCGGCCCTCAAGATGGGAATGGGCCGGGTCAGCCTGCTGGGTCACCGACCCGACCCAAAAAGTCAAGGCCAATGGGCCAAATGGGTTGGCCTTAAATAATATACGGGTCAGTGGAGCCGGCACCGTGTGACCCGATGGGTGAGACGGGTCGACCCAGTCGAATCGCTATAGTAACTGCTGGTCGCCCCTGTACACAACTTGGATCCTGTACACAAGAACATCTATGATATGCGAAGCTGACCAAACTGGATCGTTCAGTTGGAGACGTCCCTGTATAAGAAGCAGGCAGACATACAGGTCGATTGATTCTTAGTGAACTAGTACATGCATCGCCTATAACTAGAATTGAAGAGCCCAGATGCATCGCCAGGTTTTTTTTCTGCTCTGAGGCGATCTACCAGGAGACTAGGTTTCAGCTGGCCGCCTCCTTGGCGGCGGTGCGGAGGCAGGCGTATGTGATTTCCCAGGCCGGCGCCTTGGTGTGTCGATGCTGGTGTCTCCCTCCACGAGAAGTGGTAGATGGCTGATGAGGTTAATTTGGTGTAGCTTCAGTTTTACTTCCCAGATTGCCTAGATCGGATCAGCAGCCCCTTCATGGGAGTTTGAGTTGCGAGACTGTGCGTCTCCATATTCTTCATCCCCTTGCAGGTGAAGCTAGGGTTTTGTTGTCCTCCGGCGGCGGCGTCAACCGAGAGTTCTGTTCGTCATTTCACTACCATGAAGATTTTATCATGGAATTGCAACGGGCTCGGGAATGCCCCGGCGGTGCGAGCGTTGTTGGATGTCCAGCGAGTATGTAACCCGGATGTGATGTTTTTTGTCAGATACTCACCTCGATAGCTATCCGACAGAGTGCTTGAGGAGGAAACTGAAGATGGATCAGAATTTTGTTTGCCCAAGTGATGGAAGGAAGGGTGGACTGTTGCTATTTTGGAAGATAAAGGTGAAGATTAGTAGGCTTGATCTTAACCCGATGTTCATTGATGTGAGGATTGATCAAGGCAATAATAATTTTTGGAGATTAACTGAGATGTATGGTGAATTTAATGGGAAAATAAATACAAAACATGGGATCGCATGAGAGCTTTGCACCAAAACCATACAATGCCATGGCTGGTGATTAGGGACCTTAATGAGATCCAGTTATTAAGTGAGAAAGAAGGAGGAAACCCGAGACCACCCCAGTATATGCTAGCCTCCAGCATGCTATTGATGACTGTGATCTTAGGGATGTGGGATTCGTTGGTGATATTTTTACGTGGCAAAGAGGCAGAATTAGAGAACGCCTAGACAGAAGCTTAATTAATGAAGCATGGTCACAACTCTTCCCTGATGCGGCGCTGGAGAATAGGCCATACAATCATTCGGACCATCGGCCATTATTGGTTGATACAGATTTTTACAAGCAAAATATGAGCACTGATGGTTCTGCTAAAAGGTTTGAAGCCCGTTGGCTTAGTGAACATATGTTCAGCGAAACTGTTTAGGAGGCGTGGGACCGAGCTGGTTCAGATCCGGCTGTGAATAATATTCACGACAAACTGAACCAGATGCACAACGCTTTTCATGACTGGGACCAGTGAGTGCTGAAAAAACCAAAGAAAAGATTGAGGAAGGCACAAAGAGAACTTGAGAAAATAATGACGGGGCCCATGAATGATGAATCAGAAAGCAAGAAGAAAGAACTCTCTGAACTAGTGGAGTATCTTTTGGAATTAGAAGAAATCCATTACATGCAAAGATCACGAGCCACTTGGTTGATGAAGGGAGACAGGAACACTGCTTTTTTTTCAAGCATATGCCTCGGCTAGAAGGAAAAGGAATATGATAAATAAGCTGAAAGATGAGAATGGAAATATTTTGGAAGGTATGGTCCAGCTTTCACCTCATATTCAGAATTACTTCACTAATCTATTTACATCCGAGGTGCAGCAAGTGAACCCAGAGATCCTTGAGAAGGTTCAATCCAAGGTAACCACTCATATGAATGACATGTTAATGGCTCCTTTTACTTGTGATGATGTGAGAAAAGCGGTATTCGGTATTGGTGATTTAAAGGCGCCAGGGCCAAACGGTCTTCATGCTATATTCTTTAAAAAGTTTTGGCATATTCTAGGGGATGAAATCACCCAAGAAGTCCTCTTTGCTATTAACTCTAGGAAAATTCCTACCGAATGGAATGATACTTCAATTGTTCTTATTCCAAAGGTTGATACCCCGGAATTCGTAACTCAGTATAGGCCTATCATCTTGTGCAATGTTCTTTATAAAATTATTTCTAAAATGCTAGCATTGAGGTTGAAGAGTATTCTACCAGACATAATTTCCCCAACCCAGAGTGCCTTTGTTCCTGGGAGGCTTATCACTGATAATGTGTTGATTGCATATGAATGTGTTCATAAAATTAAGAATAAGAGATCTGGCCAGTCAGGTCTATGTGCAGTAAAATTGGACATGCATAAGGCTTATGATCGTGTGGAGTGGATATTCTTAAAAAGTATGATGCAAAAAACTTGGATTTCATGAGCTATGGATTGAGATGATGATGGCTTGTGTCAGCTCAGTCAGATATAAGGTTTGTTTCAATTCCCATGAAACAGATGTATTTGTACCTACCAGGGGTATAAGGCAAGGGGACCCCCTCTCCCCCTATCTTTTCCTCTTATGTGCAGAAGGTTTATCTAGTTTGTTGCGATATGAAGAAGAAGTTGGTGGCATGGATGGGATTAGAGTGTGTATAAATGCACCATCAGTATCACACCTTTTATTCGCCGATGACTATCTAATTCTCATGGGCGCAGATGTGTTAAACGCAACTTCCTTACAGCATGTACTAGATACCTATTGCCAAAGTTCAGGACAGATGGTTAGCCTGGCAAAATCCAGCATATTTTTCAGTCCAAATACAATTGTGGTTACAAGAACTGAGGTTTGCCAAATTTTTCATATTGATACTGAGGCTCTGTCAGATAAATATCTTGGACTACCAGCTATGGTAGGGGCAGACCGGAGTGACTATTTTAAACACTTCCGTGAGAGAATAAAAGCTATACTTATTGGTTGGATGGAGAAGAAACTCTCTACTGGAGGTAAAGAAATTCTTCTTAAGGCAGTGGCACAGGCCATTCCTGTTTTTGCTATGTCAGTTTTTTGTATCCCTAGAGGTGTTTGTAAGGAAATTACAGATGTCATTGCTCAGTTCTAGTGGGGGCGATGAGGATAATAAAAGAATGCACTGGTATTCCTGGTGGAAATTATGCTTCCCAAAAAATGAGGGAGGTATGGGGTTTTGAGATCTTTACTCATTCAACCTGGCTATGTTGGCTAAGCAATGTTGGAGATTAATCACAGATCCAGAGTCCCTCTGTGCACGTGTGCTGAAAGCTAAATATTATCCAAACGGAAGTCTATTACAGGCAACACCAAAACAGGGGTCTTCATACACATGGCAAAGTATATTAAAGGGTCTCGAAACATTTAAGAAAGGGTACATATGGAGGATTGGTACCAGAGAGTCAGTGAATATTTGGCATGACCCATGGATTCCTTCAAGTCCGTATAGGAAAGTGATCACCCCCCGTGGACAGTCCCTTGTATCTTATGTTAGTGAATTGATTGATCCTGTTTCAGAAAAGTGGGATGAAGATCTCCTTAGATCAATTTTCATTCCTGTGGATGTGACTAGAATATTACATATTCCGTTGAATATCCAAGCATTCGATGACTTCATAGCCTGGCAGCCAAACAAAACGGGTGTGTTCTCTGTCCGAATAGCCTACAGGTTACAGTGGAATCATACTTTTGGGACACATACAAATACGAATTTGGGCCCAGGTGGATCTGCCCCATTGGCAGTGCGGAGTACTCTTTGGAAGCTAAACATTCCACATAAAGTTCAGATTTATTGTTGGCGGACTCTGCATGGAATTATACCTCTTAAATCTATACTCATGAATAGGCATGTAGGCACTGATGGAGCCTGCCCAATCTACCACCAAGGACCTGAGGATCTTCGCCACCTCTTATTCACGTGCACACATGCAAGGGAGATGTGGCAGCGTTTGAGAATGATGGACACAATTAACCATGCAATTGCAATTGATCGTTCGGGCTCGGCTATTTTGGAGTTCTTGCTCACTTTACCGGACAGTCCATGCCCTCTTGATCCTAGTCTGAATTTTAAACAGGTTGTAGTCGTGTCGTGCTGGTATATTTGGTGGATCAGACGCCGCATAACTCATAATAAAGCAGTCCCTCCAATGGTAAGATGGCCTATGTCGGTATTATCAATTGCTAGTAATTACCAGAAGGCCTTCTCGAAATTTACAGGGGATCAACAACACAAGTGGTGCAGGCCAGACCCAAAGTTTGTGAAAGTTAACGTGGATGCAGCTTTTCATGAGGATGAAGGAATGGGTGCAACTGCTGCGGTTATTAGAGATGAAAAAGGTAATTTTCTAGCAGCCCAATGCAAGCTAATACCATATGCTGCAGATGTTGTGACAACCGAAGCATTGGCAATGAGGGACGGGCTCGCATTGGCAAATTCTCTGGGCTTCAATCGGGTGGAAGCAGAGTCTGACTCGTTACAAGTGGTAAACTATTGCACATGAGAGTCTAGATGGTGGGATTCAGCAGCAGCTATTTTTGCAGAATGTGTGGACACAACTACTTCTATAGGAAAGGTCATCTTCAAACATTGTTTTCGATCTTCGAATTAAGCAGCGCATGTGTTAGCTAGCCATAGTTATTGTAATAAAGTTTCTCTTAGTTGGTTGAACGAGCCTCCTGACTTCTTGGTCAGTAAGCTTGTTGACGATGTAACGATTATCTAATACCAATAAAGCTAGCCATGATGGTCTTTCCTCCAAAAAAAAGTACATGCATGTAGAAACAACCAGCCTCTCGTTCGTCTTGGTCACCGTCCAGTCGCCGTCGAGCTCGCCGTCCCCAGCTTGCTGTCCCATTGGCCTTCCCAGTGTCCAGAATGTGCTCACTAAATTCATGAATTTTTCATCTTGATCTTGGGTCGGCCTCATGTACCCAATGGGTCGATGAGGCCATTATTTTTTGATAAAATGGGCCGACCCATGACCTCACATATTGACCTTGGGGCCGCGGGGCCGGGTCCAAGGACAGGGCCGGGTCGGCCCATTCCCATCTTGAGCCGGCCCCTGACCGGTCCGAGTGCCTGGGCCACTTTACCCCGGGTCCCCGAACTGCTCCGTATGCCTGCGTGCATTTCGTGGTCTTTGACCCTTGTACCCCTCTCTCCCTCACATTTTGTCCCTAGGCTATATAAACTCCTTCCCTAGCTCATTGGGAAGGATAGCAAAGTATTTGATAGACACTAGAGAGCTTTGCTCCTTGTATCCCCTCCTCTTGGAGATCAAGCCCTCACCTTGGGAAGAATCCTTTGGATTGTCAAGGCCACCTCTTGAAGAAGATCAACATCAAGACCTCACCTCCTAGGAGTGGAAAGAACTTTATCCTAGTGCTACTTTCCTTGAATTGTTCATGTATGCTTGTGGATCTCTTGTATGCTACTCTAATGGATGTGTTATTTAAGTTTGTTAGAATGATTTTCTCCTTGTGATTTTGTGTGTTCTTGCTCTCTCCCCACCTCCAAGTGTGAAAAGATCCCCTGTAGGGTTTCACCCTACAACACCATGTTTCCAAAATAATGCTCCCAACAAAGAAACGACATCAAGGACACTGCCATTGCTGATCCAGAATTGAATATAAAATTTCGTCCGAAGACAAACAATCAAGTGAGAGTAAGCAAAGTGCCGACCCACCATAGAGACTCCTCCAAGAAGAGGAACGGCACCCATGGGCATCGTTGCCGCTGGCACCGACCGAAGACAAGCAAGACTTTCATCCGAATTGTTGCCCACCCGCGACTCTACCCGGCAGAATGGGCACACCAACCAAGTTTGCTTCCTCCGCTGCCACCGCGGCACTTCGCCGGAGAAGTTTCAACGCCACACTTCACCACTGTCAGGCACGGCCAAAACCACCACACTGAGCCACCACGACAACCACCAACACCACCATGGTGCTCAGTAGCCGCTGAAGCCCAGCGTCACCTAGCCTGTCAGCAGCCACGGTCGAAGACCCTGCGGCCAGATCAAGATCGGGCAAGACCACGACCCAGGCCACCGCTGCCACCAAGGCAGTACCATCGGACGGAGCACGCACCACCACCGCCACCAAAGAGCTGAGCTACTGCCGAAGCCTCGCCACACCACACCACCAAGAAATCCAACGGCAAAGCACCACACCGCTTGCCAGCCGCCTCGAAGGAGGGACGCGGGGTTCAGGGTCCCCTGTTTATTGTCAGCGTAGAAGTAAACGGCGGAGTGGCTAACGACGCGGTGATGGCAAAGCGGTCCATCTGTCAGGACGACGAGCCGAACCAGAGCTGTAGGCTGCCCACGCTAGACGAGTCCACAAGTCCAGCGCGTTGTAATAAGCCGCCCAATCCATGCTAGACGAGTGCCCCAATGACGAGTAAAATGGAATACAGTAGTAGCAGACGATCAAGAATTTAGTAGAGGATATGTACAGCATCGTTTCTGTTTACTTGCACTAACAAAAGGAAAGGATCCTCCCAAGTTGACGTGCAGTAACAAAAGGGTCAGAGATCCATTCCACTCAGAGGAACTGCTGCAGCCAGGGATTACTGGCTGCATCTTTCTCGAAGTCTGATTTCAGTTTGGCCACCATCTCCGTAGCCTTGCTCCCATCCACCTCATCTAGAGGCAATGCAGAAAAATCCTCCAACAAAAGGCGAGCCCGAGCAGCTCCCCTCGTCACATCATCTGGGCTAAACACCCTCTTGCGTTTCGATCCAACCTGCAATCAGGAAGAGGGTACTAGTTTCAGATATACCATTACAACACTGCTCAATCCACTGCTTTCAAGGAATTCCTAATCACAAGAAATGCGCCCTTTTTTTTGCCTTGACCTAATAAGAACGATCATGAAAGGAATGGGAAGGGAGCAAAAGAGAATGTGCATTTTAGTTGTTGATATTAAAAAGACAAGATTTATCTTGACTTTTAGTTGGAGATACCTCGTCACTGGGTTCACCACTCAAGTTAGGTGCACTGGTAAAGTCTTCTAACTCTTCAGCTTTGCTTTTTGCAAGAGCAATGACAGCTTCTGGAAAATTAGCAAATTCCGCAACATGGATACCAAAACTTTGGTCGCAGGAACCAGGTTCAACCTGCAAATGGAAAATGCATTTACCACACTGCATGCAAATGTTGAATTCCTCTTCTTTTCACTCTAATATATAGGTAATACAACCATGTCCATTCTAACAACATTACTCCCTCCGATCCAAATTAACTGTCGCAGCTCTAGTACAACTTTAGTACAAAGTTGTACTAGAGCTGCGACAATTAATTTGGATCGGAGGGAGTACAGAATTTAATAGGGCTTCATCTAACAACAAGGATCCATTTGTATTATTTGAAGAAATTTACGACTTGCAACTACAAATAAAAAGACACGAGCATGGATGTAACTCCTGATAATGTTGGCAGGTCTTTAGCTATTCTCTTCTTTTTCATACAGAGGCCAAGAAGCTTGTTCAATTTCAAATATATGAGAAAAGACTCATTACCCACCTTTTGGACACAACTACCACTGGAAAATAGGGACATTATCATGATGAAGACCTAGAGAGGAGGAAAGACAGGAAATTATCAAGTTGCCTATTAGAGATGCCAGAATGGTAATGTAACTTTTCTCCCTTTTCCTGCTCAGTTATCTGAGACAAAGAATCCTCCTACTTAAAAAAATATGTAAGGTTTTGTCGTCCATCCTTTTCTTTCGCCCTCCATCCTAACCCCCACCTCCGTTTCCGGTTTTATCAATTTTTCGCACCGGTTTTCCCTGAGGCTCGCCTCAACTGGCCCACATCTTATTGGCTTACAAATAAAATCATGTTTTCTTTGGCAAGTCAATAAGTACTGATTCAATTGCCATTTTTGGTGCGTAATCGCATTAACAATAAAATGACTGGTCAATCAATGCGTACAAAATATCTGTGCCTCCATTGCAACACACAGGCAATTATCTAATTCCCTTGGAAGACTATATGACAGAGAAGTTCAAGCAATTAATGGCATCAAGCATCTAAAACACTGAAACTCATTAGCAGCTATCAAGCGATTCTAGAAAAAACTATAATAAGACAGAATTATAGACAACACAATAAGCCATTAGAAGGATTTCAGAATGTGTTTCGGAATTTCACATCACAGGGTACCTTATAAAGCATAGTCAACTTCCGACTTGATGGGTCTATATGTGCACCCACATGATAATTTGCAATTCCCAAATCTGGAACATGTTGGTGCTGATCACCATTTTTATTTGCTAATGCAGTTAATTCATGAAAATGAGTTGCAAACAATGTAGGCGCCCTAGTCACTTCCACAAGATGCTCACAGATAGCCCATGCAAGACCTGATCGTAAGTAGAATGTAACAACCCAAAATATGAGTTAGATCTTCAAGTTACATTAAATAAAGTTGTATCTTCAAGTTGCCTATAATTTTGGCATACTGCAGTAGTAGTACTATATGCTAGAATTAAGGCGTGGAATTTTGGACCAACGCATCTAACCAATTACAGAGTGTAAGTGAAATGCCAGGAATGAACAATCCTCATGTAGAATGCTTAGTTCAAATCAACTTGCAGTAAATATCATTTTAGAAGTTAACATTTGCAGAACTGTGGTAGGAAATATATATGTAATATAAAATATTTAGTTCAAAGCAAGTTGCATTCAAGTTAATATTGAAAAACTGTATTAGGAAACAGAGATTAACAAACTGGATATGCTCATCTAATCTGTCTTAGGTCCAAACATGATAAAAAAGAAGTGGGAAGACAAATCTAGAAAGGGTTGCAAGACAAACCAAATCCATCATATGTGGAAGTTCCTCGTCCCAACTCATCGATAATTATGAGAGATTTCTCAGATGCACCTTTCAAAATGGATGCTGTTTCAAGCATCTCTTGCATAAAGGTTGAAACACCACGGAGCTGCCAACCAAAATGTGAAGCAAAATATTTAGAACTTGGAAGGTTTTGCAGATCTACATAGATGAAAGCCTGTTCAAAAGTAACAGCAAGTTTTGACCTAAAATATCCCGAGCACCAGTTATTGGTTAAATTTAAACAGGTACTCCCTCCACCCCATAATATAAGAACGTTTTTTCAAGCTAGCTTGAAAAAACGTTTTTATATTATGGGACGTAGGGAGTAACATATAAAATATTAGTCATTGACAGCTTCACATATGAATTTCCCCTCTCCCCTGCACTACTAGGTTACTGTCATTTATGTGGCCGTAAAGTGTCTCGCCTTCCTGGCCCTCCCCTCTCCCTTATGGAGCTGGAAACTAAGAAGATCCTGACTCTTTTGTTCGTTTTTTTTTTCTGTGAGGACATCCTGAATGAAGCAGACAATATTTTCAAACTTCAAGATTAAACAAAATAACATAGACCGAAACCTGTTCAAAGGTAACAGCAAGATTCGACCTAAAACATACCCACCACTAGAATAAAGTTTGACAGAAGCACGGCACAGGCTCCACCCCTCTCTGCCCTCAATTTCGGCGTCGGCCGTCGGTGAGCGGCCTGTATCGGCCCTCGATTCCTCTTCTCGTCGTCCGGGCTCTACCCTCGTCGAAGGGCTGGACCGCTCCCAGCTGCGGTCCATTGCTCGTCTCGCGCCCATGGCTGCGGGGCAGAGCTCGTCTCACGCCCGGCAGCAGGACCAAGCTCGTCGCGCGCCCGGCAGCAGGTCCGAGCTCGTCTCGCGCCCGGCGTCTGGACCGAGCTCGCCTAGCACCCGGTGCAGCAGGACGGGTCGATGGAGGCCAATTTTGGCCGACCTTTTGGGTCTCGGCGCTGGGAGCCGCCCAAGGGTGTGAAAGGCGAGGCCTTTCCACTTGTCTCATTGGTTGGGGTAGCGACGGGTCTCGGGTCGGCACCATGGTGATCACTTCTGTCGTGGTCACCTTGGTTGGGCGTCTTGCCAACCACCTGGACGTCCTCCCCTGCATTGCATCATCATCAGTTGGAAATTCAACTGTGAATATGTTACCGTTTGGAGCATCGTCGGCTGCTGCGCTCCAATTCGACGCTTGGTTTTCTTCAAACACAAAGTTGGGTGAAATCTGTAGACGCTTGGTTCATGGTTCGTAGAAGCGGTATACCTTGGTGCCGGAACTCCTCTCGTACCGATAAACACCATCTTGGTGCTACGATCGGCAAGCTTTGAGAGATGCGGCTCCGCCGTCTTCGCATGCGCCACGCAGCCGAATGTCCATAGATGAGACACATTCGGCTTCCGTCCGTAAATTGCTTCATACGGAGTCTTGCCGATCACCGCCTTCGTTGGAGCCCGGTTGAGAAGATAGACCGCCGTCGAGACAGCGTCTCCCCAAAAAGTAGCCGGCAAGTTCTTGCTCTTGAGTAAACTCCTCACCATGTCAACGACGATTCGATGCCTTTCAACAACCCCATTCTGTTGCGGCGTATAAGGTGTCGTGAGGAACCTTTTCATGCCAATCTTCTCGCAGTAGTCGTTGAACTCATTTGACATAAACTCCCTGCCGCAATCTGTCCGTAGAGCGTGAACCTTCAGCTTGTGTTCCATCTCCGTTGCAGCCTTCAGCTTCTCGAACACTTCAAACGCCTCATCTTTAGATCGTAGCAGAACGACCCACATGTATCTCGAGTAGTCATCTACCACAAGGAAGTACTTCTTTCCTGCGTGAGTTGCTGGGGTGATAGGGCCACATAGATCACCATGGAGCAGCTCGAGTGCATCACTTGCACGATAGGTAGACTGAGCAGGGAACGGCCTGCGGTGCTGTTTTCTAACCAAGCACCCGTCAACATGGTTGATAAATGGCATCCGGATACCATCTCCATCTTCGACATCTTCTTTAAGGCGTAGAAGTTAACGTGTCCAAATCTAGCATGCCATAACCACAAATCATCATCACTCTTGGCGAGCCAACACTCCGATTGAGATTGATCAAGGTTGAGGATATAGAGGCTGTTCCGTGTGCGATTCACACGCGCTAGCATGTGTCGGAGGGCTTGAATGGTATCCCACGCATCTGGTCGATGTCCAAGTCGATCATAGATTGTGACAGGCAATGCCACATGCTGCCGGGCCTCAGGCCGTGCGGGTCCGGGTCAGATGGGTTGTTGTAGGGCGTTGGCGCCCTCGTCACGCTGGGCAACCAGCCTATTCGGGACGAGTGGATGGTCATGCTGTTGTGGGGTCTCTGGTAGCACATCGCTTGTCGTTCCAAGGAGTCACAGCTCAGTCATATTCTCCTGCTGTTCAAACCTAGCCTTGGTACAATCTTTTTTTTGCCCACAGATGTGCACTCTTTTTTTTTTGCCCATTCAGCCCAAACCTAGGCATCGGTCGGAAAGTGGTGTCAAAACCTAGGATGTGGTGGGTGGCAACCTGGGATCCTAGAACGTTCAATGAGAGTGTTTGATGGAAGTACGCACACAGCAGTCAGCCAGCTTTGATTACTGATTAGGTATGGATGTCTAGTTCAATCACGTAAGCCAAGGTTGTGGGTTTTTTCATGTGCTCAATATAAAGAAAAAACAAAAGGCACTAATGGTATGCGAAAGGTAGAACGTCCAGGGCTTTGAGACCGCTGGTGCATGTTTGGCCTCCTGACCCGCAGCAGTAGGATGGTAGCTGTTAAGGTTTTGGCTATTTGTTCGATTTCGTTTCTTGGTGTTTTAGGTTTTTGCTAGCCTATTTTTCTTCTTTCCTTTTGCCAGGTTTACCTTTGTAAACTCTTACACCATCTTGGTGTTCTTTTAATACAAAATGTCACGCATTTGGGGGCGTGTTTGAGAAAAACAAGTAGAACAGTGAATGTTATTAGCGTGTGTCAAATTCTTTGGATGTGATCTTTCTATATGAGGAATTGGAACCAGTTTTTTTTATGTGAGGAGAGAGTTAAAAAGCATGGACCTCAAGCTTTTAAGAATTAATGATTTCCACTAAACAAGGAATTAAAATGGTTTCTATCTTCTTCCAAGAAGCCTTAATCGGCATTGCAAAGGTGACTCGACTACTTCATGTTTTTAATTCCAGTACGTGTGCTTGTACCACCATTTAGAAGAGCAAATTATATGTTGTAGTTCATGTGATTCTAGCAGAAGCTTACAACAAACTTACAACCAAAAGCATTTTCAATAAATTCAAGAACAAAAGAGCTCAACGACTGAACCAACTTACTTGGCAATCACCAGCACCAACACGAGCAAAAATACAATCTCTCACACTAATGCTTGCCTGATCACAAGGAACAAAGGAACCAACTTGTGCCATCAAGACATTTACGCCAACCTGGTTCCAAAACAAAAAGGGCTTCAGATAAGTTTATGAAATGAAAAACTACAGGCATCACATTCATAGCAAAAGGCTTTGCACAGTGGCAGAGACAGAGAGGGGGGGGGGACCAGCAGGGGCCCTGGCCCCCCTAACATCAGCCATTTCTTGCTAATTTGATATGAACAGTGGCAGAATTGGTCATTATTTGCTACTAAAAATCCATTTTCCAACAGCTTGGCCCTCCCTAACCTGTTTTAGCAGCACTTGGCCCCCCTCATACATATTTTCTGGCTCTGCCACTGGTTATGCATAAAATAAATAGAAGAGAATTGAGGGGGAAAACAAGAAAGAAGGTCCACAGTTCCAAATTTCTTTGGTTTTACTATGATTTGTAGGTACAGCAGCCACCTGAGTCGATTTGGTATTTTTGTTTGCCTTGACTCGATGAAAATACAAATCGATATTTGTTATAGATGGATCCTTAGGTTGCTAAAACTACACCTGATATGGATCTAGGAGGTGTAGGGACAGAGTGAGAACCTACCGGTAAGGAGGCAAGGTAGAGGGGGTTAACTCTTCTTTTTTCTTGCTTAATGCATCTCCATGAGGTATAGAGAGAGAGGGTCTAACAACACAAATCCCGCCATTTTTTATCTAAGGTGATCTTACTTTATCCTACTAACTGGCTTAAAGCGCATGTAACTGGTAATTAACAGGAAAGCGCTCCTATCTTTCCGTCTCCTCTGACGTGAAATAGGCAGGCAGCAACCCACACCATAAAATAACACCCCTCTGCGACACGACACTTCCACAAGCTGTCTTGTGGGGACCACATATAAAGACCTTGCTGGCACGACCGCCCAACACTGATTAGAAGCTTAAGGACAGACCTCTCAATATGTTGACTACAGTTGATTTGCAAACAACCCCAGCAAAACCTTCGTTGGCCAGCTATTAAGCTTCACTAATTTTGTAATTTGTAAACACTGATCAAATAATTTTTTGAAGCTGCATTTCATAGTTGCATACATTACTGTTTCAAGTATTATGTGCTTATATCAGCACGCAATGCAGCCGCTCCTAATTACTACTATGCATTGCACACCATACTGTCCATGCCAATAAACTTATTGATCAATCCAAAGTACCATACACATATTTTCAGTAAATAATAGAAAAAACTTAATTTCATGAAACAAGTCAAACAAATGCCAAACTGCCATTGATGATATTATAAACGTGCAGATCTTACCTGACGTATAAAAGTGGATTTTCCACCCATGTTTGGCCCAGTGATGATTTGAAACCAACTTTTTCCCCTCACCTATTTAGAAGAATTTGAAGCGTCACAAGCCTTTTTTTCAGGGAAAAGCAGCACGAATCTTGGTGACTAAGTGCTTCCGTGTAAACAAGATCATGATATACTTACCAAAGTGCAATCATTTGGTATGAAGTTAACACCATCTTGGGCCTCCACACAAGGATGCCGACTACCTTGTAGAATAATATCTCCTTCCTCCTGTATTAAATTCGCAGGATTAGAACTTCAGCCACAAAACTAAAAGTGGAATTGCTTCTTTTCGAGGGTATTAGCTAATATTTCTTACCGATGTTGTGATGTCTGGTCTTACATAAGGAACTGGGCAACTTATTGCCAAATCAGCAAAACTCTGTAAAACATCCAACTCGGATATAATTGCAGCAAAATTCTCAAATACCTACATCAAGAATTTAAGATCTGTTAGTCACAAATGACAAAAAAAAGGTAACTACAAATCATTTTATCTAAATGTACCTCTGAGAAGGTGCATGAAACTTGCACTACATTATCAACAATCTTTTTCTGGCAACTTGTGTAATCACCAAGCAGTGACTGGTATTGGTCACCTAGCTTTTTAAGCTTGGCGCTTGTAAACTTCACACCATCTTTACGAGTTTCTATGATAATGTAATTGGTCGTGAGCTTTTTCCTGACTTTCTGTTCATCTTTCTTTGAGATTCTGAACACATGTCCAAATGGGCCTTTTTCTAGCTTCAATTGCTTATCAACAGAAAGATCCAGATCAGTGGCTGTATGCATGTGCAAATTGTTTATGTGATTTTCGACTTCAGAAAGCTCATCCTTCAGCACAGCCAAATCAGAAGAATATAGGGGAGATATCCTGTACTCGCCATTGTCTACTTGACCGAGGTCAATGGCTGTCTCAACAAGATTAGCAAACCTACCATATCGATTCTCTGTCAGCCACTCTTCTAAAGAGCTAAGGAACCTTGTCATTACAGATGTAGAAAATTGGCCATTGTATTGCTGAAGAACACCCTTGATGTATGGGATTCTAGAGCAGGACTGCAAAAACATTGATTAAAAAATGGTGAAATTTTACTTGAGCAAGAAGATTCAAAACGGAAAATAATGGCAAAAGACACATGTCTATGTAAGTATATAAATAGCTTTCAATTTGATATGTGTTAAGGGGGTTGTATTTTACTAGAATCATCACATACAGATATACCCCTCATGTTTAGTAAGTATATAAATAGCTTTCAATTTGATATGTGCTACAACATTCTGTGCAAAGATGCAGCAGCAGCAGCAACAACAACAACAACAACAACAACAACAACAAAGCCTTTAGTCCCAAACAAGTTGGGGTAGGCTAGAGGTGAAACCCATAACATCTCGCGACCAACTCATGGCTCTGGCACATGGATAGCAAGCTTCCACGCACCCCTGTCCATAGCTAGTTCTTTGGGGGTTGTTTGGATACCTAGATTATAGGAAACTAGTTTTCCTTAAACCCGATTTCTGGTGTAACAACCTAAAACATTGTTTGGATCATCTAACTAACTCGTGGATATACTAAACTGAGTTTTCCAAAAAACCCAAAAAACCAGTTTATACAAAAACGACTAATAGACGTTTTTATACAAACGCGTTCTCTATATGCATCAGGAGATCAGCGAAGTCCGACGCGCTGATCATGGTAAACTCCGCCGGCCGCGACAGCAGCTTGACAAAGCCAAAAGACGTCGTTGCCGATCTCGGCCAGGCAGCCGGAGCATGCAGGTTGTGATGCTCCACCTAGACCAGCGCCTCCATGGCGGATGTAGACTTGGGCCGGCTGCCGTCGTGTCCATCGGCCGCTTCACACTTCACAGCCACCGTCGTCGTCAGCTTCTACGTCGTCGTCACGCCTCCCTAGTATGTGTGTTGTGCTCTGCTGTTACCGGCCAATCGATCCAGCAGCTAGCTAGATGCTACATGCATGCCCGGCTTGAGAATCAATCAAGGTGCTTTACGTCGTGTACTCGTGTCTTGCCGTATGTTAGCTGCATGTACGTGCTTCTTTGATGGGAACCTGAGCTAACATGCATGACACCGGCGAACGAAGCCGAGCACGATCAGGCGAGCAGCGCGACCACCCTGGCGGCCTCGGCGATGGCCGCACACCCTCGCGAGAGAGCAGTTTACGGTGTGGTTGTCCGCCGCTGTGCGTGTAGGTGCCAAGAGCAAGCCGAAGCACCGCACCTCCATGAATTGTTTGGGAAGAACTCAAAATCGTGTTTTTCTAATTTTCCCATCCAAACAAGGTATTGGGTATACTTACCTTAACAGAATAACTAACCAAAACTGGTTTTCCTAAAAATCCTCCAAAAACTCGTTTTCTAAAATCTCACATCAAAATTCCCTGTATCCAAACAACCACTTGGTGATACTCCAATCCTTCAAGTCTCTCTTAACGGACTCCTCCCATGTCAAATTAGGTCTACCCCTCCCTCTCTTGACATTTTCCGCACGCTTTAGCCGTCCACAAAGATGCAGCAACACAAGCACAAAAAAGGCCCAATTCATTCACTCAAAATATGTTATCTGAACCATATACTAACAGTTAAGAAGCCAATATAACAGTGTCATAAATTT
Organism: Triticum urartu; assembly: GCF_003073215.2. Classification (NCBI taxonomy): domain Eukaryota; kingdom Viridiplantae; phylum Streptophyta; class Magnoliopsida; order Poales; family Poaceae; genus Triticum; species Triticum urartu. Next base: position 143,742,502 of record NC_053022.1, read on the forward strand.
ATCTGCATACACATTTTAGCCAAACAACCATATTTGCAAGAAAGAAACAGCAGGTAGAAGCAAAAACCTGGTAGAGCTTAACAACAGGCTGCAGGTTGGCTGATTTCTTACGGAGAGCATGTGTTAGGCGATCAATATCAGATATCCTTTTAAGTTGTTGCCTAAGACCCTGACGAAGCTCCGGATCTTCTGCGAAAGCCTGAACCATATCTAATCTGTTATTGATTTCGTTTACATCTATCAAAGGTTGTTTCAGCCATTTGTTAAGCAGTCGCTTTCCCATCCCAGCAGTGCAGGTTCTGTTCATCAAACCAAACAAACTAAAATTCTTGTTTACATCAGTTTTTCCTTCAACAATATTCAATGCTCGCACCGCGGCAGAATCAAGTCGCATGTAGCAGTCCAAATTGAATTTCTCAATCGTGTAATTTCCATAATTAGTGTCATCTGCTAGCAACTCAGCATATGATACTAGAGCTCCAAGGGTACCCAAAGCATAGTCAAACTGAGATAGGAGATCACGAACTGGCTCGACAGAACCCCTGATTATTCTACCAAGATCCTGCACAAGATCTCTAGATTTAAATTCAGCCTTCTTTCTTTCAGTCAGTAGAATGCTGCAATTGCTAATAGCATCCTGAAGAGGCTGCAAATCTATTGATTTCTCAAAATCTGCTGGAAGAAGACACTCCTTGCAACCTAATGCAACAAGGGCTGATTCCACATTTGTAAATCGACTATCTTCAGGGAACTCAGCCAACCCAAGCTTCCGGTTCGTCATATCCACAAAACTAAGCGCTACATATAGCTGACCTTCACGGAAGACAGGAAACAATGCAACAGTAACCGGGGAATATTGCATGTCATTGTTTGCAAACAGAATATCTTCAAAACTGCCTATGTTTCCAGGTGTTCCAGATTTTGTTAACCTCCAACTTGACCCACTTCCCTCATAGAGCTCCAGTGTATGGTCCGTCCTATCTAACAAAAGGTTGCGTGCAATGGTCTCAAACATAGCCCTGCTAACACTGACACTTGAGATTCCATCAGAGTTACCGCCCAGCTGCCTTAAGGCAGTCATTGTGTGATAGTATGTCTTTGCAATAAAGGTTGCATTCTCACCATGAGCAGTGTAATAATCCTGGCAGAACGTTTAAGCTTTAGTTTACAATATTCCCAGGAATTTGATGTATACAAATAATTAGTTCAAGTAATCTGAAGAGCAATCAGCTAAGATTTAGCTCTGTGTGGGCAGGTGCATCTCAAGAGTTGTAACTTCTACACGATAAAGACAGCCTTCTTTTGATGTAGGAACGCATAAGAAGTGTGTCAATAAAATCTATAACATATGTCTTGATTAAATTACTTATGAAGAAAGATGCATATGTTTGCATGAACTGCCTAAATGCACAAAAAGGTAGAAGTGGGAGACATTCTTATAACTCTCTCTAGCATTACTGCATTCTACTAGTACTCATATGATGAAACATTTCTGCATATTCAACCATTTAGATTGCATTCCAACAAATTCAAAACGATATCCTACTAGAATCATTATTCATGAAATATCAAGCCCCGCAAAGTGTGCATATTGTGCTAAGATGCCAAACAGAGACTAAGTCTGCAACATCAGTTAGAGGTGCACTCTCCTAGTGAATGGAAGTTTTTCATAACGCAGCAACAGAGCATGGGACTGAAACTTTTTCTTTTTAGGAACTATTATGGTTCACAAACTTTGGTCAAGGAAAGTCTCAAATTGCATGATAGATACGTACATTATCTCACTCACATGATACCTAAAATATCCAACAAATTAGAATAACACTAACAGCCTTATATGGCGACCATCCGTAGTAGATATTCTCATATGATGTAAAGAGAGTAAAATGAAATTTCAACTATTTTCCTATCATGTTTGTGAAACTGAACATCAAGAAATAAATACTGGAGCACATCTACACATACAAGAAAACTGTAACAAACATTAATGCGAAAGTACTTACCCGGCGATCAAAGAAACGAATGGCCCGAGGATCCTGCAGTATCAAGAAGATAATGTTACCTCCAACTCAAAAAAAAATGAAGTTACCTAATGCAGAAAAATGTCACCCAGCATATTCACTAGAAATCCAGGGGTCGGGCTGGAAGAGTCTTACCTTCGGCAACTTCTTGAAGAAGGAGATGAAACCCTGGGCTTGCCTCGCATCTATCCAATCACGGAAACGGAATCGATCAGAAAAAAAAAAGGAAGTCAAAACCTAATGCACAAAGAACATACGAGACAAACAAAGAACGAGAGCGCACGCACCTAGCTTGAGCTCCGGGAGCTTTCCCCCCTCCGGCAAGCAGTCTTCGCTGTCCATGCCGCCCCCAATGCCGCCGGGGGGAGAGAGGGATGGTGGTGCGGGCGAGGTGCTCGGCGAAATGTGGGCAGACGCGGGCGGCGGGAAAAGTTAGGGGTTTCCGCGGGAGAGCCGAGCGGCGCGCGTGTGGGATGGGGGATTTCGCGGGGCTTTGTGGGCGGAGCGGCGGGGGTGCGAGAATCGAGGATACCGGGAAATGCGCAGTCGGGACTCGGGCCGATATTCAATAAACGGTTTTTGTAAATTCCGAACGTTCGGAAATTGACAAAAGATCCGAACGACTTTTTTACGGCACGATCAGCATGGAGCGATGGGAACCTCCAGCAATTTTCTCCCTCACCGAATAGGTAACTGCCTAATTTCCTTCCGCGGTTTTCTCCCTCACCAAATAAATCGCTCCCTCCGCTTTTTTTTCTTCCCGGACTTTTCTCCCTCACCGAATAGGTAACAGCCTAATTTTCTCTCTCCGCTGTTTTTTTTCGTGCTGGTCATTGCTCAATACAAAGGAGTAAAAAATTATTGGGCCCACCAAGGATCGAACCCGGTGCTTTGTTGGTTTATGAATGATGCCAATGACCAACTCCTCACCTAATACCATTTTATTGTCCTGTCATTGAAAATATCTATGTGACCTTTTTTAAATCTCATGGCAGCGAAAGAAAAATTGTTCCTTTATCATTCGTTGGCCCCCTCTACTACATTATAAATTATGGAATTAAGCATGCATACAAAAAAAATTGTTGGTAACTTTGACCCGAGGGAAAAGAAGTTGTTGAAAACATCCCTGATAATTTCTATGTAAATGTTATGGTAATTTACGCATAACGAAGCTGATAACTATTTGCACAAACACCGTGGTAACTTTTGATTTGGAGGTAAAAAGTTGTTGAAAACATCCCGGTAACTTTCGTGTAACTAGCCTGATAACTTATGCATCGCAGAGTTGATAACTCATGTACAAACACCATGGTAAGTTTGACCCAGAAAAATAGTTGTTAAAAACAATAGTCTAGGGTAACTTCTGTGTAAATCGCATGATAATATACTCAGCCATACCTGATAACTTAGGAACAAACACCACGATAACTTTTAGCCGATGATTTTTTTGTTGAAATGCACACACCGATAATTTGTATTTAAATAACATGATAATGTACATACAACAGAAATGATAACTCGTGCACAAATACCCCAGTAGCTTTTTTGATTGGAAAAAAGATTGTTGAGAAATATATCCCGATAACTTGTGTGTAAGTAGCATGATAATATACACCCAATGAAGGTGATAACTCACATACAAGGCACGGTAACATTTTTGACTCGATGAACACACCCAATAACTTTATAACTTTTGTGTCAATAGTATGATAATATATGCACAACACAGCTCATAACTCATGTACAAGCACCACGACACAACAAAACGCCTAAATAAGCCTGGCCCGGCAAGACCCGCAAAGTTCCGTTTATAAGAAAGCCATGCCACGTCAGCATGTGGACCTCACCCGGTCCAGGCACGGCATGGATGGTGGATGGTGGTATTGCAGACACGATAAATTTACTTGCAAATCACTCGGGCAAAAAAGTAGTTGAAACATGCCCCGATAACTTTAACATAAACAAGATGATAAGTTATGAATTATAGCCATGATAGTTTACATAGTTCACACGTGGTAACTTTTGATCTGAAAAAAAACGTCGAAACATATCAACATGGGATTTAGTTTCGAAGATCTCATCGCGACGAATCTTTTATATGAAAACAATTTTCCGACCATAGCAACAATTTAAACTACAGAACATTTTGAAGTTTCCATTTTGAAATTTCAAAATAGGGAGAATTTGGGATAGCATCAACGTTCTTTGTCATCTAGTGCATGTATGCATGCGCACGTGGGAAGGTTCGAAAACCATTTTTCATGTCTGGTAATTTCTATGAAAACAGCTTGGTAACTTTTGTGTCGCAGACGTGATAACTTACATAGTCTAGACGTGATAACTTTTGTGTTGGGGAACGTCGTAATTTCAAAAAAATTCTATGTACACGCAAGATCATGGTGATGCATAGCAACGAGAGGGGAGAGTATTGTCCATGTACCCTCGTAGACCGAAAGCGGAAGCGTTAGCACAACGCGGTTGATGTAGTCGTACGTCTTCACGATCCGACCGATCAAGTACCGAACACACGGCACCTCCGAGTTCAGCACACGTTCAGCCCAATGACGTCCCTCGAACTCTGATCCAGCCAAGTATTGAGGGAGAGTTTCGTCAGCACGACGGCGTGGTGACGATGATGATGTTCTACCGATGTAGGGCTTCGCCTAAGCACCGCTACGATATTATTGAGATGGACTATGGTGGAGGGGGCACCGCACACAGCTAAAAGATCAATGATCAATTGTTGTGTCTCCGGGGTGCCCCCCTGCCCCCGTATATAAAGGAGCAACGGGGGGAGAGGCGGCCAGCCAGGAGAGGGCGCGCCAGGAGGAGTCCTACTCCCACCGGGAGTAGGACTCCCTCCCTTCCTTGTTGGATTAGGAGAAGGGGGAGGAGGAGAAGAAGGAAAGGGGGCGCCCCCCCTCTTGTCCAATTCGGAATAGAAGGGGAGGGGGCGTGCGGCCTGCCCTGGTCGCCCCTCCTCTTCTCCACTAAGGCCCATCTAGGCCCATTAAACCCCCGGGGGGGTCCGGTAACCCCCGGTACTCCGGTATATATCCGATAACTCCCGGAACCATTCCGGTGTCCGAATATAGTCATCCAATATATCAATCCTCATGTCTCGACGATTTCGAGACTCCTCGTCATGTCCGTGATCACATCCGGGACTCCGAACTACCTTAGGTACATCAATACATATAAACTCATAATATAACTGTCATCGAAACTTTAAGCGTGCGGACCCTACGGGTTCGAGAACTATGTAGACATGACCGAGACATGTCTCTAGTCAATAACCAATAGCGGAAACTGGATGATCATATTGGCTCTCACATATTCTACGAAAATCTTTATCGGTCAAACCGCATAACAACATACGTTGTTCTCTTTGTCATCGGTATGTTACTTGCCCGAGATTCGATCGTTGGTATCTCAATACCTAGTTCAATCTCATTACCGGCAAGTCTCTTTACTCGTTCCGTAATACATCACCCCGCATCTAACTCATTAGTTGCAATGCTTGCAAGGCTTAAGTGATGTGCATTACCGAGTGGGCCCAGAGATGCCTCTCCGACAATCGGAGTGACAAATCCTAATCTCGAAATACGCCAACCCAACAAGTACCTTTGGAGACACCTCTAGAGCACCTTTATAATCACCCAGTTACGTTGTGACGTTTGGTAGCACACAAAGTGTTCCTCCGGTAAACGAGAGTTGCATAATCTCAGTCATAGGAACATGTATAAGTCATGAAGAAAGCAATAGCAACAAACTAAACGATCAAGTGCTAAGCTAACGGAATGTGTCAAGTCAATCACATCATTCTCCTAATGATGTGATCCCGTTAATCAAATGACAACTCTTTGTCTATGGTTAGGAAACATAACCATCTTTGATTCAACGAGCTAGTCAAGTAGAGGCATACTAGTGACACTCTGTTTGTCTATGTATTCACACATGTATCATGTTTTCGGTTAATACAATTCTAGCATGAATAATAAACATTTATCATGATATAAGGAAATAAATAATAACTTTATTATTGCCTCTAGGGCATATTTCCTTCAGTCTCCCACTTGCACTAGAGTCAATAATCTAGTTCGCATCTTTATGTGATTAGTCCACATCTTCATGTGACTAATACCCAAAGGGTTTACTAGAGTCTATAATCTATTTCACATCGCTATATGATTAACACCCAAAGAGTGATCATGTTTTGCTTGTGAGAGAAGTTTAGTCTACGGGTCTGCAATATTCAGATCTGTATGTATTTCGCAAAATTCTATGTCTACAATGCTCTGCACGGAGCTACTCTAGCTAATTGCTCCCACTTTCAATATGTATCCAGATTGAGACTTAGAGTCATCTAGATCGATGTAAAAAGCTTGCATCGACGTAACTCTTTACGACGAACTCTTTTATCACCTCCATAACCGAGAAATATTTCCTTAGACCTCTAAGGATAATTTTGACCGTTGTCCAGTGATCTACTCCTAGATCACTATTGTACTCCCTTGCTAGAAAGATTCTAAGGTATACAATAGGACTGGTAAACAACATAGCATACTTTATAAAACCTATGACTAAGGCATAGGGAATGACTTATCATTCTCTTTCTATTTTCTGTTGTGGTCGGGTTTTGAGTCTTTACTCAACTTCACATATTGCAACACAGGCAAGAACTCCTTCTTTGACTGTTCCATTTTGAACTACTTCAAAATCTTGTCAAGGTATGTACTCATTGAAAAAATTTATCAAGCGTCTTGATCTATCTCTATAGATCTTGATGCTCAATATGTAAGCAACTTCACTGAGGTATTTCTTTGAAAAACTCCTTTCAAACACTCCTTTATGCTTTGCAGAATAATTCAACATTATTTCCGATCAATAATATGTCATTCACATATACTTATCAGAAATGCTGTAGTGCTCCCACTCACTTTCTTGTAAATATAGGCTTCTCCAAAAGTCTGTATAAAACCATATACTTTGATCACTTTATCAAAGCATATATTCCAACTCCGAGATGATTGCACCAGTCCATAAATGGATCGCTGGAGTTTGCTCACTTTATTAGCACCTTTAGGGTTGACAAAACCTTCTGGTTGCATCATATACAACTCTTCTTTTTAAGAAATCTATGAAGGAATACAGTTTTGACATCCATTTGCCAGATTTCATAAAATGCGGCAACTACCAACATGATTCGGATAGACTTTTTAAGCATCGATACGAGTGAGAAAATCTCATCGTAGTCAACACCTTGAATTTGTCAAAAACACTTTGCGACAATTCGAGCTTTGTAGATAGTAACACTACTATCAGCGTCCGTCTTCCTCTTGAAGATCCATTTATTCTTAATGGCTTGCCAATCATTGGGCAAGTCAACCAAAGTCCATACTTTGTTCTCATACATGGATCCAATCTCAGATTTCATGGCCTTAAACCATTTTGCGGAATCTAGGCTCATCATCGCTTCCTCATAGTTCGTAGGTTCGTCATGGTCAATTAACATGACCTCCAGAACAGGATTACGTACCACTCTGGTGTGGATCTCACTCTGGTTGACCTACGAGGTTTGGTAGTAACTTGATCTGAAGTTATATGATCAACATCATTATCTTCCTCACTAATTGGTGTAGGAGTCACAGGAACATATTTCTGTGATGAACTACTTTCCAATTCGGGAGAATGTACAATTACCTCATCAAGTTCTACATTCCTCCCACTCACTTCTTTCGAGAGAAACTCCTTCTCTAGAAAGGATCCACTTTTAGCAACAAAGATCTTGCCTTTGGATCAGTGATAGAAGGTGTACCCAACAGTTTCCTTTGGGTATTCTGTGAAGACACATTTCTCTGATTTGGGTTCAAGCTTATCAGGTTGAAACTTTTTCACATAAGCATCGTAGCCCCAAACTTTAAGAAATGACAGCTTAGGTTTCTAGCCAAACCACAGTTCATATGGTGTCGTCTCAACGAATTTAGATGGTGCCCTATTTAACGTGAATGCAACTGTCTCTAATGCATAACCCCAAAACGATAGTGGTAAATCGGTAAGAGACATCATAGATTGTACTATATCCAATAAAGTACGGTTATGACGTTCGGACACACCATTATGTTGTGGTGTTCTAGGTGGCATGAGTTTGTGAAACTATTCCACATTGTTTAAATTGAAGACCAAACTCGTAACTCAAATATTCGCCTCTGTGATCAGATCGTAGAAACTTTATTTTCTTGTTACGATGATTTTCCACTTCACTCTGAAATTCTTTGAACTTTTCAAATATTTCAGACTTATGTTTCTTCAAGTAGATATACCCATATCTGCTCAAATCATCTATGAAGGTCAGAAAATAATGATACCCGCCGCGAGCCTCAACACTCATCGGACCTCATACATCGGTATGTATTATATCCAATAAGTCAGTTGCTCGCTCCATTGTTCTGGAGAACGGAGTCTTAGTCATCTTGCCCACGAGGCATGGTTCGCAAGCATCAAAATGATTCATAATCAAGTGATTCCAAAAGCCCATCAGCATGGAGTTTCTTCATGCACTTTTCACCAATATGACCTAAACGGCAGTGCCACAAATAAGTTGCACTATCATTATTAACTTTGCATCTTTTGGCTTCAATATTATGAATAGGTGTATCACTACGATCGAGATCCAATGAACCATTTTCATTGGGTGTATGACCACATAAGGTTTTATTCATGTAAACAGAACAACAATTATCCTCTAACTTAAATGAATAACCGTATTGCAATAAACATGATCAAATCATATTCATGCTCAACGCAAACACCAAATAACATTTATTTAGGTTTAGCGCTAATCCCGAAAGTATAGGGAGTGTGCGATGATGATCATGTCAATCTTGGAACCACTTCCAAAACACATCATCACTTCACCCTTAACTAGTCTCTGTTTATTCTGCAACTCTCGTTTCGAGTTACTACTCTTAGCAACTGAACCAGTATCAAATACCGAGGGGTTGCTATAAACACTAGTAAAGTACACATCAATAACATGTATATCAAATATAGCATTGTTCACTTTGCCATCCTTCTTATCCGCCAAATACTTGGGGCAGTTCTGCTTCCAGTGACCAGTCCCTTTGAAGTAGAAGCACTTAGTCTCAGGCTTAGGTCCTAACTTGGGCTTCTTCACTTGAGCAGCAACTTGCTTGCCGTTCTTCTTGAAGTTCCCCTTCTTCCTTTTGCCCTTTTCTTAAAACTAGTGGTCTTTGTCAGCCATCAACACTTGATGCTTTTCTTGATTTCTACCTTCGTCGATTTTAGCATCACGAAGAGCTTGGGAATTACTTTTGTCATCCCTTGCATATTATAGTTCATCACTAAGTTCTACTAACTCAGTGATAGTGACTAGAGAACTTTGTCAATTACTCTCTTATCTGGAAGATTAACTCCCACTTGATTCAAGCAATTGTAGTACTCAGACAATTTGAGCACATGCTCACTGGTTGAGCTATTCTCCTCCATCTTGTAGGCAAAGTAGTGTCAGAGGTCTCATACCTCTCGACACGGGCATGAGTATGAAATACCAATTTCAACTCTTGGAACATCTTATATGCTCCATGGCATTCAAAACGTCTTTGAAGCCCCAATTCTAAGCCGTTAAGCATGGTGCACTAAACTATCAAGTAGTCATCATATTGAGCTAGCCAAACGTTCATAACGTCTGCATCTGCTCCTGCAATAGGTCTGTCACCTAGCGGTGCATCAAGGACATAATTCTTCTGTGCGGCAATGAGGATAATCCTCAGATCACGGATCCAATCCGCATCATTGCTACTAACATTTTTCAACATAGTTTTTCTCTAGGAATACAATAAACGGGGAGCAACATCGCTAGCTATTGATCTACAACATAGATATGCTAATACTACCAGGACTAAGTTCATGATAAATTAAAGTTCAATTAATCATATTACTTAAGAACTCCCACTTAGATAGACATCCCTCTAATCCTCTAAGTGATCACGTGATCCATATCAACTAAACCATGTCCGATCATCACGTGAGATGGAGTAGTTTCAATGGTGAACATCACTATATTGATCATATCTACTATATGATTCACGCTCGACCTTTCGGTCTCCGTGTTCCGAGGACATATCTGTTATATGCTAGGCTCGTCAGGTTTAACCTGAGTATTCCGCGTGTGCAACTGTTTTGCACCTGTTGTATTTGAACGTAGAGCCTATCACAACCGATCATCACGTGGTGTCTCAGCACGAAGAACTTTCGCAATAGTGCATACTCAGGGAGAACACTTATACCTTGATAATTTAGTGAGAGATCATCTTATAATGCTACCGTCAATCAAAGCAAGATAAGATGCATAAAATATAAACATCACATGCAATCAATATAAGTGATATGATATGGCCATCATCATCTTGTGCTTGTGATCTCCATCTCCGAAGCACCGTCATGATCACCATCGTCACCGGCACGACACCTTGATCTCCATCGTAGCATCATTGTCGTCTCGCCAACTTATGCTTCTACGACTATCGCTACCGCTTAGTGATAAAGTAAAGCATTACAGGGCGATTGCATTACATACAATAAAGCGACAACCATATGGCTCCTGCCAGTTGCCAATAACTCGGTTACAAAACATGATGATCTCATACAATAAAATATAGCATCATGCCTTGACCATATCACATCACAACATGCCCTGCAAAAACAAGTCAGATGTCCTCTACTTTGTTGTTGCAAGTTTTACGTGGCTGCTACGGGCTGAGCAAGAACCGTTCTTACCTACGCATCAAAACCACAATGATAGTTCATCAAGTTAGTGCTGTTTTAACCTTCTCAAGGACCGGGCGTAGCCACACTTGGTTCAACTAAAGTTAGAGAAACTAACACCCGCCAGCTACCTGTGTGCAAAGCACGTCGGTAGAACCAGTCTCGCGTAAGCGTAAGCGTAATGTCGGTCCGGGCCGCTTCATCCAACAATACCGCCGAACCAAAGTATGACATGTTGGTAAGCAATATGACTTGTATCGCCCACAACTCACTTGTGTTCTACTCGTGCATATGACATCTACGCATAAAACCAGGCTCTGATACCACTGTTGGGGAACGTAGTAATTTCAAAAATTTCCTACGCACACGCAAGATCATGGTGATGCATAGCAACGAGAGGGGAGAGTGTTGTCCACGTACCCTCGTAGACCGAAAGCGGAAGCGTTAGCACAACGCGGTTGATGTAGTCGTATGTCTTCACGAATCACGATCCGACCGATCAAGTACCGAACGCACGGCACCTCCGAGTTCAACACACGTTCAGCCCGATGACGTCCCTCGAACTCCGATCTAGCCGAGTATTGAGGGAGAGCTTCGTCAGCATGATGGCGTGGTGACGATGATGATGTTCTACCGACGCAGGGCTTCGCCTAAGCACCGCTACGATATTATTGAGGTGGACTATGCTGGAAGGGGGCACCGCACACAGCTAAAAGATCAATGATCAATTGTTGTGTCTCTGGGGTGCCCCCTGCCGCCGTATATAAAGGAGCAAAGGGGGGAGAGGTAGCTGGCCAGGATAGGGCGCGCCAGGCGGAGTCCTACGCCCACCGGGAGTAGGACTCCCTCCCTTCCTTGTTGGATTAGGAGAAGGGGGGAAGGAGGAGGAGGATAAGAAGGAAAGGGGGGCGCCACCCCCTCCTTGTCCAATTCGGACTAGAGGGGGAGGGGGCGCGCGGCCTGCCCTGGCCGCCCCTCCTCTTCTCCACTAAGGCTGTCGGGGGTTGGGTGCGACATATGCCAATGGATGGCTTATCATGGTGGGGGCGAGTAGAACATCGCCGGTGCCCAGAAACGGGATGAGGCGTAGACACGAACGCCGGCGTACTTTACCCAGGTTCAGGGCTCTCCTAGGAGATGACACCCCTAGTCCTACTCTGCGGGGTCTCCGCATGATCACTAAGACAAAGTGAATACAAGGGCGCTCCTCGAGCTGTATGCTGAAGGCAGGAGAAGGCAGGGCTAGCTCTCCCTCCTTCTATGATCTGGTCTAGTTCTAATGGGTCGGAACCCTTTGCATGGGTGCCCTCAGGGGTTTATATAGGCCCACCCCCCAGGGGTACAACGGTAAAGTGTGTGGGCGCACGGCCCAGCCGTCAGTCTCTTCGCCTGCCAGCCCTGCCGCCGACTACTAGGGCCCGCCGACTGGTCTGGTACGGAGCCGACAGGCCGTACCCGCCGCTTGCGGGTCTTGCCGGCTGCTAATTACTGTAGCCGTGCTTCTAATGACGCAGGCTTGGTCATGGGGTCGTGGCTATAGCCCCGCCGTCTGGCGGGCGATCACTGTAGCCACTTCCTGTCTCATCTGGTTAATGGCGCGGGGAACCCGTGGGAGGGGCGGGCCGACTCCCGGGGGCCGGCTCCCTACGGGTCCGACTGGTGGCGCTCTTGCCGTCTTCTGGACTCTCGCTGACCGGTAGGGCCCGTCGTCCGTGGACCGTATTGACAGGCCGTCGTGGGCACAGGACTCCGCCCACTGTTGCTGATGTCAGGGATGGCATGGCAACAGTGCCGTGCCATACGAAGATCTCCGTTGGTACAGCGCACTGTGGCCTAGCCATCTCCTAGAAAATGGGAGGGAGTGGGCCTCACTGTTGCCACTCCCCGTCCCATCCCCCCTGATGAGGGCATGGGCTTTGTTGGTGCCGTGGGCCAACTCCCCATGGCCGGCTTCTCTGGAAGCCGCCAGGCGGGAGTCGGCCAATCTTGACCTCTCCTCTAGGACTCGGCTGCATGTGGGCAGCCGACTGTTCCTTCAACCGTCCTTTAGAAGGCGGCTCTTCATCTGGCGTCTCGAGGGGCGCAGTCAGCCCCGATGTCTTGAAAGGTTTTGGGCCTCGGGTTAGCCTACCTGTGGCCCATTACTCCGATAGTAGTCCCCGAAGCTGATGAGGCGCCGCGGATGATCAGCCGAAGAGCCTCAGCAGTTTCTTTCTCCGAGTGTTTGAGGTGAAAACCTTGTTCAATTTCTGCCGGGCCGACTGGCAGGAGTCGGACTCGCCCAATTTGACTCGTCCAAAATTTTTGAACGCCCTGGCGGGATCCTAGTGGCATGCTTGCTAAGCTTCCAGGCCGCCGCCCGTTTTGGGCTCGTCACGTGGCAACAGGTGGCCGGGCCAGTCTGGCCATCCATATGCACGACGGGACATGCCTACAGGCAGGGCCTGCCACTATCGCGCCTCGGCGCGTGAGCGGATCCGCTGCGGCCGAAGTGGACGGTTGAGGTTCCCGCGGAGTTACTGCGCGTAATAACTTTGCGCGATAAACGTGGGGGGCGTGGGGTAGTGGGCGCAGTAGATCCCACAACCGCCCCCTCGGCTTCGCAACCCATGAGGCTATAAGTAGGGGGAGGAGGGGGAGCGGCAGAGCACGTGCACCCCTCCTCCTCATTGCTTCTTCTTCTTCTCCCTCTCGCCGCTGCACCTCAAGCTACATTGAGCGCTGTGGTGGTCCGCTCACAATGAGCTCTTCCTCTGCCGTCACGCCCCCTATGGCGCACTCCGGCACCTGGGACGGTTCGGAGGTCCACGATGATCACGTTGATTTCCTCCGCAAGACGCGTTGGCTACCCGGTGAGGACCTCGTGCGGGTCCGTCTTGCGCGGAGGGGGGAAATCTTGCCGGCACCGCAGGAGGAAGAGCGGGTCGTCTTCCGCTCGCACTGCCTACGCGGCCTTGGCCTGCCGGCGAGCAGCTTCTTCTGCTCTTTTCTTGAATTCTACGGTCTCCAGCCGCACCACCTCACCCCCAACACGGTGGTGCTACTGTCCGCCTTCGTCACCTTGTGCGAAGGCTTCCTCAGCGTTCTCCCCACCATCGAGCTCTGGGGGGAGTTCTTCTACTCCAAGCTCGGCACCCAAGCCGCGGGCGTGCCGGCTCAGTGCGGTGTGTTCATCACCGTGCGGAGGTCGGGGGGGGGGGGGGGGGGGGGGGGGGGGCGACAACCCGTTTCCCTCCATCAAGCTGATAAAGTCGGTGAAGATGTGGCAGTGATCGTACTTCTACGTGAAGAATGTCTCTGCGGAGGGCGACTGGGTCAATCTGCCGGCCTACGTAGCCGGCCCGCCGGCGGGGAGGCAGCCCAACTGGTCGTATCGGGCCAGGACACTGACGCCCGCAGGAGCCGGCGCCGTCGTGCGACTCCGAGTGCTGACGCAGTCAGAGGGCCTGACCGGGCCGGATTTGCTGGCTGCCTTCATGGCGCGCCGAGTGCTCCCACTCCAAGGTCGCCCCCACATGATTTGCCAGATGAGCGAGCATCAGGACCCAAGTCGGATGTGCACCAAGGAAATGCCTCACGAGGAGGTAGCCTATATGGTGAATTATCTTGCGAACTGCGACCTCAAAGAAGAGTGGCAGTTCGGCAAGGAGCCGTATTCACGTGCCGCCCCTCCGCCTCTGGTGAGTCGTTTCTTTTTCTCTTTTTCTTTGACTCTCCTGACTTCTTCGTTGCCGAGTCCGTCTTGTCCGATTTGACTAGTCGGCTTTGGTCAGAACCCCCTCCTCCAGCCAGCAGCCAACACCGTGGGGCCGGACCGCTAATTCCTCCCCGACCGGGCGGAGAGCGACATTAACGACCCCGACTTGGGGGTGGTGGCCCTGGAGGACGACACCGAGGGAGGAGGCGGCGCAGTGGGTGGCCCGAGACTTGGGGCCAGTCTCGAGGACTGGCCTGACGATGACGAGGAGGTCGCCCGCGCCACCAGCCAGGAGCCGGCCAGCCAGGAGCCGGCCAGCCAGGCACGAGCTCGTCCGCCGCACCGGACGCCCAAGGCGGCGCTAAGAAGCGTAGGGCCGGGACGAGCCTGTTCGGCAGCTGATGAGGACATCAATACCATTGTTACACCCACAGCCCCTACTGTTACATATACTGGACCAATTACTAGAGCTCGTGCACGCCAATTAAATTACCAGGTACTTTCGTTTCTTGGTAATGATTCTAATGTTCATGAGATTATGATGCTGCCTAAATTGGATACATTTGTTTTGCTTACAAATGAAGGGCCTAGCTTGGAGAAGGATGAACATTGGAGCAAGAACACGCATGGAGTTGATGGCATGCGCAAGGGGATCAAGAATGGAGTTACAAGTGATGATTTCAGGACTTTGAAGCCGCCATAAGGAGTGCATGAAGCCTTGGACGAAATATACAATATGCCACTTCATAATATTCGTCCATAGGCTATTCTAGGTGCTGCGTCACCTTATTAATGGGCCAGGCCCATGTAATTTCGAAATACCTTAAGTATAGGCTATTTTTAGAGTCCGTATGTGTGGGGAAACAAGAGTTAGGGTTGGTTTCGGACCCCACCCTCAAGGGCCACGAAATTCCCCCCTCTTCCTCCATATATACAGCCCTTAGGGCGTCGTTTAGACTTTGGGTTTTGTTTAGATTAAAAGTTCGCCATAGCTGCAACTTCGCGTACTTCGTTTGTGTCCAACGACCAGACCAAGACAGAACCCCACCTTGATCAATAAAGCTTTCATCTTATATTCGCAATATCCCGATTGCAATCTCAGTTTCTTGCTTGTTCTTCATTTGTTCGCAGGAAACAGACCCTCGTGGTCAGGTTGATCGTCCTCCGGCGTGGTCAATAACCCTCGGAAGTTGGTTTAGCGATTGCTAAGGCGCGATGTCTCGCACGTTCGTAGTCGGATCGTCAAGGTCGACTCCCACAGAAAACGATAGCCACCATCTCATCGAAACATCGGGACACCTTAGCCTCTATCAAGTGGTATCAGATTTCCAGGTTGCTCGGTGAGATTTTACAGTTTTTCATAGATTAGATCGAGTCTGTTCTTCATACCTACAGTCCACGAAAAAGCCACACAAAAAAATTAGGGTTAGTTCATCATATCCGAACCAATCTGAGCCTTTGCATAATCTTTTTAGGGTTTTTGCTTTGTTGAATTTGCAGTTGCATCGTCGTGTCAAGTTGCTGGTCTTAGAGTCTAGTCTTTTAGAGTTTCGAGTTCTGGTCATAAGTTGTCATGCCGCCGCACCATCATCATCGCCCATCTACCACTTTTGCTTATCCGCCACCGCTCTGAATCCATATCCATATACCACCACCAATCCGTATCCATATACCACCACCAATCTCTATCCATATACCACCACCGCTACCATATACCACCACCGCTGCCATATACCACAACCATATATCCACCACCAATCCGAGTTCTTCTCATATTAGGTTTGTTCTTGAGATCAATCTAAATTCTGATTCGTGTTTCCTTGCCTGCGTAGGTCTCGGAAAAAAAAAGAGTCTGGAGACCCCCGGGCAGTTTTTAGGCCAAAATTTTCACGGGCAATTTTTTTTCCCTATCCTATTTTTAGGCTTTTCTGAGTCTTTTGAGCCACGTGCCATCATAGTGATTTTTTGTCGCACTTTTTCATCGTCGCTGCCCTGATTTCCGAAAAAAAAGTGAAAAAAAAATTTCGTGCCCATCCTATCAGTTTGACGAGGGAAGAGTTTTGAGACACTCGCCATTATAGTGATTTTTCGCAAAAAAAAGAGGAGCGCAAAAAAAAGGAGCGCAAAAAAAAGAGCGAAAAAAAGAGAGTTCCAGAGTGTGCTTTTCCCTTATTTACGTGCAGCGCCGTGATTTTGTTAGTGTTCTAGGCTCGCATCTCTAGCACGGTCTAGCCTAGGACCAGCACAGTACCGTCGTTGAGCGTTTATTCAACTTTGCATCTCTGAATTGATTATTGCTGACCCTTTTTGCTACCATACTATAAGCCTTCCCAGCTCCACATACATCTACGTCGTGCGTTTGACTCTCCCTGGCAATCGCTCTATCCAAGCTTTTGAGAGTTTTGACTACAACGGTTGCCGATCACCGCCTGCTGCTGGGTAAGAACTGGTAAGAATTTGAGATTTGCTTGACGGATTTGTGACACCCGCCACCACCACCACTTGTTAGTAGTCTGTAGGATCATATTCTTGTGTGTTTCTATTGCTGCTAACCATGCCAGGATCACAAGCCGACGAGACTGACTGGGAGAACTTGACGAATAAGGAGCTTCATGATACGTTTCAGCAAATGATGAGTGGACAGGTGCAAGATGTGATAAACAGATTTGAAGAGGCCATGGAGAAGATAGATGGCATGGAGAAGACGTTTGAAACAAAGCTCGATAACAAGTTTGCTGAATTGCTTTCGCGTTTTCCACCACCACCACCAGCTGCTCCTACCGCACCTCTGCAACAACAACAACAACACCGACTACCTCCACGTCGGGAAACAGCCCTCCGCCGAGCGAGCCGTGTCCCTCTTCAGTCGGGCCAAACTGCTGGTGCTGCTGTTGATACTTCTGTGGCTCCTACTGCTGATGTGGAGGAGGATGATTATGTGGGAGATTATGAGGATGAGGTTGATCAAAATCAGAACTACGTGCCACCACCAGCACAACAACCACCAGGTCGTCCACATGCAAATAATGGCAATGGTAGGGCTCACCCTCAGGTACGAGATCATGACCATCTCCCTAAACTAAAATTGAATATTCCACCATTTGAGGGTAGATATGTTCCTGATATATATCTTACTTGGGAGTTAGAAACTGAACAACGATTTACATGTTTACAATATCCCGAGGAGAGACGTGTTCCTGCCGCTGTTTGTGCTTTCACTAGTTTTGCATGTGTTTGGTGGTCTGAGCATTGTAGATTATATCCTATTCCGGCTACTTGGGCTGCTTTGAAAACTGCTATGTGTACTCGTTGGGTTCCACCATATTATCAACGTGAATTACTTCAAAAATTGCAGCGCTTAAGACAGGGAAAAAATTCTGTAGAAGAATATTATCAGGAATTACAAACTGGCATGATTAGATGTGGTATTGTTGAGGAGAATGAAGCTATACTTGCACGTTTTATGGGTGGATTAAATAAAGAGATTCAGACGATTCTAGAGTATAAGGAGTATACTAATATCACTCGTTTATTCCATCTTGCTTGTAAAGCTGAACGTGAAGTGCAGGATCGACAGGCATTGGCGCGGACTAACTTTTCTGCAGGTCGACCTTCATCATGGACACCACGTGCATCATCTACTTCCACACGTTCTGCTACACCGGCGCCTCCATCGGCTGCCACCTCCAACCATGATACAATAAAGCAGGCACAATCACCACTATCTGCCAAGAGCACACCTTCTGGGCCTGCAAAGAGCTCTTCTTCATCCATGGCATCAACAGGGCAAACACATGATATTATTTGTCGACGTTGCAAGGGTGGAGGTCATTATGCGAGAGAATTCCCATCTAAGCGTGTGATGATTGTTACTGAGGATGGTGGGTATGAGTCCGCTAGTGACTATGATGAGGAGACTTTGGCTCTTATTACACGTGACGAACACGGTGGAGACGATTCTGATCATGAGACGCAATACATGGCTCCTGAAGATGCTGACAGGTATGAATGTTTAGTTGCTCAACGTGTTTTGAGTGTGCAAGTTACACAAGCTGAGCAAAATCAGAGGCATAATTTGTTCCATACAAAGGGAGTTGTGAAGGAACGTTCTGTTCGCGTGATCATAGATGGAGGGAGCTGCAATAACTTGGCTAGCATGGAGATGGTGGAGAAGCTATCTCTCACCACAAGACCACATCCACATCCTTACTACATCCAATGGTTCAACAACAGCAGCAAGATTAAGGTAACACGTACTGTTCGTGTGCATTTTAGTATCTCTACATATGCTGATTATGTTGATTGTGATGTGGTACCTGTGCAAGCATGTTCCTTATTACTGGGTAGACCATGGCAATTTGATAAAAATTCTGTACACCATGGTAGAAACAATCAGTATACTCTTGTTCATAACGATAAAAATATTACTTTGCTTCCTATGACTCCTGATTCCATTTTGAAAGATGATATTAATAGAGCTAATAAAGCAAAACAGGAGACAAATAAGAGTGAAAATCAGATTGTGGCAAAAGAATTTGAGCACCAAATGAAGCCTAATAATAAACCATCTACTCTTGTTTCTGAAATTAAATTGAAAAGTGCATGTTTACTTGCCACCAAATCTGATATTGATGAGCTAGATTTTAGCAAATCTGTTTGCTATGCTTTTGTGTGCAAAGAGGCATTATTTTCATTCGAGGACGTGCCTTCCTCTTTGCCCCCTTCTGTCACTAACATTTTGCAGGAGTTCGCTGACGTCTTTCCACAAGACGTGCCACCGGGATTACCACCTATTCGAGGGATTGAGCATCAAATTGACTTAATTCCCGGTGCTTCGCTACCCAACCGTGCACCATACCGTACCAATCCAGAGGAGACGAAGGAGATTATGCGTCAAGTACAAGAACTGCTCGACAAAGGTTATATACGCAAATCCCTTAGTCCTTGTGACGTTCCTATCATTTTAGTGCCGAAAAAGGATGGTACGTCGCGTATGTGCGTTGATTGTAGAGGCATTAATAATATTACTATTCGTTATCGTCATCCTATTCCTAGGTTAGATGATATGCTTGATGAATTGAGTGGCTCTACAATATTCTCCAAAGTTGATTTGTGTAGTGGATACCATCAAATTCGTATGAAATTGGGAGATGAATGGAAAACAACATTTAAAACTAAGTTTGGATTATATGAGTGGTTAGTCATGCCTTTTGGGTTAACTAATGCACCTAGTACTTTCATGAGGTTAATGAACGAAGTTTTACGTGCTTTCATTGGACGATTTGTGGTAGTTTACTTTGATGACATATTGATTTATAGCAAATCTTTGGAGGAACATTTGGAACATTTACGTGCTGTTTTTATTGCTCTACGTGATGCACGTTTGTTTGGAAACCTTGGAAAGTGCACCTTTTGCACCGACCGAGTATCTTTTCTTGGCTATGTTGTTACTCCACAGGGAATTGAAGTTGATAAAGCCAAGATTGAAGCTATTGAGAGTTGGCCGCAGCCCAAAACGGTCACACAAGTGAGGAGTTTCCTTGGCCTCGCTGGTTTCTATAGGCGTTTTGTGAGAGATTTCAGCACCATTGCTGCACCTCTCAACGAGCTTACAAAGAAGGATGTGCCTTTTGTTTGGGGTACCGCACAAGAAGAAGCCTTCACGGTATTGAAAGATAAGTTGACACATGCTCCTTTACTCCAACTTCCTAATTTCAATAAGACTTTTGAGCTTGAATGTGATGCTAGTGGAATTGGATTAGGAGGTGTGTTATTACAAGATGGAAAACATGTTGCATACTTTTCTGAAAAATTGAGTGGGCCTAGTCTGAACTATTCTACTTATGATAAAGAATTATATGCTCTTGTTCGGACCTTAGAAACATGGCAACATTATTTATGGCCCAAGGAATTTGTTATACATTCTGATCATGAATCTTTGAAACACATTAAAAGTCAAGCAAAACTGAACCGTAGACATGCTAAATGGGTTGAATTCATTGAGACTTTCCCTTATGTCATTAAACACAAGAAGGGTAAAGAAAATGTTATTGCTGATGCCTTGTCTCGTCGTTATACTATGCTTTCACAACTTGACTTTAAAATATTTGGTTTGGAGACCATCAAAGATCAATATGTTCATGATGCTGAATTTAAAGATGTATTGCAGAATTGTAAGGAAGGGAGAACTTGGAACAAGTTCGTTCTTAACGATGGATTTGTGTTTCGTGCTAACAAGCTATGCATTCCAGCTAGCTCCGTTCGTCTTTTGTTGTTGCAGGAGGCGCATGGAGGAGGATTAATGGTACACTTTGGCGTCAAGAAGACGGAGGATATACTTGCTACACATTTCTTTTGGCCAAAGATGAGACGGGATGTTGAGCGTTTTGTTGCTCGCTGCACTACATGTCAAAGAGCTAAGTCACGACTCAATCCTCATGGTTTATATATGCCTTTGCCTGTACCTAGTGTTCCTTGGGAGGATATATCTATGGACTTTGTTTTAGGTTTACCTCGAACAAAGAAGGGGAGGGATAGCATATTTGTTGTCGTGGATAGGTTCTCGAAAATGGCACACTTTATACCATGTCATAAAAGCGATGATGCTGTTAATGTTGCTGATTTGTTCTTTCGTGAAATTATTCGCTTACATGGTGTGCCAAATACTATTGTTTTAGATCGTGATACTAAATTTCTTAGCCACTTTTGGAGATGTTTATGGGCTAAGTTGGGGACTAAGTTGCTTTTTAGTACTACTTGTCACCCCCAAACTGATGGACAAACTGAAGTAGTCAATAGAACATTGTCTCATATTGAATTTGCTTATAATCGTTCATTGCATTCTACTACTAAGATGTGCCCTTTTGAAATTGTGTATGGTTTCCTACCTCGTGCACCTATTGATTTGTTGCCTCTTCCATCTTCAGAGAAGGTTAATTTTGATGCTAAAGAACATTCTGAATTGATTTTAAAAATGCATGAGTTAACTAAGGAAAACATTGAGCGTATGAATGCTAAATATAAACTTGCTGGAGATAAGGGTAGAAAACATGTTGTGTTTGCGCCTGGAGATCTTGTTTGGTTACATTTGCGTAAAGATAGATTTCCTAATCTGCGCAAATCAAAGCTAATGCCACGTGCTGATGGTCCTTTTAAGGTGTTAGAGAAAATAAATGATAATGCATATAAACTTGAGCTACCTGTAGATTTTGGGGTTAGTCCCACTTTTAACATTGTAGATTTGAAGCCTTATTTGAGTGAGGAAGATGCGCTTCCGTCGAGGATGACTTCATTTCAAGAAGGGGAGGATGATGAGGACATCAATACCATTGTTACACCCACAGCCCCTACTGTTACATATACTGGACCAATTACTAGAGCTCGCGCACGCCAATTAAATTACCAGGTACTTTCATTTCTTGGTAATGATTCTAATGTTCATGAGATTATGATGCTGCCTAAATTGGATACATTTGTTTTGCTTACAAATGAAGGGCCTAGCTTGGAGAAGGATGAACATTGGAGCAAGAACACGCATGGAGTTGATGGCATGCGCAAGGGGATCAAGAATGGAGTTACAAGTGATGATTTCAGGACTTTGAAGCCGCCATAAGGAGTGCATGAAGCCTTGGACGAAATATACAAGATGCCACTTCATAATATTCGTCCATAGGCTATTCTAGGTGCTGCGTCACCTTATTAATGGGCCAGGCCCATGTAATTTCGAAATACTTAAGTATAGGCTATTTTTAGAGTCCGTATGTGTGGGGAAATAAGAGTTAGGGTTGGTTTCGGACCCCACCCTCAAGGGCCACGAAATTCCCCCCTCTTCCTCCATATATACAGCCCTTAGGGCATCGTTTAGACTTTGGGGTTTTGTTTAGATTAAAAAGTTCGCCATAGCTGCAACTTCGCGTACTTCGTTTGTGTCCAACGACCAGACCAAGACGTCACAGAACCCCACCTTGATCAATAAAGCTTTCATCTTATATTCGCAATATCCCGATTGCAATCTCAGTTTCTTGCTTGTTCTTCATTTGTTCGCAGGAAACAGACCCTCGTGGTCAGGTTGATCGTCCTCCGGCGTGGTCAATAACCCTCGGAAGTTGGTCCAAGACGTCACAGAACCCCACCTTGATCAATAAAGCTTTCATCTTATATTCGCAATATCCCGATTGCAATCTCAGTTTCTTGCTTGTTCTTCGTTTGCTCGCAGGAAACAGACCCTCGTGGTCAGGTTGATCGTGCTCCGGCGTGGTCAATAACCCTCGGAAGTTGGTTTAGCGATTGCTAAGGCGCGACGTCTCGCACGTTCGTAGTCGGATCGTCAAGGTCGACTCCCACAGAAAACGATAGCCACCATCTCATCGAAACATCGGGACACCTTAGCCTCTATCACAGCCGGCCGAAGAAGCCCAAGGGCTCAGCCGCGGCGA
The DNA here is from genome assembly GCF_003073215.2 of Triticum urartu. NCBI lineage: Eukaryota > Viridiplantae > Streptophyta > Magnoliopsida > Poales > Poaceae > Triticum > Triticum urartu. The sequence goes on from NC_053022.1 coordinate 143,765,442, forward strand.
CCAAGCGGGACGAAGCGGCCGCAAAGGCCAACCGCTTCCGCAAGGTGGTGAAGACACCGCTGTTGGTTTCTGCGTAAGTGCTACCTTCCTTTGCACCTTCACTTTTTCTTTGTTGACTCCATCTGAGATTCCTTTGCTTTACATTCTTGACTTTAGGGCCCCGCTCTCTCTCGAGAAGTGGGCCGCCGGCTCCGTCATGAAGTCGACGGAGACCTCCTCCACTACCCGGCGGATTGATCCGGCTGCCGACCTCCGGGAGGCGACGGAGCAGAATGCGCGGGAGGCGCGCGAGGAGCGGGAAGCCGCCCGCCTAAAGAAGGCTGAAGCCGACAAGGCGGAGGCCGCCGCCCTGAAGAAACTGGCAGAAGCCGAGGCCGCCGACGCGGATAAAAAACATGCTGAAGAAGCCGCACACCGCCAGTCGGTGGTGTTCGTCGTCCCTTTGAACTCTGCGCCGCCACCACCGGAGTTCACGGCGCAGACTAGGGAAGTCGGCGACAAGAACCCGATCATGGAGAGGGACGGCGATGACATCACCACGCCAGATGTAATCGTGCCGCCACCGCCGCCGTCCGGGAGCGCGCCAGGCGGGCAGCCGGCGGACCCGCCGGTGCCGCGAACTGAAGACGTGGTGGCGACAGTCCTGGCGCTCGAGGTCGGCATGCCGACGTCTCGCGAAGGCGGCCTCGGTGCCGCGCCCTCTGGAGACCGGTGCCACGAGCTCCACGATCCCGGACACCGAGGCGACAAGCGCCGCACCCACTGGATGGATGCGGGGAGGCGGGACGGGCCCGTTGAACCGGGCACTTTTGGACGTCCAAGCCAAGCTCCGAGCCGAGGGCGATGCCATCAAGGAATGCACCAAGGCGTATCTGGCATCGCGAGCAGCCATCCGGGTATGCGTCCTTCCTTCTTTGTTTCTGTTTCTTGTTCTTCTTTGTGGGGGCGCGCCAGCGCACCCACTGGGTGTAGTCCTTGAGTTTCGGGCCGACTGCTGAGCAGGTGGCTCGGAACTCTAATCAGCGAGTTCCAAGTACCAACACTATGTCTGAATTTTTTTTGTAGGATTACCACAATCTTCGCGTGACCGCCTTCAACGCCAACGTTGAGGAGCTGGCCAAGCGGACCGCCGACTTGTCAGACAGCCGGGGTGAGTCCTCTTCCTTCTCTGCGGGGGCGCGCTGGTGCACCCATGGACTGTAGTCGCCGAGATTTGGGCCGACTGCTGAGCAGTCGGGCCGAATCTCCCCGGCGACTATTCTCCTTTGTTGATGATTCCTTTCTTCGCGGGGGGCGCGCTGGCGCACCCGCGGGCTGTAGTCCCCGAGATTCGGGCCGACTACTGAGCAGTCGGGCCGGATCTCCCCGACGATCTTTCTTCCTAGTTGACGATTGACACCTTTTCTTCTTCTTCTTCAGAGGCCAACGCCGCCCTGCAGCAGCAGCTGAGCGAGGCCAACACTGCATTGCGTGTCAAGGAGGAGGAGTGCGGCCAGCTGGCGGAGGAGCGCGACCGGCTGGCTACGCAGCTGGCGGAGCAGAAGGAGCTGCTCAAGAAGGCCCAGAAGGAGGCGGAGGACAAGGAGACCGCCCTCCTTGCCGAATTCACGTCCGAGCGCTCCTCCTGGACCGACACGGAGGCGACGCTCGTCTCCGGCTTCCATGCGATCGGATATCTCGTCGAGGGTGAGCTTCCCCTCATTTTCCTTTTCTAAGCTGCCGACTACTAGTTGAGTCGACCTCTAGTATTTAATCTTGTTCTTCGTTCTTCTACCTTGGCAGACTTCTTCCATGGCCACTCGGTCGCTGCCAACCAAGCCATCGAAGCAGATCGCGAAGGGCGGAGGGCAGATGGCACACAGATCGCCGCCGACGCCCCCCGAACTCTTGGCGAGCAGATCCTGAGCATCGAGGCCCGCCTTCGGCCGGCTCATCGGATGCTGCGCCGGCTTCAACGTGTCGGCGCCCAGGCGATTGCCGCCCTGTGGCTGGACATGCAGGCGCCGTGCACCCCCAGTCGGACTGCCGACTGGCTGGAGGTAGCGGCTGACCGCCTTGAGGCCTGGAAGGGCTCTTCAGCCTGGGCTGGAGCACGCCGGGCCTTAGAGTTCGCCAAGGCGTGGTATCCTGGGCTGAGTCTAGCCCAGCTAGCCACATTCCGACTAGAAGCTCAGGCGGAGTTGGCGGTCGTGGAAGACGATCTCGTCAAGCGCGCAACGTCGATCGCCGAATACACCGACACCAGCGTCCTCGTCCCAGAGCGGGCTGAGAACGGCGAGGAGGCGCCGCCGGAGTGGTTCGGGCTGAACCCGGACGACGGCGAGGACTCGGCGGAGGTGATTGACTCTAGTGGCGAGGAAGAAGGCGATGAGGAGGAAGGAGATGAAGAGGAGGCGCCAGAGGTCGGAGCAGATGGCCAGCCCCAGCTCGACCGCGCCTCTAGCAACGAGCCGCGCCCAACCGAGCCAACTGCTGCCAGAGGTGACCAAGCAGAGACCAACCAACCGGCCGCTCCGGCAACTGGCACTGCCGACCCCTCCGGTCCTTCGAATTCGTCTGTAGTTTCCTAGGCTGCCACTTCATCTTTGTTTTTATCTGCTTAATAGTCTCAATGAACTTGTTAATTTGCACAATTCCACCCGTGGGGTGTATCTTGAACTTCTGTTTTAAAGATTCGGCCAAGGGCCTTTTCTATGTATATATTTCTTCGCGTTCTATCTCTTTGCCCATTGCTCTTTGGCTTTTTCCTTTGCCGCCTTCCCTTGGTTGCCGTCTTGCCAGTCGGACAGTCGCTCTGCGGACTGTTGCTGGATCAAGTACTTAGCTTTTTTGGGAAGGTAAGTACTTAGCCGTTTAGAGTTTTTTTAGCAAATTGATTAGAAAATGGTGAGCCGGTTTCTCAAGAGTCGGTTGTAGAAGTCTGGAAGCCAGCTTAAACTATGTACTTACTTTGAGTCCTTAGCCATTTTTCATGTGGACACCCATTCTACCTTACTCCTGCCCACCAGACAGTCGCTCTGTGAGCTGCGACTTCTAACAGGAGACGGCTTAAGTGCCACACACTACTTGTCAGGCTGCAGGAAGCATTTCATAGTTCAAGACGGCAAGTCCCCGGGCCGACTAGTCGAACCCGGCGCCAAGAGGCATAACAAAGAATAACATACTCATAGGCATAATTCTTATCATATTGATAAAATGGGGCAGTCCCCGAGCTCTTCTCGGGGGGCTCAAAGTCTTCGTACTTTAATACAAAAGGTAGCGTGGTACATACTGCATTAACTGTAAAATCTTCAGAGGAGATTTGCATTCCATGGCCGCTCCGTCTCTTTGCCGGAGTCGTCCCTCTTGCGTGCTCGGGGCTTCTGAGCATCGATCAGGTAGTAGGAGTCGTTGCCCAACACTTTGCTGATGATGAAAGGGCCTTCCCAAGGTGCTGAGAGCTTGTGTTGGCCGGCTGTTCGCTGGATCAGCCGGAGCACAAGGTCTCCTTCTTGGAAAGATCTCGGCTTGACCTTCCGGTTGTAGTATCGGCGCAGGCTCTACTGGTAGATGCTGGACCGGCTGAGTGCCAACAACCGGCCCTCTTCCAGCAGATCGACGCCGTCTTGACGTGCTTCTTCTGCTTCCTCTTCGGTGTACATGGTGATTCGAGGGGAGTCGAATTCTATGTCTGTTGGGATGACGGCTTCGGCACCGTAGACGAGGAAGAAGGGCGTGAAGCTGGTTGACTTGTTTGGAGTTGTGCGCAGGCTCCAGAGGACGGCTGGCAACTCATCAAGCCAGCATCTGGCCGAGCGCTCCAGAGGCTCGACCGGTTGAGGCTTGATGCCGGACAGGATGAGGCCGTTTGCTCTCTCTACCTAGACGTTGGACTGCGGATGGGCAACGGACGCTAAGTTCAGTCGAATGCCCTGCGTCGTGCAGAAACGGGCCAAGGCACCTTTGGCAAAGTTTGTGCCGTTGTCGGTGATGATGCTGTGCGGTATGCCGTACCGAATTGTGATGTCAGAGATAAAGGTCACATCAGTCGGACCATTCAACTTCTTGATTGGTTTTGCTTCTATCCACTTGGTGAACTTGTCCACTGCGACAAGTAAGTGAGTCAAGCCACCTCGTGCCTTCTTGAATGGTCCCACCATGTCCAGGCCCCAAACAGCAAAGGGCCAGGCAATGGGAATAGTCTTGAGTGCAGAAGTCGGCTGATGTGGCTTGGAGCGGAATTTCTGGCACCCTTTGCATTTTTGGACCAAGGCCTTGGCGTCTTCAAGAGCAGTCGGCCAGAAGAAACCATGGCGGAAGGCTTTGGCGACGAGTGCTCTTGAAGCCGCGTGGTGGCCACACTCGCCTTGATGGATGTCCTTGAGAATTGCTTGGCCTTGCTCCGGCTCCACGCAGCGCTGGTAGACACCAGTGACACTGCGCCTTACAAGCTCTCTGTTGACTATGGTGTAGGCTGCCGCCCGATGTTGCACTTGTCAAGCTAAGATCTTATCAGTTGGCAGCTCTTTGTTCACTAGGAATTTGAGGATGGGCTGGGCCCATGAAGGGGCTGGAATTTCTGCAACTGTCAGGACCGCGACTTGGACGAGGGCGGCTGGGCCGGGAGGCGGTGGGTTGGGGTCGGCAGCCGCTTGCTGTGTCGATGAAGTCCTCGGGCCGATTGGCGCAGTCCCTGGGCCAGGCTCTGGTGTCTCCAGGCCGACCGCCGCAGTCCCCTGGCCGAGTGCGACTACCACGATCCCCACGCCGCCTGCCGGAACACTCGTGCCGTCTGCGGGGGCTCTCGAGTCGGATCCGACTACTTCAGGAGGAGCCGGTATGATGATAGAGTCTGACTCTGGCGATGGCTTGACAGACGGCTTGAGGAGGCGCTGAAGGGCGACGCCGGACGGTATTGCTTGACGGGTGGAGCCAATTCGTTCTAGGGCATATGCTTGGTCGTTGTCGTTTCTTGGCACATGGAGAAACTCGCACCCCTCAAAATATCCACTGAGTTGCTGTACGAGGAAGCGGTAGCTCGCCATGTTTGCGTCTTTGGCGTCCCAATCGCCTGACGACTGCTGGACCACCAAGTCGGAGTCACCATAGCACAGGATCCGGCGAATGCTGAGCTCTTTGGCCAGCCGGAGCCCGTGAATGAGTGCCTCATATTCGGCGACGTTGTTGGAGGCGGCAAAATGGATTTGTAGCACATATTTGAGCTTGTCGCCTTTGGGAGAGGTGAGGACGATGCCGGCTCCCAAGCCGGTGCGCATCTTGGAGCCGTCGAAATGCATTCGCCAATGGGTGGAGTCGGGCGCTGGCGGCAGATACCGGGTCTCGGCCCAGTCAACGAGGAAGTCGGCCAGTGCTTGCGACTTGATGGTGGTGCGAGGCTGGTAGTAGATGGTGTAGGGGGCCAAATCTATGACCCATTTGGCCACTCGGCCTGAAGCATCCCGGCTCCCGATGATCTCGGCTAGTGGAGCCGTGCAAACCACAGTGATTGGATGCTCTTGAAAGTAAGGCTTCAATTTGTTGGCGGCAAAGTGCACGCCGTAGCACATCTTCTGGTAGTGGGGGTAGTTTTTCTTGGAGGTCGACAGTACTTCACTCAAATAATATACCGGTCTCTGGACTGGTAGTGCCTTGCCTTCCTCCTTGCGCTCTACTACGATGACTGTGCTGACTACTTGGCTGGTGGCGGCGATGTAGAGGAGCATGGGTTCCTTAGGAGTCGGAGCCGCTAGGACAGGTGGAGTAGTCAACATCTTCTTCAGTTGGAGGAAAGCTTCGTCCGCCTTGTGTTCCACTCAAAAAAGTGGTCTTCTTCATGAGTTGGTATAGGGGGAGAGCCTTCTCGCCCAGCCGACTGATGAATCGGCTGATGGATGCCAAACAGCCGGTGAACTTTTGTACGTCCATCAGTCGGCTGGGTACCTCCATCCTCTCAATGGCCTTGATCTTCACAGGGTTGCAGTCTATGCCGCGTTCAGAGACCAGGAAGCCAAGAAGCTGGTCGGCTAGTACTCCAAAGACGCATTTCTCCGGGTTGAGCTTGATTTGAAATCGGCGCAAGTTCTCAAAGGTCTCCTTGAGGTCTTCCAGTAGTGTTCCACACTTCTCCGTCTTCACCACCACATCGTCCATGTAAACATGGGCATTTCTGCCGAGTTGCTTGAGGAGGCACTTCTACATGCAACGTTGGAAGGTGGCGCCAGCGTTCCTCAAGCCGAACGTCATGGTCAAGTAGCACAAGGCTCCAAACGACGTGATGAAGGCGGTCTTCAGCCTATCGTCCAGGTTCATCTGGTGATATCCCAAATATGCATCCAAGAAACTCAACAGCTCGCATCCGGCTGTGGAGTCTATCACTTGGTCGATCCTTGGCAAAGCGAACGGGTCCTTGGGGCATGCTTTGTTGAGGCTAGTGTAATCAATACACATTCGCCACTGCTTGTTCTTCTTCAGTACCAGGACCGGGTTGGCTAGCCATTCTGGAAAGAACACTTCCATGATGAAGCCGGCTGCCAGCAGCCGGGCTATCTCTTCTCCAACAACTCTTCTCTTCTGATAAGCGGCGCAAGGGCTGCCTAAATGGCTTGGCATCAGACCGGACATGTAATTTGTGCTCGGCGAAATCCGTTGGGACACCTGACACGTCTTTGGGGGACCATGCAAAGATGTCCCGATTCTCATGGAGGAAATCGATGAGCTCGCCTTCCTATTTGCTGTCAAGGTTTGCACCTACGACAGCGTACCTCTCCGGGTCCAAGGGTATCTTCTTTGTTTCTTTGGCCAGCTTGAACGAGCCCTCAACTTCCGACTCCTTGGGATCGGGCGACATCTCTGGCTGCTTTCTTGCCATCGCCACAACCCGATCAAGGAGCCGCTTCTCAGCTGCGATCACGAGGGACTCGTCCAGCCGACTGCTTTCTGTTGCGCAGACAGATGACTTCTTGTAGTCGCCAGTTATGGTCAGAATCCCCTTGGAACTCGGCATCTTCATCTTGAGGTAGGCATAGTGGGGGACAGCCATGAACTTGGCCAGGGCAGGCCGGCCAAGTAACGCATGGTATGGGCTCTCAAGGTCCACCACCTCGAACCAAATTGACTCTCGGTGGAAATGATCTTTGTCTCCAAAGAGGACGCCAATCAAGATCTTGCCGATTGGTGAGCAGGAAAGGCCAGGGACTATGCCATGGAACACTGTCCGGCTGGACTGAAGCTGCCTCTATCTGATTCCTAATTTCTCCATGGTATCCTTGTACAGGATGTTGATGCTGCTGCCGTCGTCTATCAGGACTCTGGAGAAGCGAGCAACTCGCTTGTCCATGGCAAAGGTGGCGTCCAAAACCAAAGCATAGGAGCCGGGTTTGGGCATTACTTCCGGGTGGTCAGCTCTGCTCCAGCTGATGGGCTTCTCAGAACAATGCATGAACTCCGGTGTCTCAGATGCTACTGCATTCACCTCTTGCTGCTGTAGCCGCCTGTTGCATCGATCATCGGCCACGCTGGTGAACATGACATAGGCTCCATGCTCTTCTGGGTACTCGTCTTGTATCGCGCCGACTGGTCTGACCGCCGGCTGCTGGGGCGGAGGAGGAGGCGGCTGCCCAGCAGGTGGGGGAGGCAAAAGGCCGTCTTCCTTGGCGATCCTGGTGAGCCAGTGGCACTTCCGAGTGGTGTGGTTGGACGGCTTCGCGCCACTATGGAATTTGCAGGGTACATCCAAAGTCTGCTCATATGAGAAAGCCGGCTGCCAGTTGGGCTTGCCGCCCTTCTGGCGTTTGGGCGGAGGCTGCCCTTCCGGCTGCTGGTCTTCGACTGTCGCCACCTGCCGACTGGTGGAAGCCGGCTGTGGGGCTTTGCGCTTGTGGTCGTTCTGCTGTTGACGCCGACTGGCGTCTCCAGCCAGGGTTCGAGGAGCCTGAGGAGCCACCTTGCCTGTCGCACTAACTTGGATCTCCGTCTTCATGGAGGAGTCGGCCGTGGCATATTTGTCTGCTATGATCAGCAACTCATCGAGGGTCTCTGGCTCGTCGTAGAGAAGCCTGTGCTTGAGGAGGGTGCCCTCTCGGCATCCTGCAGTGAAGTACTCAATGGCCTGCACCTTGTGCACGCCCTCGCAAGAGTTGTGGAGCTCGGCCCAATGCGTGAGGTAGTCGCGAGTTGACTCGTTGGGGCCTTGCACGCACAAGGAGAGCTGGCGAGGTTTGGGTGGACTCTTGTACGTGCTGGTGAAGTTGCGGACAAAGGCGTCGGTGAAGTCGACCCAACTGTTGACGCTGCAGAGCTTCAGGCTGTTCAGCCATGTCCGGGCCGTGCCCTAGAGCATGAGCGGAACGTACTTCATGGCAACACGCTTGTTGCCGTTTGCTATGCTGACGGCCGTGGAGTAGTCAACTAGCCAGTCTTCCGGCTTCACAGAGCCGGTATATTTGGGTGTGTCTCTTGGGAGCGTGAACCCTTTGGGGAAGGGCTCGTCTCGAATGCGGGGGCCGAAACACGGCGGACCCAACTCATCTTCTTCAAGCGCCAGGGATCGGTGGAGACGGTCGATCCGGTGGCGGGCGTCATTCTCTCTGACTCCCTCTCGGCGGCAAAGGCGGTCGCCGAGCGTTGGGTGATCAACAGGCGGCAGGGAGACTCGCCTTTCCCTGCGAGGGGGAGGAGGCGGACAATCGTCCTGTCGTCCCACTGTTCTTGGGCGGCCGTCTTGGTCGCGCTCTATGGTGATGCGAGTCCGACTGCGGCTGGCAGTCGGCTCCTTGTCCTTTCTTTCGCGGACGCCACCAGTCGGCGTCCGAGATGTCGCGCCTTGGTTTCGGCGGGGAGGCAGGTCGTCATTCTGTCGGTGGGGCGCATCAGTGCGGCAGCCGGCCTCGTTCTGCTCTGCAGCCGCGTCAAGGAGTCGCTAGATGCGCTCTGTCATCAAGCGACGTTCTTCGCCCTCGAATTTGTCCCGCTCGTCCGCCGCCGCCTGGGCAGCTCGGATGTTCTCCGCAGGCGTGGCATAAACGGGGCGATTTGCCCCGAACAGGTCGGCGATGGCCACGCCGCGCTGCCGGACCGTGCCAAGGCGGCTAGGTCCAGCTGGAGCCGGCGTGCCGCCCACAGCGCGGTCCATCTCGCGCTGGTAGGCCTCTGATAGGCGTCTCATGCTAGCCAGCTTCTTGGCGCCTTCGACTAGCTGAAGGCGGCGTGCCTCCAGCGTCTCGGCATCGGCATCTTCGGGAATGGGCGCTGCTAGATCTTGCAGCGTCGTGCTGAGCGGGTCATAATCACCCCCGCCGGAGTGCTCGCCATGATCAATGACAAGCACTTCTGTGACGGTGCTTCTGCCGCTCTCCGCGCAAGGGAACGGCTCGTCGTAGACCACCACGTTGGTGGGGAACGTGTCAAGCGACATGGTGTCGGAGTCGACCAACGTCGGATCGGTGGAGCCTACGGACTCCAAGTCCCCAGCTGGCTCGCTGGCAACGTGGAGTTGATCGAGGAGGCCCGGGAGGAGGCTCTCGGGGCCGCCTGTGCCCGCGTCGGATGCCGGCTCGTCGGAGAGGCGGACCCCGCCGACAAGATCGGCGAGGCTACTAGCCGCGCAGGCGATTTCAGCGCCATGCAGCGCGTCGGCACAGACTCCGTCTGGCGTGCTGGGCTGGCTGCGCTCACCAGGGAGGAAAAGGGTTCCCGTCCAGAACAGGTCTCCGGACGACGGTGCACTAGGTCCCACGGTGGGCGCCAAATGTCGGGCGTTGGGTGCGACATATGCCAATGGATGGCTTATCATGGTGGGGGCGAGTAGAACGTCGCCGGTGCCCGGAAACGGGATGAGGCGTAGACACGAACGCCGGCGTACTTTACCCAGGTTCGGGGCTCTCCTAGGAGATAACACCCCTAGTCCTGCTCTGCGGGGTCTCCGCATGATCACTAAGGCAAAGTGAATACAAGGGCGCTCCTCGAGTTGTATGCTGAAGGCAGGAGAAGGTAGGGCTAGCTCTCTCCTCCTTCTATGATCTGGTCTAGTTCTAATGGGTCGGAACCCTTTGCATGGGTGCCCTGGGGGGTTTATATAGGCCTACCCCTAGGGGTACAATGGTAAACTGTCTGGGCGCAGGGCCCAGCTGTCAGTCTCTTCGCCTGCCGGCCCTGCCGCCGACTGCTGGGGCCCGCCGACTGGTCTGGTACGGAGCCGACAGGCCGTACTCGTCGCTTGAGGGTCTTGCCAGCTGCTGATTAATGTAGCCGTGCTTCTAATGACGCAGGCTTGGTCATGGGGTCGTGGCTACAGCCCCGCCGTCTGGCGGGCGATCACTGTAGCCACTTCCTGTCTCGTCTGGTTAATGGCGCGGGGAACCCGTGGGAGGGGCGGGCCGACTCCCGGGGGCCGGCTCCCTACGGGTCCGACTGGTGGCGCTCCTGCCGTCTTCTGGACTCTCGCTGACCGGTAGGGCCTGTTATCCGTGGACCGTACTGACAGGCCGTCGTGGGCACAGGACTCCTCCCACTGTTGCTGATGTCAGGGATGGCATGGCAATAGTGCCATGCCAGACGGAGATCTCCGTTGGTACAACGCACTGTGGCCTAGCCATCTCCTGGAAAAGGGGAGGGAGTGGGCCTCACTGTTGCCACTCCCCGTCCCATCCCCCCTGATGAGGGCATGGGCTTTGTTGGTGCCGTGGGCCGACTCCCCGTGGTCGGCTTCTCTAGAAGCCTCCAGGCGGGAGTCGGCCAATCTTGACCTCGCCTCTAGGACTCGGCTGCATGCGGGCAGCCGACTGTTCCTTCAGCCATCCTCCAGAAGGCGGCTCTTCATCTGGCGTCTCGAGGGGCGCAGTCAGCTCCAATGTCTTGAAAGGTTTTGGGCCTCGAGTTAGCCTACCCGTGGCCCATTACTCCGACAAAGGCCCATGTAGACCCATTAAACCCCGAGGGGGGGGGGTCCGGTAACCCCCGGTACTCCGGTATATATCCGATAACCCCCGGAACCATTCTGGTGTCCAAATATAGTCGTCCAATATATCAATCTTCATGTCTCGACCATTTTGAGACTCCTCGTCATGTCCGTGATCACATCCGAGACTCCGAACTACCTTAGGTACATCAAAACATATAAACTCATAATATAACTGTCATCGAAACTTTAAGCGTGCGGACCCTACGGGTTCGAGAACTATGTAGACATGACCGAGACATGTGTCCGGTCAATAACCAATAGCGGAACCTGGATGCTCATATTGGCTCCAACATATTCTACGAAGATCTTTATCGGTCAAACCGCATAACAACATACATTGTTCCCTTTGTCATCGGTATGTTACTTGCCCGAGATTCAATCATCGGTATCTCAATACCTAGTTCAATCTCGTTACCAGCAAGTCTCTTTACTCGTTCCGTAATACATCATCCCGCAGCTAACTCATTAGTTGCAATGCTTGCAAGGCTTAAGTGACGTGCATTACTGAGTGGGCCCAGAGATACCTCTCCGACAATCGGAGTGACAAATCCTAATCTCGAAATACGCCAACCCAACAAGTACCTTTGGAGACACCTGTAGAGCACCTTTATAATCACCCAGTTACGTTGTGACGTTTGGTAGCATGCAAAGTGTTCCTCCGGTAAATGGGAGTTGCATAATCTCATAGTCATAGGAACATGTATAAGTCATGAAGAAAGCAATAGCAACAAACTAAACGATCAAGTGCTAAGCTAAAGGAATGGGTCAAGTCAATCACATCATTCTCCTAATGATGTGATCCCGTTAATCAAATGACAACTCTTTGTCTATGGTTAGGAAACATAACCATCTTTTATTCAACGAGCTAGTCAAGTAGAGGCATACTAGTGACACTCTGTTTGTCTATGTATTCACACATGTATCATGTTTCCGGTTAATACAATTCTAGCATGAACAATAAACATTTATCATGATATAAGGAAATAAATAATAACTTTATTATTGCCTCTAGGGCATATTTCCTTCATTTTGACCTGACAAAAAGTCGTCGAAACATATCGACATAGGATCTAGTTTCGAAGGTCTCGTCGTGATGAATCTTTTATATGAAGACAGTTTTTTAATCCATAGTTTGAGCTACAAAACATTTTAAATTTTGAGTTTCATTGGAAACTTTTGTGATGCCGTCAATTGTGTTCTTACTTGCATGCATGTTATGGCTGAATTCATTTGGTAATAAAATAATCATGCTGCATGCGGTTTGTTTTAGCGAGTTGTGTGTCCGATCACGAGGCTGCAACGCACTTCATGCGCTCGGTCTCGATCGTTCGGATCTATACATATAATTCGGATGTTTGGAAAATATAACAGTCCTTCAACAAAATAAAATTTCAATAAGTTTAGTGAAAGTGCGTTAAGTCAACTAGAAGGGGGTGAATAGGCAATTTTTATGAATTCTTCACTGAGGAATTTAAGGGTGAGGAAATTTCTAAGCGAAGAACTACTTGCAGCGGAATAAGTACTCAGGTGCAAACATAACATAACGTAAGCACAATCGTCATGAAGAAATGAAAACAAGCACAGAGTACAGAAAGTGTAAACACAGGGTAAGCAGGCTGAAGACAAACTGACTGAAGAAATTGAACCGAGGAAATTGAGAAAGTCTTCAGTCAAAGTCTTCAAACAATAGTGATCAAGTACACAACACAGTAATGAGGAAATGAAAGGGTTGAGAAAATAGAACCGGTTAGCTCGGCGGAGACAATGATTTAGTAGACCCGTTCCAATTGCTGTGACAGTTGTACGTCTGGTTGGAGCAGCTAGGTATTTAAACCTGAGGACACACAGTCCCGGACACACAGTCCTCACCGTATTCTCCTTGAACTAAGGTCACACAGACCTCGTCCAATCACTCGTGGTAAGTCTTCAGGTGACTTCCAAACCTTCACAGACTCGGTCACTCGGTGATCCACAATTTCCTCTTGGATGCTCTAGACCATGATGCCTGACCGTCTGAAGGATGCACAGTCCTCAAAGGCAACAAGCGTCGGTTCCACACAAGAACAATCTCTTAAGTGATGCTCAATCACTTTGGGTTTGTAGGTGTTTGGTTTGGGGTTTTGGGTTTTTCCTCACTTGATGATTTTTGCACAAAGTCCTCGGAGGATGGGATGCTCTTAATGACAAGTGTCAGTTTCTCGCGGAGCAGCCAACCAGCTAGTGGTTGTAGGGGGCGCCTATTTATAGCCTAGGGAGCAGCCCAACATGATAAGACATAAATGCCCTTCAATGATATGATCGTTAGGTGGATAAGATATTTTGGGACAGCTGGCGCATAGCACAACAACGGTCGAAAATTTGAGGTTCAAATTCCTGAGGGCTATCATGTTCCTCACTTGTAGGCAATCTGCACTGGCAAATTCCGAACTCCTCGGTCAAAACAAATTCCTCAGAGACCAGAAGAACTTTGTCTCTATCACTGAAGAAATTGACTGAACTGTATGAGATTTCCAATGACTTCACTCCAAGGGATTGGTAGGTGTAGGATTTTGAGTTGAGCATCATCTGGAAACTTTTCCTTAGTTTTACCTCGACCCCCTTTAACAGTACAATGTTTCCTATGACTCAAGAAAGAGAAAATGAAATTACGAAAACAAAGTCTTCATGCTTCATATTCCTCACATGAATATCAAGTCTTCACGGTCACACCAATTTCTTCACTTTCAAAGTCTTCAGAAATCCAAAGTCTTCAGTTGAAGACATTCATTTTTAGGGGTCGACTTTCTCTATAAATATCAAACTCCTCATAGACTTATAGACCTATGTACACTCACAAACGCATCAATTCCTTAACCTATAAGTCTTCAATACACCAAAATCACTAAGGGGCACTAGATGCACTTACAATCTCTCCCTTTTTGGTGATTGATGACAATATAGGTTAAGTTTTCAACGGGGATAAACATATGAAGTGTAAATACTGATATTGAGGAATTTGATTGCAAGATATAGAAGAAACTCCCCTTGAAGATGTGCATAGTGAGGAATTTGCTTTTGAAGCAATGCACATTTGAAGAGTAGAATCATGGAGATCTCCCCCTATATCTTGTAATTCATACACACATTTAACATATAGTATGAAGAATTTGAAATGCATGATGAAATATGATGGCTGATGTAATTCATCATGCGTGCATTAACATACATTAGGAAAGAACATGCAGAAGAACATAGTGAAAGTATCAGACCACCATTGGAGTTAAGGTTACAACTCGATCCAACAAAGTTTTTTAGAAAAACGAGAGTTGTAACTTAGCAAAAAAAATGCCCATATAGATAGACCCATTTGAAGACTAACTCAAATTTCTCCCCCTTTGTCATTGAATGACCAAAAGGGACAAAAAGTAAGGACTAACGCCCCTGAAGAATATCACGAATTCGATGGAGGAGCGCCAGCGATGTCAGGGTCGGTTGTTGAAGTAGGGCCTGCCGTAGTGTCGTCCAAATCTTCATGTTCATCAGTCTAACACGATAAAGAATAAGAGTTGGCCACCAAGTGAGGAACTTTGACCTTCTTGAATTTCGTCCAAGGCGGCTGAGACCAGTCAAAGTCCTTCTTGAAGCCCATCTATTTTAGATCTTATTCACCGTAGAGATGAGACAGAACAGCCCAGGTGCGATCAAATACTTCATGGAGGTAGTAATGGTTCTTCTTCATTGAATTCTGAGTGATGGTCATGTTCTGTAGAATTGAACCAAACTGACGTTTGACCCATTTATGAGTGCGATCGACCTTCTGGTGAAGACTGAGGAGAAGCTCATGATCAGTCAGCACCGTGGGAGCAGTGGCTTGAGGATTTTGCTTAGAAGCATTTGCGGTAGAGTCATGCGTGGCAGAGTCATCATTGGTGAAGTAAGATGCAGCTTTGCGAAACTGACCATCCAATGGATGAATGCCTTCATCGATAATAGCAGTTGCCTTGCCCTTCTCATCAGATGAGGAAATAGGTCATTTGAAGACTTCAATGGGTGGCAAGTAGCTAAGATGATTCTGAAAGTCAGCCTTGTAATTGATTGAAGACCCTGATCTGAGGAATCTCATAATCCAAGGAGCATAAGGCTTCAACTCAAAAGGTGACAGTGCAACGTTGGCCAGAGTCCTCATGAAGGAATCATGGTATATAGTTGATTGGAACGCCATGGATGATGTTGAATAGCAGATTCTTCATGATGCCAACGACTTCTTCTTCATTAGAGTCGTGGCCTTTTATAGGACTCAGGGTCTTGGTCAGAAATCGATAGACAGTTCTTGGCACATATAGCAATTCCTTCACAAGGAATTTGGTTCATGGGGCTTGACCAGGCTTCAGAGGCTTTATCAATACTTGCATGTAATGATCAGATAGCTCAGGTTCATGGTAGATGAGCTGCGCACCTTCAAGGGGAGGATTGACAGGCAGGGCATGAAGCAATTCAGAGGCCAGTGCTTTGAAGTGAGTGTTTTCTGTCATCCAATCCAACACCCATGAATTCACATCTTCAGCATTGCCGGTGATGTGTAGTGTGGCGTAGAAATGAAGAATTAGTTCTTCATTCCAGTCTATGATGTCGGTGCAGAAGTTTAGCAGCCCAGCATCATGAAGAACACTGAGGACTGGGGTGAAGCAAGGCAGTGATTCCATGTCCACATGAGGAATATGCTCATGGTTAAAGATCTTGTCCTTAGCAAAAAGCAGTGAAGAGTAGAAGTTGGCTTGGCTGGCAGTCCAGAAATGCTTCCTTCGAAGACGAGCAGAGTCATATGGAGTGTAATCAGTGAAGAACACATGCTCGTGAAAGAAGTCATCAGCCTTGAATTTTTGCCTTTTGGAGAAGGGATTCTTTGGCTTGGGCTGAGGAGTATCAGTCAATGCCTTCACAGTTTCAAGAATCACAATCTCAGGAACCACAGGCTGAGGAATTTCAGTTTTTGCCTCAGTAGCAGCCTGGGTCTTCATCTCTTCAGCAACATCAACATCAGCACTAGTGGCTAGAATTTCTTCATGAATTGAAGGTGTGGCTTGAGGTTCGTCAGAGCCCATTTGAATCTTCAGTTTGGACAGCAGACTGAGGAATCTGTTGCGGTGGGGTGAACAGTGGTGAGTTGGGGTGTTGACTGTCCCAATAGTCATCGTTCAGCTAGAGTGGAGCACCCAATGTCAACATCATCTTCTTCATCATTAATTTCTTCAACGCCGGCCTCTTCAGTAGTGAACTGAGGCATGGATGAGGATACCATGGAGTTGAAGGGATGTTATCCACTTCAATTTCTTCGTCCAACTGCTCTATCGAAGCAGTAGAAGGATCTTCTTCATCAGATTCAGTGGGAATTTCATAATCTTCACCAAAGGGTACAAGCTCCTTTGATGGCATGCTCGAAACTGGAATAACATCAATTGGATTCTCAAAAGAACTTGTCAGAGTCTTTGTCTTCTTTGGTGCTGAAGACTCTGAGGTGGCGGATGCCTTCCTCTTCTTCATAGTTGCTTTCTCCGCAGTTTTGGTTTTCTTCACTTCTGATGCAGAAGGGAGAACTGGATTAGGCGTTGGTGCAGGAGGAGCAGAGGAAATTGGTTCAATTTCATCAGGCACAACTGATGCAGATGCCCTGATTGGTTCAGTTTCTTCAGGCACAACGTTTGATGCTTTAGCTGGCCTGACTTGTTCTTCAGGCGCAACACTAGTGGTTGCCCTAGCAATGTCATCAGCGGCTGGAATATCTTCATCAGCCCTGGTACTTTCAGTTTCTTCAGCAGCCTGATTTTCATCAGCGATGCTGGCATGACCTTCCCTTAGGCCCAAGTATGGTGAAGTATCGAATACAAGGGAAGGTCATGTCATAATGAATACAAGGGAAGGTCAAAATATCGAACGAATACCAAATTCACATGATTACTTATGACAAGACTTCTCCCATGTCCTCAAGAACAAAAGTGACTACTCACAAATCATATTCATGTTCAAGATCAGATGGGTATTGAATATCAACAAGGATTTGAACATTTAATCTTCCACCAAATAAACCAACTAGCATCAACTACAAGATGCAATCAACACTACTAGTAACCCACAGGTACCAATCTAAGGTTTTGAGACAAAGATTGAATACAAGTGATGAACTAGGGTTTCAGATGAGATGGTGCTGGTGAAGATGTTGATGAATATTGATCCTCCCATGATGAGAGGGTTGTTGGTGATGTCTATGACTTCGATTTCCCCCTCCTGAAGAGAAGTGTCCCTGGCGGAATCGCTCCACGGAGAGCAAAAGTGCTCCTACCCAGGTTTCGCCTCGAGATGGCAGTGCTTCGTCCTGAAAGTCTTCTCTTAATTTTTTCTAGGGCAAATGTGTGACGACCCGAGTCCGATGCTCCAGACGCCTTCTATGTTTTTCGAGTTTGTCGTGTATGTTTCATTTGTTTGTTGCATTTCATCATCGCATCATCTGCATTGCATCCGCATGTTTTCATAAAACTTGCATCCGCTCATAGTTGTTGCTTCTTTCTTGTCTCTGTTGACCTTCTCTCAGTTCAACCAGACCGCTCTCTTCTCTCTCTCCTCTGAGCCCATCAAACCCCTTTGTCTCTGTGACCTTTTGTCAGACCCCTCGTGCACGTCCGAAACTGCCCCGAACCCAAACCGCTCAGTCATCACCGTTGCTTTCAGATCACCCCCTAACATCCCTAAAACATCGCCATTTTCTTATTTGGACTTCCCAACCTAGTTATCTCGGACCGTCCGATTTTGATCGGAGGGACCAAATTGTGCAACACCTAGTTCCCCAACCATCTTCGGTTTAGGTATTGCACTCCCCTAGTCTATTCTTTCACGACCGTCCGATCTAGATCGGGTGATCCAAATTCCCCTCATTTCCCCTATTTAGGTACCTAATACCAGTCTAACCCTAACTTCTAGGGACTTGTCCCATCGCTCCACCGCTGCCAGCCCACTGTCTCCTCCTCCTTGGGATCCCCTCCCAATCCAAACCACCAGCCGAAGCCGCCTCCTCCTTAGGTGGGAATTCAAGTATCTCGTAGGATATCTTTCCAACAGACACATGATACGATATGGGGTCTATCATATGTTTGTTTCTGGCTTATTCTACAAGCCAAATCCTTGTTTTGTTTTGTTGTGGTATTCAAGTTGCTTCAATGTCAAGTGTTGATTCCATACCTTTTTCTAAGCGGTGTTCTCATATTTCTATGGGAGTGCCAATCGTTCTTGATCATCGAGATGGTCATGCCAATTCTTTTCCAACCAGAGTGCTTCTCTTCAAGTGGATCCTATCATTTCAAGATTCGCGAGATCAATTCTCAATTCTTTGCAACGATGTTTGTTTCATCCATCCCAAGTTGCATTTGTTCTACCCACCCTCCCCCCCCTTTTTTTTCAAGGGCTTAGATTTCATAATCAAGTATCCATCTTTTGGATGTGAAGTTTCTTCATTCTTTCCTTCAATGTTCTTATCTGGTGATTATCACAAATGGTCAGGAGTTTCAAGCTCATCATTCTTCGTTCTTTTTTCTTCTCTGGTGGATTCAATTCAAGCTTTCAGCGTTGATCATATCTTTTCCTTTTATTTCACATGTTTCCTATGTTGGAATTTTCTTACCCAAGTCTCTTTTGTATATTCAACTCTCTCTATGTTTATATCCGGAGTGTACAAGATATCTCAGAAGAATCGTGCTTCTATTCTAGATCCGTTCAAACTGTTTTGAGGTTGTTACCTCATTTAAGCCATTTAATTCAATCGTCGCAATCTCTATTTCAAGCAATCTTTTCCAACAGTGTTTCTTTTGAGTGGGCCCTAACCCACATGTCTTTTCCCAGGATCTTTCTTGACTCTTCTAATTTTTCCGGCGTTAATCTCAAATTCTTTTCAAGGTGTGACGTAAGAATGAATTTTCATCAGTCAGATGCCTTCTCAAGGACCGCTGTGAAATTCTTTTCATCCTTCGCTCAACCTTTCTTTATTCATTATTCCGGAGTCTCTCGACATTTTTGGTGGTGTTTCTCATCGTCATTCTTAGCGTTCAAGTTTGAACAAGAGTTTTTCCTCCAAATCATATCCATTCTCTTGAAGATTCGTGGTTCTAGCTTCAGGCCATCCTCATAATTGTTTTCGATTATGATAATTATTTTCACCCATCCGACGCATTTCAGGAGTTGCTTTCCTTTCTCGATCATCCCAAGGCCATCATTTCTGAATATTACTCATTCTCAGCTTCTAGCTCCCATTCCCAATTCTTACCGGTGCATAATTCAAGTATTCGTTAATTAGTTCATGATCTCTTCGTTCCCTTGCATCTTGATTCACTCAAGTATCTTCGTTCATTTTCAATTCTTACGGTGGTTCATTCAAGATTTCTCTTCCTTCGTTGTCGTATCAATTCACTCGTTGTTTCCAATTCCTACCGGTGCTTCGTTGAAGATTTTTCCTAGTTTGCGCCATAGCTCTATCTTTAATCCTTTCAACGAGAATAAGTAGCGTGCTTATCTGTTTATTGTCATCAATTTAACTCGATGAAGGGTAAGCATGACATAATCCTTATTCTTATTTCTTCAAGGTGATTTAATCCTTTCTTCTGAAGATTGCTCATGATGAATAAATTCTCGGTTCCAAATTGTTCATCTTTCTTTTTCGGAGTTCCAAGTTTTCTCGGTTATATCATCGCGAAGCTCCATCTAATCAATTCAAGGATTCATCTTATTCTTTTCAAGCTTCAATTCTTCGCGACCATCTTTTTATCTATCCGAAGTTCTTCGAGAGTTTCTTCATGGTGGTTCATCAAGGATTTAATTCCTTCTCGAAGTGTTCTTCAAGATTCTTTTTGGAGGAGTTCAAGCTTTCTTCATGTTGCATTTCGAAGTGCAATTCTTTGTATCTTATCTTTTGAAATGGTGTTATGTCATTCTTGATAATTTCCTTCATGTTTCATGATTCACAAGTTGTCAGGAACGAGATATTTAAACCCATCATTTTCTTCCTAGGAGTTATCCGGGTATAGATTTCATGTAAAGCCTCCCCTAAGGAATGATGCTATTATGGTGTTTATCAATGATTGAAGTTTCCTTCTATTCTCGCGGTGAAAGAAGTTTTTTTCATCTCTTTGGTGCTCTCACTCAAATCAATGGTCTTCGTTAGTGGCCGTTTGTCACCTCATAATTTTGAGATGTCTTCCATAAGCCCAGAAAAAGCTTGTTCTTTTTGTTGTTGATTTTCCAACAACTCCGTTCAACCCTTTCTTCATAAGCATGCTCTTTCAATTTTAATTGGGAGAGTTGTCATTCTTCTTCTTCGATCTTTTCTTTCCAACCATCTAGTTTTCCATTCATTTGTTCTGAAGGCATTGTGATGTTGCTCTCTTGGTCCCATCATCTCATTTTGCCAAGATCATGTTCTTTCCTTTGCTTATCCATTCAACCGGAGTGTCGTGTCCTCCATTCAAGTTCTCTCATCTTATCCAGTTTTGCCTCCCTTCTCAACCGGAGTGCTGTCTGAAATCTTTCTTACCCCCTGTGCCATTCTTTCAATAGTTCTGGAGGCAGCGTGTTGTTGATTTCATCAAGTATCCTCTCAACTTCTCAAGTTCTTATTCAATTCCTTTGCTTTTCAGTCGAAGTGCTGTCCGAATTCTTTCGTTCTTATTCCGTATGTATCTCGTTGAAACCGGAATGGTTTCCAATGTATATCTTGTGACGAAAGCTCTTGGTTCTCATTGTATTCCTCGTTCCTCTTGTCCAATGGAGTGTTTACAATCTCGTTCATCTCTATTGTGCTCTTTCTTTCAAGCTTTGCAACCTTCTAAGGTTCGTGGTTTCACTCGTTTGTCAAAGAAGCAACTTATTTTACCTCTTATCTTCCTCTTCCGTTTGCCATCCCTAGATCTCGGGGCGAGATCTCTTGTAAGTGGAGGAGAGTTGTGATGACCCGAGTTCGATGCTCCAGACGCCTTCTATGTTTTTTGAGTTCGTCCTGTGTGTTTCATTTGTTTGTCGCATTTCATCATCGCATCATCCGCATTGCATCCGTATTGCATCCGCATGTTTTCATAAAACTTGCATCCGCTCATAGTTGTTGCTTCTTTCTTGTCTCTGTTGACCTTATCTCAGTTCAACAGGACCGCTCTCTTCTCTCTCTCCTCTGAGCCCATCAAACCCCTTTGTCTCCGTGACCTTTCCTCAGACCCCTCGCGCGCGTCCGAAACTGCCCCGAACCCGAACTGCTCAGTCATCACCGTTGCTTTCAGATCATCCCCTAACATCCCTAAAACATCTCCATTTTCTTATTTGGACTTCCCAACCTAGTTATCCCGGACCGTCCGATTTTGATCGGAGGGACCAAATTGTGCAACACCTAGTTCCCCAATCATCTTCGGTTTAGGTATTGCAATCCCCTAGTCTATTCTTTCTCGACCATCCGATCTAGATCGGGTGATCCAAATTCCCCTCATTTCCCCTATTTATGTACCTAATATCAGTCTAACCCTAACTTCTAGGGACTTGTCCCATCCCTCCACCGCCGCCAGCCCACTGTCTCCTCCTCCTTGGGATCCCCTCCCGATCCAAACCACCAACCGAAGTCGCCTCCTCCTTCCTCGTTTTCCCCATCAGGCCAACCATCTCCTCTCCCTCGAGCCAGCCATTCCCGCAGCTCCTCCCCACAGCTTCCAGATCGAGTGAGCTCGATCTCCAGCAGCAGCACCATGGCGCCCGAAGCAACCCACGTCGCCTTCTGTGCGCAGCAACTCATCGCCGGCTTCCCCTGCCTCAGCCACTTGTGGATTCGGCGCCTCGCCGCCCAAATCCGTCCGTCTTCGCGTCGACCACGCCACCGAACTGCCCTCTTGGCCTGCCTCCAGTGCGCCGCTGTCCAGGACCCCGCAGGCCCCTCCACTCGCCGGAGTTGGAGTCCCGTAGGTCGCGACTCCTCGACCTCCTCCTTGCCGGAGTCCCGCACAAGCCGCCACTACGGGTCGTCCCCGACGCCTTCCCCACCTCAGGTCGCTCACTACCGGCGGCCTCGTCCCGCTCCTTTCCTCCCCTATCGCTCCCTTCCTCCCCATGCTTCCCTCTCTTTCTCGCATCTCTCTCACACAGGGAACCACCATGGCCGCCGCCCGTTCATCGCCCCGCTGCCAGATCTGACTAGCTCCGGCCCGTCCCCGCCGGATTCACGCTATCGTCTCCATTCAAGCCCTGTCGCGCCAAGTCCCGCATCACGACGCTGCTCCCTCGCTTCAACCACTGCTGCCTGCTTCGCTTGTTCGAGAAGAGCGCTTGCCCGTACCGTTGACCGCGTCGCCAGCGCATCGTCCTGCTCCTCGCTCGTTGACCATAGCCAGTACCAGGCCTCCTCTACTTCCAGTCGGGCCTCAGCCCATGGGTGAGCAGTCCAACAACTCCTCTCTATGCTCCTATCGGGCTAGCCAGATTTGGCTCGATTTTTGTTCCTGCGTTGTATGAATTATCTAATTACCCAGGATATTACAAATTTGTAGAAAACCCCTAGTCTTCATGCATATAATAACTTAACAACCTTGCATCATATGTAAATACTTTATATATGTAAAATTCTTAGAATTTTGTCTAGTTTCATAATTTCCAACTTTCATCCATGTTTAAAATGCTGTTTGCATTCAATTTGCATATTGCCATGTTAAAATGATTTATTTCATAAATAAATAACCGTAGCTTCGAATTAAATAAACTTGTTATGTAAATGGGGTAGAAAAATGCATAGATTAACAGGGTGGCATTACTTTGCATGTTTAACAACTCTAAAATTGTGTTGAGGGCAGAACAATACCAAATTCATAATATGCATATGGGGATTTTCCGGAATTGTTGTTTGTTATTTAAGGCCTCATTTAAACTTGCCTAAATAGTTAGTTTACTTATGCCTCACCTCTTGCCATGTTAACCAACATTTAATATTGTTGAGTAGATTAAATGGGAGAGAACTAAATAAAGGAATGTGGTGTTTTGTCGATATGCAACTCGTTGCATATTGAGCTCCACTTAACTTGTAGTGTTGTTTGTTGCACTTTGCCATGCCATGCCTCATTAAACCGGTCATGCATCATACTTGTTTGTGCATCATGCCATGATTATGCTTGTTGGTTTACCATGTTGTCTGCTTCTTTCCGGTGTTGCTTCTTCTTGATAGTTCCGGTAACGTTGCGTTTGTGAGGTTCCGTTCGACTACGTTGGTCCGTCTACTTCATGGACTCGTTCTTCTTCCTTGCGGGATCTCAGGCAAGATGACCATTACCCTCGATATCAGTTCTATCTTTGCTTGCTAGTTGTTCGCTCTATCGCTATGTCATGCTACCTACCACTTGTTTATAATGCCTCCCATATTGCCATGTCAAGCCTCTAACCCACCTTCCTAGCAAACCGTTGTTTGGCTACGTTACCGCTTTTGCTCAGCTCCTCTTATAGCGTTGCTAGTTGCAGATGCCTTGCAGGTTGTTCCATGTTGGAACATGGATATGTTGGGATATCACATTATCTCTTATTTTAATTAATGCATCTATATACTTGGTAAAGGGTGGAAGGCTCGGCCTTATGCCTGGTGTTTTGTTCCATTCTTGTTGCCCTAGTTTCCGTCATACCGGTGTTATGTTCCTTGATTTTGCGTTCCTTACGCTGTTGGGTTATAATGGGAACCCCTTGACAGTTCGCCTTGAATAAAACTCCTCCAGCAAGGCCCAACCTTGGTTTTAACATTTGCCTAATAACAACCTAAACTTTTCCTAGGGAGTTATAAACCCGAGGATCATCTTTATTCAACCCCCCTGGGCCAATGCTCCTCTGAGTATTGGTCCGAAACGGGTAGCCTGCGGGGCCACCTCGGGGAAACTTGAGGGCTGGTTTTACTCGTAGCTTCTCCCATTCGGTGTGCCCTGAGAACAACATACGTGCGAATCCTATCGGGATTTGTCGGTACATCGGGCGGTCTTGCTAGTCTTATTTTACCATTGTCGATATGTCTTGTAACCGGGATTCTGAGACTGATCGGGTCTTTCCGGGAGAAGGAATATCCTTCGTTGATCGTGAGAGCTTGTGATGGGCTAAGTTGGCACACCCTGCAGGGTATAAACTTTCGAGAGCCGTGCCCGCGGTTATGTGGCAGATGGGAATTTGTTAATATCCGGTTGTAGAGAACTTGACACTTAACTTAATTAAAATGAATCAACCGCGTGTGTAGCCGTGATGGTCTTTTTCCGGCGGGGTCCGGGAAGTGAAAACGGTTCTTGTGTTATGCTTGAACATAAGTAGATCAGGATCACTTGTTGATCACTTCTAGCTTCACGACCGTGCTTTGCTTCTCTTCTCAGTCTTATTTGCGTATGTTAGCCACCATATATGCTTAGTGCTTGTTGCAGCTCTACCTCACTACCTTTTCCTACCCATAAGCTTAAATAGTCTTGATCTCGCGGGTTTTGAGATTGCTGAGTCCGTGTGACTCACAGATACTACCAAAAAAGTTGCAGGTGCCGATGATACCAGTGTAGGTGATGCTATAGAACTCAAGTGGGTGTTCGACGAGGACCTTGGTCGTTACTACGTTTCATTTCCTGATGATCAGTAGTGGTGCCCAGTTGGGACGATCGGGATCTAGCTTTAGGGGTTATCTTCTTTTCTTTTGGATTTGTCTGTAGTTGGACTATGTGTGTACTTTGGATGATGTATGAATTATTCTGATCATTGTGTGACGTGGCGATTGTAAGCCAATTCTATTTATCCCTTTCTTGTCCATTACATGGGATTGTGTGAACATGACCCTTCTTGCGACAAAACCAACAGGCGATTATGCCTCTAAGTCGTGCCTTGACACGTGGGGGATATAGCCGCATCTTGGGCATTAAAAAATGGCATCATATAGGAGAAGATGGGCCACGAAGGCCTACTTGTGGCCCCACAAGGTACTAGGGTGCGCCCAGGGGTGGGCACGCCCTAGTGCCTTATGGGCGCTTGGTGGGTCCCCTCTGGTATTTCTTTGCTCTAGTATTTTTTTTATATATTCCATAAAAAATCTTCGTAAAATTTCAGCTCATTTGGAGTTCTGCAGAATAGGTATCTCTGATGTAGCTTTTTCAGGTCTAGAATTCCAGTTGCCAACAATCTCCCTCTCCAGGTAAATGTTGCAAATTAAGAGAGAAAAGGCATTAGAATTGCATCACAAAGTATTATATTAATCAAAAACATTATAAAATAACAGTAGGAAAACATGATGCAAAATGGACGTATCAACTCCCCGAAGCTTAGACCTCGCTTGTCCTCAAGCGAAAGCCGATATCGATAATCATGACCACATGTTTAGAGAGAGGTGTCATTAAAAACCAAATACGAACATAGTAGCATCATGATCATTATTATAGCAACAATATATCATCATAAAGCATCTCATGATCAAGTAACAATTCATTACAATAACGAAGTATAAAGCATAAACATTTTTGAAAACTAACAAACTATGTTCTTAGTCAACAAAGCAAATACAATTCATCATATTATCAAGAAGGGTCTCATGTAAGAGCTTTTGTCTAGCAAGTCCACATGCTCAACTATCATTTAGTATTCCATGATTGCCGACACTCGCGACATACATACATGGAGCAAAAGTTTCAGTCGGAGACATAGAAAGATAGGGGTTTATAGTTTCGCCTCCCAACTCATTTACCTCAAGGATAATGTCAACAATAATAACCCGTGATCGCTCATATCCAACTAGATATATATGCATGGATCTTCCCCAACACATGATGCGTGCAGAGAGAAAAATTGAAAAAGGAATAGGGAAGAACACTGTTGACTCTTGCATAAAAGGTAAATACATAAGAGTAAAAGATAGGCCCTTCGCAGAGGGAAGCAGAAGTTGGCATGCACTTCTTATTTTTGGATGTGCAAGCTCTTAATGTAAAGGAACGTCACTTTATGTTGCCCCTTGTGATAGTAACCTTTATTATGCAGTCTATCACTTTTATTTCTTTACCATCACAAGATCATACAAATCTTATCCTCCCTTACAATAAAAGATCATACATATTTAGGAGCAATTTCTATTACTTTATGCACCGATGACAACTTACTTGAAGTATCTTATTCAATACATAGGTAGATATAGTGGACTCTCATGGCATGAAACTGGGTTTAAGGGTTTGGATGCACAAGTAGTATCTGTACTTAGTGCAGATTTTTGGCTAGCAAAGATATCAAGCAAGCACCACATGTTGCAGAATCCATAACAATATAACTTCCATGTGAATATAAGCAAACGGAACTCATTACGTTATCTTCCTTGTCCAACATCAACAATTTGACATAGAATATTTAACGGGGGCTCAAAATCATAAAAGATGTCCAAGATAGTATATTTATATGTGAATATTCTCTTCCCTTATTAATCTTTCATGAATTGCATCATTGACCAATACTTTGTTTGTCAACTTCCAACAAATTTACCACTTATACTTTTCTTTATGTAAATTCATTACTTTCCATGGGATTAGTATATGATCTTTTTATTATTTCCATTGCTAAGATTGAAACATATAAGTAAATAAGCAAAATTCAAACTTCTCTTTATTATGTAACTCTTGACTCAATTACATAGATAGATAAATCACAAAACTAGCACTCGAAAATAGATCATACACTACAAAAAAAAGACACATCCATGACATTTTGGGCTGAACAATTTTTTTTCTGTCATGCTTATGACACTTCTATGACGATAATTGTGACAAAACCCGGTATCATCATAGATGTGGTGGGCTCCTACTTCTATGACAAAAAATCATCATAGAAAATGGGCTTTTCATCCTGGGCGGGACGGAGACGTAGCTGCATGACATTCTTTGGTCCGTCCATGACGGAAAAAATCATGGTAGAAGAGAGGGCAAGGAAAATAACGGGGAGTTCCCGGTTACGGTGGGTGGTCGGGGCTGAGCGATGCACAGAGGGATTGTGTGTTTCTCTCGTACACATATGCGTGTGGGTGCGAGGCGTTGGGATCTAACTGATCTCGAGCGAGGCGTTCGCTTACTAAACCCGAGCGATTGCACTGGCTACGCGTTACTGAACCCGAGCGATCGATTGATCCCTGGCTGTTAACTGAACTCGATCGAGCGATTCCTTCGCTACTGCTGCTAACTGAAGCCGATCGAACCTGCTACCTCTTGATGAACAGTGAGCGTTGTTGGGGGTTGGATGAACACTTCCCAGTGGTGGTTGGATGAATAGGACCCCATGGTAGTAGAGGTCGTTGCCGCTGGACGAACAGGACCCTGATCGAGAGGAGGCTGCCACACAGCCGAGCCGGTTGGGGCTGGATGAACATGACCCCGTGGAGGGCTGGTTGTACAGGACCCCATGTGGAGGGCTGGTTGAACAGTAGCCAGTGGAGGCTAGATGAACAGGACCCTATGGTGAACAGTAGCTGGTGGAGGCTAGAAGAAGTCAACGGTGGATGAACAGTAGCAGGTGGAGGCTGGAGGAAGTTGACGGTGGATGAATAGTAGCACGTGGAGGCTGGAGCGAGGCAGTGGACGGTGGATGAACAGTAGCCCGTGGAGTCCTGTTTTGCGGTATGCCACACCCCTCCCGATGAACAGGATCCCGTTTCTACCGTAGGCGCTCCAACACAAGTCCGTTTCCTCCGTTTGCGGTATGCCACACCCCTCTCGATCAACAACACCCTGTTTCGACCATAGGAACCCGAACACAAGTCTGTTTCCTCCGTTTTGCGGTACACCAAACCCTTCCCGATGAACAGGACCCTGTTTCGACTGTAGGCAGTCGAACATAAGGCCGTCTTCCTCCATTTTGCGGTATGCTAGACCCTGTTCCGGCTGTTCCGTCCAAACCAGTTGGCTCCCGTTGAACACGACCCATTCTGACCAAGTCTATTGCCTCTTGATGAACATGTCACGTTCCGACCCAGTCACTTGGCTCCCGGTGAACACGACGCTGTTTCCTCCGTTCGAACCTAGCCGGTTAGCTGCCGATGAACAGGAAAACATCATTGCCATCCGTTGCCTCTCCATGTACACGAGCCCAGGTCATCCATATGTGCGAGTACATGTTTCGAGACCCCGCTGTATGTACATTCATGGTCGTATTTTTTGGCGTGTGGCTGTATGTACGTGTACACGGTTTAGAAGGGATAGTCTGAACTGCTACGTGGGGGGATCTACTATATCATGTGCCACTACTTACTCGACCAAGGTTCATCATTGCAGAGCAACCGATCAACCAGTATGTATGTACACGTTCACGACAAGACAGACAATGCTATGTACGCTTCGACTAGGTGGGTCCCAGCTGTCAGGGAGGATAAGGACGCACTTCCTTGCATGCAAGATATAGCTGCCAGGTCACAGCCGTCAGGGGGAGGAATCATTTTTTTGCCCATAATAAGGATGCACTTCCTTGCGTGTGAAGATGTAGCTGGTGGGTCCCAGCTGTTAGGGGAGAAAACATTATTTTTGAGGGTAAAAAGGATGCAGTTGCATGCATGCGTCCATGGGCGTGGTGCGTCTCCACTGTCAGCCTCTCACGTACAGTCATCTTACGATGACATTCATTTGTTGACCATGTTGACCACACCGTGCCGAGCGCACCAAGGCTGATGGACGACTGCGAGGCCCCTGGAGACGGGGAAGACGCGGTAGTGGAGTCGTAGATGGAGAGGAGTGGGAAACTTGACTGGTTCGGGTGCGTGGAAGCACTGCCGCCCACGGGGACAGGAGCAAGAACAGAGGTTGAAGAAGTAGCACGGCTGTTGGATTAACATCCAACGGTCCAGCTGCTAGAATCATTTGTTGATTAAGTTGACAAAGCCTTGCGTACGCGTCAGCTTAGTAGGCCCACAAGTCAGCCACCAAATCTGCTGGGTCCCAGTTGTCATCGGGAGGAATATTTTTTTCGCATGACAAGGAGGCACTTCCTTCCTTGCGAAGATACAACCGGTGGGTCCCAGCTGTCAGGGGGAGGAAACATTTTTTCAGCTTAATAAGGAGGATCCTTCCTTGTGTGCGACCATGGACCTCATGGGTCCCAGCTGTCAGGCTCTCCACGTACAGTCCTCTTCCGATGAATCTCGTTTGTTGACCACGCCGCGCCGAGCGCAACAAGGCGGTGGACGATGGCGAGGCCCCGGACGGGAATGGCCTGGAGATGGGAAGACGCGGCAGTGGAGTCACAGATTGAGAGGAGTACATGGGTCATAACTGGTTCTGGTGTGGCGTGGGGCTGCAGTCGGTGGAGAATAACAGGAGGTGTGGAGGGATAGCCTGGCCGACGGTGGGATAGCGCTTCGCAACGATGCATGCTAAGCAGAGCCGCTAGCCACCGGAGGCTGGAGCAGGCAGCCCCGATGACGCTGGAGGAAGAAGACGAGAGATTGAAGGTGCATGCCGGCTGTTGGATATAAATCCAAAGGCTTGGATGTCAGAATCATTTGTTGACTAAGCTCACAACGCCTTGCGTAGGCTTCGACCTATTGGCCCACATGTCAGCCTGCAAAAATGTGGCATATATTTAACCCATGTTTTCTAAAATTTACAGTCCATTTGCTGGGCTGGGTGAACAAATAATTTCGCGTCAATGCGGCCCATTTAATATTTTCTAAGAAATCCCAGCCCATTTGCACTTTCTTGAAATACAGGAATTAGCCGGGCTTGTTTTATATTTAATGTTAGGTTAGAAGGAGCAATTAATATCAAAAAAATAAGCCGGAGCTACAAATTTTATTATATATAAAATTAACAAATTAGCGAGTTATTGCTCAAAAGAAAAATGAGCGCGTTATTATTACATTGGTCCTTAAAATCTTCGCAAGCTTTTGTACACAATCACCAGGACTGCCCGTGAGTCAAAAACAACTATAATTTTTCTTGCCAACTTCTGTTAAACATTTACATTTATAAGTTAATAAGACATGAATGTTTTTATAATGTATATATATAAGTCTCTATCAAATATACGATAATAGTAATAATATAAATATATATAATGTGGTTAGAAGGGAAACATAAATTGGACACTGCATTGTTATTCTTATATATAGATAAATAGAACAGAGATATGTGTTTTACTAAAAAAATACATCGGGCTGCCGATGTTTAAGAAAAAGTAAAACCTACGCTGGGAGGCCCATAGGCCGGTACGTTCATGATGGACCTCAAAAAATAAGTTGAAACCACTGTCTCGGTATGTCATAGGCTATGCATGTTAAAAAACAAAACCTAGGCCTAGCTGATACTTGTTCGCCCTCTGAAAAATTGATACCAGCTAGATCCCGATACCCCTTTCCCGCAACAAAAAAATATCCCTGATACCCCTGAAAAAGCTCCCCAATGACAGTCATCGTTGGAAATTTATTTCATTTATTGACTAGGTTGACAAACCTGTGGGCCCCAACGTCAGTATACAATCAGGAGGAAGCTTTTTTCCAATGAGGCACTTGCTTGCGTATGGTTTGGACCTGGTGGGTCCCCGCTGTCAGCCTCTTGGCGTACAATCCTCTCCGGATTCCTCTCATTTGTTGAGCATGTTGACAACGACATACGGCGGCGCCACGGCGAGCGCACACAGACGGGAAAGAACCAGACCCGAGGAAGACGCCTTCATTGTTTCGAACATACCGCACTAGCCCGGTGGCTGCAACCCTCTCACCCAAAAGATGTACTGCTCGGGTTCGATTCCAACTGGCGTAGTTGAAAAATATGTAACACTTGCCAAAATTTCGTCCCTACTTTACCCAGTATTTCGCACACTCAACATTGTCTCGCCATTTTGAAAATAGCATATATTTTTGACTTTGCATCATATGAAGATGTGCTATACATGAATGTTGATCAGCATGATGTTAACTTGTTGTTAGTTCCATTTTTTACCATGAATAAAATTTCCAACATTCTATTATCCATGTTTGAAAAGTGCGTGTTGATTTAAATGCTCTGCCTCTGAAACATGCAGTTTTTTATATGAAAATCACTTGGACAAGCAGCCATCGCCGGTGTTGGATTCGATGTTGCGCTTCTTCAATCCCCCGGTAGTGCGAGCGGGAAATATACTTCTGTCCTGTGCTTCCGGTTGGGGATGGAGCGAACTGGATTAAAAAGGGTGCCAACCGCGTGACTGAAGAAGCACATCAGACGTGATTTTATTTTTAGTGGATGGCTCTCGATGGTGTTTTTTACTTGCCTCTGCACCATACAACTTGTATTTTAGCCTCCTAGTCCGTGGTGGACCAGCAGCCCATTTGCTGGGTGGGCCAACCTAAAGAAAGTAGCACTTGATTTTTCATCAAGGCCCCAAAACAATGCAATACTATGTTTGTTTTGAGCCAAAAACACTACGACAGGGGTTGAGCGGGGAGGGGGGAAGATAGAGCAAAATGATATAAAAAGAGTTGATGCGCCGTTGCTACCCTAACAAGCAGGTGCAATTCTTCTCGGGAAGAAGGTGTGCCGTTGACACCCACGCGTCACAATCCCACAGTAGACATTCTAACAAGTTCACACACAAGTACAACAGAAAAGGTAAACATTCGTATCAAAATGAGGTTCACAGGACACGTTCATATTCATAGCCAACATCCACAATCGACAACTCAAAAGATTCATATATACACAAGTTCAACATGTCTATGCATCCAAATGATTGATATATCACAAGACAATATTCATAGATAATTCACAAAAAGATCCAGATATACACATGTTCAACATGTTTATGCATCCAAATGATTGAGATCACAACCAATATCATCCATGGACAAACTTTAATTACTTAGGGTACAGACTGGTAAATGGTATTCACTTGGTGGTACTTCTTGCTAAAATTAATGCTTGTATGAGTAAACTTTCAAGTACATAAGAGGCAACACAGATAATCTGAACTTTGCTTGTAGGTTTATCCTAGAGATAGTGGCCTCGATGCCGAGGGAGGTTTGAGAAACTTGGCCACTACTTTCATCAAACTAGTTTACTGGCTCATCTTGGTCCTGTAGCTCGCCAAAATTCTACATTGCAGACAAGAAAGGAGGCGGTCGATAAAATGAACCACACAATTTTTTTGTGCAGTTCAACTGAAATGGAGCATCCTTGGCATGCAGACTGATTAAGTGCCAGATGAATATATGCGTCAGCCAACTTGTATGGAATCTTTAGACTCCATGCCATACAGTTCGCTACCATATGTGCCAATAACCAAAAGGCACAAGTTGGGGCCAAAGGCTGGACTGCGTTTTTCTGGGCTATGCACCAAGCAATATTGTTGGCGTTCACTCTGGCACTTCTTCTTGTCAACATCGATGCTTGTGTGAGTGAACTTTGGAGTACATAGCAACAACATAAGTATCTGTCATCTAATCTTTTTGTGCAGTTCTACTGAAATCGCCCAATGTAATGATTTGCCTGCGAGTTCAGGCTCCAAGTTACTTCATTATGAAATCGGCAAATAGTAGCACAATACCAAATTACCAATACATATGACAAGCACAATAATCAGGATAAAGACCGATACCAACCTGTGTGAGGTAGTATATCAATTTCTATTTCCTTTGACCGGAAGCCGGGATAAGCGACTGACAGGAAAGGAAGGATGCAGTCGAGGCAATGAAGCACCCAAAGTTTTTATGCAGTTCCACCAAAATTGAGCATCCCTGTTGGCACATATATTGAGAGAGTGAGATTACTGTAATAGTGGGACTAGTTGATGAAACATACACTAACAAATATAAACACCCTCATTAGCTTAATGGGTAAAGTTAGCAACATAGTAGTCTTGCTTAAGGAGAGGTATTAGTTTATTTAATCAGTGCCAATTAGCCCAACACTCAAAGCATTGCCATGTATCATAGGTTGCAAAACTTTAACATGCAAAGATAAAGGAGTTTCTCTTGACAGTAGCAACACAGTAGCATGATACAAATAGAGATGACAGCAAACTAATGTGGATGAAGGCCTTAGGCCGGTACCAACCTGAGCAATAAAGCTTATTCAAGTAGTACCAGAAGAGATGATAAAGCACTCACTGGAATCACTCAATAGTATATATTTTTGTGCACTTCAAATGTATGGTTGACATCACTCTTGTTTACTAGTGGTGAGATTATATCAAAATATTATCAGGAACTTCCAGCAAAGTTAAAGCATTGGCTGGGTTACATTTCATTGTATTCTCTTGTGCGGTTCCACTAAAATGTATGATTGGCATAACATGATCCCTGTTTGCACAAGTAGGAACAAGGTGAGACCTTCATTAGCTTAGTGAGAAAGGATAGAAAGACATTAGCATATTACTTTAATAGTAGCATCAAATTCATGATGGACAATACGCAGAACATTGCCTCATTAGACAAATGGCAATAAATTGACATACAAAACAATAGCATTATTATGTCATGACACTACCAAGATCCCCTCCCTGCTCCACCACATGATTCACTTCCACAGACACACATACACACGCACATGATTCAACATAGGGTGCTACTAAAGATTTGTTTAACTCCGACAGGAAAATTAGGCATCAATAAATTAGTGCTACTTAAGTACTCCTAGTTAATTAAGCGACCTTGCAGGAGAGACAACATAAGTGGAAGGGATCCTGGAGGATCATCTCACATGTAAGGGAGACGTTGCCGGAGCCCTTGAATGGCCTCGACTGAGGCCTCAGGTTTAGCAAGATCACCTTGGCACTGTTGATCGTGTAGAGCTGGGTCACACATGCATCCAGAATCCAGTTAATTAGTATGATGTGTCGTCAAGCCAAGTATTACTCTGCTGCATTTATCTATCTCTACTCTTATAAAAAACAGAGTTGGTGATGATGGTGTGCCTGCCATCCTGCAATATAGGATGTCCGATTTATATCTAACGAATAGCAAGGAAACTATGGCAATTTTGCAAAAAGATACCCACACCCCTATCCATATTTTCAAATAAGGCCTTCCCTCGTTCATCCTTTTCTCTCACAAGTTAAACTACTCATACAAATGCATCTTGATGCTATGTGCAATGCACGGGCATCTTGCTAGTCTTCCAAGTAAATTAACACTAGTAGCAACACAACAATACAAAACCACTAGCAAGATGTCAGGATAACATGGGATGGTACCATCATGTGATCTTCTTCATTTCCTCCTCCTCCTTCTTCTTCTTCTTAGTCTTCTTCTTCATGCTCTATTTATCTTTCTCCTCACCAGTTGGTGAAACCAAGTACATGATTGACCTTCTATTTCAGAATTGGTTTTGTCAGTGAGGGAGTACAAGTGTACTAGTAAACAATAGCATTATTTTCCTATGGTAGTCGCAAAATAGAGGTGAACACATGCATTAAATATCATTCTTACCTAAAGGAAGGTTATGGTGCCAATATGGAGGATGAAGATTGGAACACGGATCTCCCTTTGTGCAGTTCCACTGAAATGAACCAAGGCTTCCATTCTGACATTCCAGTTAAACAGCATAACAATCACTTCTTTTAAAAAGTGTTTTGTGCAGTGCACCAAAAGGTCGCAATAGCAACGAGGTGAAATGGATATCCCTGTTTACACAAAAAGATATAGAGGAAACAGTC
This sequence comes from Triticum urartu, assembly GCF_003073215.2. Taxonomy (NCBI): domain Eukaryota; kingdom Viridiplantae; phylum Streptophyta; class Magnoliopsida; order Poales; family Poaceae; genus Triticum; species Triticum urartu. The sequence goes on from NC_053022.1 coordinate 143,800,012, forward strand.
AGAGTCTCAAACAATTACTGGCAAAAACAATTGGTTAGACTTGTCATGGCTTATAACAGTGGCATGACTTCATTTTACCAGGGCCATTAGATTAAGAATAGCTAAATATTTGCTATAAGGGCATGGGACAGTGGGTGCACTAGCAGTCCAGCACCACGTACCTAAACTGGGGCATAAAATGGTGATTCAGAGTTTGTTGCCCCGAGAAACAAACATCCAGGAAACATATCTGGGTTGGTCCCATTTTTGTTTACTCTAGCCACCTACTCCTATGTGTGGATAGCAAATCTAGTCCTGGTCATACCACTGTGTACAATGTTTCCCCTATATTTCCCTTTTCGACCAAGAGACCGGTTGAATGACCAGTCTATACTACTTTCACCCCCTTTCTTTCCTGTTTGTACCAAGTCCGATGTACATACTAAATTCCCCCCCCCCTTTATTTCTTGTTTGAATGAAGTACAAGATTCGACTCTATGAAGTAGCTTTACCTCTAACAATGGAAAAAAATTAGGTGATGTTGGACCAGCCGACCGAGCCTAGCTACGAGGGGGGCTGAGAGGTAGAAAATGATGCACATGCAGCGACGTAGCGAGCTGTGGAAGTAGAGCTATGTCAGTTTCGAAGGAAGATATACCTGCAGGTCGTCGGGGTGTGGATAGGTGGGTGGCGGGAGGCCAGATCCGCTGATACGTCTCCAATGTATCTATAATTTTTATTGTTCCATGCTATTACATTATCTGTTTTGGATGTTTTATATTCATTAATATGCTATTTTATATTATTTTTGGGACTAACCTATTAATCTAGAGCCCAGTGCTAGTTTCTGTTCTTTCCTTGTTTTTGACTTTCGCAGAAAATGAATACCAAATGGAGTCGAAACGAAATGAAACCTTCACGATGATTTTTCTTGGACCAGAAGACAACCAGGAGACTTGGAGATGAAGTCAGAGGAGCCACGAGGTGGCCACAAGGACGGAGGGCACGCCCAGGGGGTAGGGCACTCCCCCCCACCCTTGTGGGCCCCCATGACCCTCCTAACCTAATTCTTTTGCCTATATATCCCCAAATATCCCAAAACCACCAGAGGCATCCACGAAAACACTTTTCCACTGTTGCAACCTTCTGTACTCATGAGATCCCATCTAGGGGCCTTTTCCGGCATCCTGCTGGAGGGGGATTCGATCATGGCGGGCTTCTCAATCAACTCTATTGCCCTTCCAATGAAGCGTGAGTAGTTTACCACAAACCTATGGGTCCATAGCTAGTATCTAGATGGCTTCGTCTCTCTCTTTGATTCTCAATACCATGTTCTCCTTGATGTTCTTGGAGATCTATCTGATGTAATACTTTTTTGCGGTGTGTTTGCCGAGATCCGATGAATTGTGGATTTATGATCAACTTGTCTATGAATATTATTGGAATCTTCTTTGACTTTTTTTATGCATGATTTGATATCTTTGTAATTCTCTTCAAACTATCGGTTTGTTTTGGCCAACTAGATTGTTTTTTTCTTGCAATGGGAGAAGTGCTTAGCCTTGGGTTCAATCTTGCGGTGTCCTTCCCCGTGATAGTGGGGGTAGCAAGGCATGTATTGTATTGTTGCCATCGAGGATAAAAATATGGGGTTTTCATCATATTGCTTGAGTTCATTCCTCTACATCATGTCATCTTACTTAATGTGTTACTCTGTTCTTTATGAACTTAATACTCTAGATGCATGCTGGATAGCGGTCGATGTGTGGAGTAATAGTAGTAGATGCAAAATTGTTTCGGTCTACTTGACACGGACGTGATGCCTATATTCATGATCATTGCCTTAGATATTGTTATAACTTTGCGCTTTTCTATCAATTGCTCGGCAGTAATTTGTTCACCCATCGTATTATTTGCTATCATGAGAGAAGCCTCTAGTGAAACCTATGGTCCCCGAGTCTATTTTCCATCATATAAGTTTCTATTTTCCATCATATTAGTTTCCGATATACTATTTTGAAATCTTTTACTTCCGATCTATAAACCAAAAATACCAACGATATTTACTTTATCGTTTATCTATCTCTATCAGATCTCAGTTTTGCAAGTATCCGTGAAGGGATTGTCAACCCCTTTATCATGTTGGGTGCAAGTTGTTTGATTGTTTGTGCAGGTATTCGGTGATTTGTGCATTATCTCCTACTGGATTGATACCTTGGTTCTCAAACTGAGGGAAATACTTATCTCTACTTTGCTGCATCACCCTTTCCTCTCAAAGGGAAAAACCAATGCAAGCTCAAGAAGTAGCAGGAAGAATTTCTGGCGCCATTGCCGGGGAGATCTATGCCAAGTCAAGACATACCAATTACCCATCATAAACTCTCATCTCTTGCATTACCTTATTTGCCATTCGCCTCTCATTTTCCTCTCCCCCACTTCTTAAATGATTTTAGAAAAGATTTGCCTTTTCTTCGCCCCTCTCCCGTTCGTCTTCTTCGTTTGCTTTTTGTGTGCTCGTGTGTTGGATTGCTTGCTTTGTCATGATGGCTCAAGACAATACCAAATTGTGCGACTTTTCCAACACCAATAACAATGATTTTATTAGTACTTCGATTGCTCCCACCACTAGTGCGGAATCTTATGAAATTAATGCCGCTTTGCCGAATCTTGTTATGAAAGACCAATTTTCTGGCCTTCTTAGTGAAGATGCTGCATCCCATCTGAATAATTTCGTTGAGTTGTGCGATATGCAAAAGAAAAAAGATGTGGATAATGATATTGTTAAATTTAAGCTATTTCCGTTCTCACTTCGAGTTCGTGCTAAAACTTGGTTTTCATCTTTGCCTAAAAATAGTATGAATAGAGTAATGCATCCACGAAAACATTTTTCCACCGCTGCAACCTTCTGTACTCATGAGATCCCATCTAGGGGCCTTTTCCGGCATCCTGGTGGAGGGGGATTTGGTTATGGCGGGCTTCTCAATCAACTCTATTGCCCCGGTAGTCATCCCCTCTTTCGTATTCGTCTATCGGTAACTTTACTTGAGGCTATATTTTTATTCACCACATGATATGTGTTTTGCTTGGAGTGTATTGTATGATTTAAGTCTTTGCTTTTTATCTTGACACAATCATCCTTGCTTTACACACCTTTTGATAGAGACACACATCAATCGTGATTTATTAGAATACTCTATGCGCTTCACTTATATCTTTTGAGCTAGGCAATTTTGCTCTAGTGCTTCACTTATATCTTTTTAGAGCACGACGGTGGTTTTATTTTATAGAAATTATTGAACTCTCATGATTCACTTATATTATTTTGAGAGTCTTTAAACAGCATGGTAATTTGCTTTGGTTATGAATTTAGTCCTAATATGATAGGCATCGAAGAGGGACATAATAAAAACTTTCATATAAAGTGCATTGAATACTATGAGAAGTTCGATTCCTTATGATTTTTTTGAGATATAAAGATGGTGATATTAGATTCATGCTAGTGAGTAATTGTGGATTGTAGAAATACTTGTGTTAAAGTTTGTGATTCCCGTAGCATGCACGTATGGTGAACTGTTATGTGATGAAGTCGGAGCATGATTTATTTATTGATTGTCTTCCTTATGAGTGGCAGTCGCGGACGAGCGATGGTCATTTCCTACCAATCTACCCCCCAAGGAGCATGCGCGTAGTACTTCGTTTCAATAACTAATAGATTTTTTCAATAAGTATGTGAGTTATTTATGACTAATGTTGAGTTCATGGATTATACACACTCTCAACCTTCCACCATTGCTAGCCTCTCTAGTGCCGCACAACTTTCGCCGGTACCATACACCCACCATATACCTTCCTCAAAACAACCACCATACCTACCTATTATGGCATTTCCATAGCCATTCCGAGATATATTTCCGTGCAACTTTCCACCATTCCGTTTATTATGACACGTTCCATCATTGTCATATTGCTTTGCATGATCATGTAGTTGATACCGTATTTGTGGCAAAGCCACCGTTCATAATTCTTTCATACATGTCACTCTTGATTCATTGCACATCCTGGTACACCGCCGAAGGCATTCATATAGAGTCATATTTTGTTCTAAGTATCGGGTCGTAATTCTTGAGTTGTGAGTAAATAAAAGTGTGATGATCTTCATTATTAGATCATTGTCCCATGTGAGGAAAGGATGATGGAGACTTTGATTCCCCCACAAGTCGGGATGAGACTCCGGACGAAAAAAGAGGCCAAAAAAGAGAGAATGCCCATTAAAAAATGAGAGAAAAGAGAGAAGGGCAATGTTACGATCCTTTTCCACACTTGTGCTTGAAAGTAGCACCATGATCTTCATGATAGAGAGTCTCCTATGTTGTCAGTTTCATATACTACTGGGAATTTTTCATTATAGAACTTGGCTTGTATATTCCTTTGTTGGGCTTCCTCAAATTTCCCTAGGTCTTCATGAGCAAGCAAGTTGGATGCACACCCACTTAGTTTCTTTTTGAGCTTTCATAAACTTATAGCTCTAGTGCATCCGTTGCATGGCAATCCCTACTCACTCACATTGATATCTATTGATGGGCATCTCCATAGTCCATTAATACGCCTAGTTGATGTGAGATTATATCCTTCCTTTCGTCTTCTCCACAACCACCATATTCTATTCCACCTATAGTGCAATGTCCATGGCCCACGCTCATGTATTGCGTGAAAGTTGAAAAGGTTTGAGAACATCAAAAGTATGAGACAATTTCTTGGCTTGTCATCGGGGTTGTGCATGATTTGAATATTTTGTGTGATGAAGATGGAGCATAGCTAGACTATATGATTTTGTAGGGATAAGCTTTCTTTGGCCATTTTATTTTGAGAAGACATAATTGCCTTGTTAGTATGCTTGAAGTATTATTGTTTTTATGTCAATATTAAACTTTTGTTTTGAATCTTATGGATCCGAACATTCATGCCACAATAAACAAAATTACACGGATACATATGTTAGGCAGCATTCCACATCAAAAAATTTGTTTTTATCATTTACCTACTCGAGGATGAGCTGGAATTAAGCTTGGGGATGCTTGATACGTCTCCAATGTATCTATAATTTTTTATTGTTCCATTCTATTATATTATCTATTTTGGATGTTTTATATGCATTAATATGCTGTTTTATATTATTTTTGGGACTAACCTATTAACCTAGAGCCCAGTGCGAGTTTCTGTTTTTTCCTTGTTTTTGAGTTTCGCCGAAAAGGAATACCAAACGGAGTCCAAACAGAATGAAACCTTCATGATGATTTTTCTTGGACCAGAAGACAACCAGGAGACCTGGAGATGAAGTCGGAGGAGCCACGAGGCGACCACAAGGACGGAGGGTGCGCCCCCACCCTTGTGGCCCCCCCGTGACCCTCCTGACCTAATTCTTTCACATATATATTCCCACATATCCCCAAACCACCAGAGGCATCCCCGAAAACACTTTTCCACCACCGCAACCTTCTGTACCTGTGAGATCCCATCTAGGAGCCTTTTCCGGTATCCCGCCGGAGGGGGATTCGATCACGGAGGGCTTCTACATCAACTCTATTGCCCTTCCGATGAAGCGTGAATAGTTTACCACAGACCTACGAGACCATAGCTAGTAGCTAGATGGCTTCTTCTCTCTCTTTGATTCCCAATACCATGTTGTCCTCGAAGTTCTTGGAGATCTATCTGATGTAATACTTTTTTTGCGGTGTGTTTGCCGAGATCCGATGAATTGTGGATTTATGATCAGCTTATCTATGAATATTATTTGAATCTTCATTGAATTCTTTTATGCATGATTTGATATCTTTGTAATTCTCTTCGATCTATCCGTTTGGTTTGGTCAACTAGATTGGTTTTTCTTGCAATGGGAGAAGTGCTTAGCTTTGCGTTCAATCTTGCGGTGTCCTTTCCCAGTGATAGTAGGGGCAGCAAGGCATGTATTGTATTGTTGCCATCGAGGATAAAATATGGGGTTTTCATCATATTGCTTGAGTTAATTCCTCTACATCATGTCATCTTACTTAATGCGTTAATCTATTCTTTATGAACTTAATACTCTAGATGCATGCTGGATAGCAGGCGATGTGTGGAGTAATATTAGTAGATGCAGAATCATTTCGGTCTACTTGACACAGACGTGATGCCTATATTCATGATCATTGCCTTAGACATCATCATAACTTTGCGCTTTTCTATCAGTTGCTCGACAGTAATTTGTTCACCCACCGTATTATTTGCTATCATGAGAGAAGCCTCTAGTGAAACCTATGGCCCCTGGGTCTATTTTCCATCATATAAATTTCTATTTTCCATCATATTAGTTTCCGATCTACTATTTTGCAATATTTTTAATTTCCGATCTATAAACCAAAAATACAAACAATATTTTCTTTATCGTTTATCTATCTCTATCAGATCTCACTTTTGCAAGTAACCGTGAAGGGATTGACAACCCCTTTATTGCGTTGGGTGCAAGTTGTTTGATTGTTTGTGCAGGTATTAGGTGATTTGTGAGTTGTCTCCTACTAGATTGATACCTTGGTTCCCAAACTGAGGGAAATACTTATCTCTACTTTGCTGCATCACCCTTTCCTCTTCAACGGAAAAACCAACGCAAGCTCAAGAAGTAGCATCCGCCCACACTAGGGCAGCGATGAAGGCATCATAGGACCTCCCGTGCCAGCGCTCAGCGAGAGATAACGGTGCGGCCGGCAGTGGGTCTCATCTCTCGCTGTCAATGACGGCCTAAATGCTGCCCCTCGTCCCCTTCACCAGCGGAGGGGGATACGTCTGGATCCGTAACCAGCGGTGAGGATAGAAAGACAGTGTTACCATCGCTATCTTGTTTAGATCCGGAGAGGATGAGAGTGTGTGAATAGAGCAACCCTGCGAAGTAAGTGCGGAGCTCCTCGTCTTACTTGGACGACAGACGAGGAGCTCTGTCCTGGTTTACCTCCACACTTACTTGCTAGAGTGTGTGAATATAGTCAAAATTTGGCACGAATTGTCATAGGGACCAATAAACCAGGACAGAGCTCCTCGTATGTCATCCATACTACTATATGACTAGCCGCTCTATTACATGCGGGACATCAGGCATCTGGGCCCGCATGCCATCCACCAAATCACAACGAGGTGCTATAGTCGAGACTCAACAGTCACCCCGGTGTGGCCATCATGACCCGTCATATCACAAAACCCACACCTTTACCAGCAGTGGTAAAGTGGCCATGAAGTTGGACTGGACGAAGCAACCATCATTTCACTGGAACGCTCGTTGAAGCCCTTTCTCCCCTTTCTTGAAGAAAACCTCACTCCAGGCTACTAACTTTTGCCATTTTTCTTCTGTACCGATGAAGGAAAGATGGGCGAATCAGTGATGCTACTATATTTTCATTCCAAGAATCTTCTTTTTGCGAAGCACCGACCGATTCTTACAGCCCATTCTTTTGCCGTTTTCATTGCGATTGTGGTTTCCGGTTGCTTTTTGTTTGTCAGTTTATTGATGGATCCTGGAGCATTAGGCAAAGAGTTACCAGCGGATAACCCACTCGAGATAGAATCTCCAGGAAGCGAGCACCTACCAATGAGTTCATCATGTTGGCGGGCCAACCCATGGAGACGAAGAACTCCAAGAAACAAGCACTGGCCAAAGAGTTGACGACGTTGGCAGACGAACTCCTCAAAGAAAGCTGGAAGAATAGTAAGGGCCCCACCATGCCTACCCTAGAAACTCTAATGGCCACCTATGAGAGGCTCAAGGCCGAGTTTGAGGAGATGGTCGCTGTTGAGAAGCAGTACTTCCCTGGCAAGGCGATGACCCCCATCGAGGAGATGGCCCCCGGAGGGATGGGATCCCCAGTTGAGCTGCACAAGGTAAATAAATGGCTTACCATAGTTGTGGTTTTTGATTATTTGCAATTTTCTTGCTAATATGTTAGGGTTGTGCAGGTGCCGGTGGACGTCCTTGATGATTCCAATGTCGCGGTCCGTCCTGTGGATAACGCCCCAGAGATCGTTTTTGATGTCGCGGTCCGTCCTGTGGACATCGCCCCGGAGATCGATTCCGATGCCGCTATCCATCTTGTGGACATCACCCTAGAGATCGATTCCGATGTCGCGGTCCGTCCTATGGACATCGCCCCAGAGATCGATTCCCATGCCGTTGTCCATGCTGTGGTCATTGCCCAAGAGATCGATGACAAGAAATAGTTGGTCACGCTAATCCTTCAAGGTAGTTTCCATTGTGTTTAATTACCAGAACAATGCATGTTATCAAACCATCTTAGGGTTAGCTAGTGCATTGTCTTGTGTGGGCGGTACTTGCTACTTTTGTTTGATAGTGAATCATGTGAACCCTCTCTGAGTTATGGAAACATACTCACCAGCTTTTGATGTAATATATGGCATGCTTAGATGTAAGTTTGAACTGTTTATCATATCAGCAGGTCTTGTTTGATGATTCTTGGTGTTAGTAGGCTAGCAACTGTGCGATCTATAGTACTTGCAAACACTCTCCGAAGAGAAACATTGGGGCTGATGAGCTCGTGGTACGCTTATAGGTCTGATCCGTCATCGATCGACCAATGGCCCAAGCTCCTAAAATTCTAGGCTTAGCGATCGATCAGACAATAGTCCACAATTATACATTACTTCACATCAAAATCAAAGAGTTGGCTCACAGATATATTCACATTAATATCCAGCAAAACTGGCACATACTTGTAACATGCGTGAATGTGTAAGTTTTTTGTTGGAAGCGTGAATGTGTAGTGACGTCTAGAGAGAGTGTGTACGTGTGCTAGAGGGGTTGTGGGATGGAGAGAGATCTAGAGAGAGAGAAAACCCTCCGACCTCCTTTGGTTTGTAAGAATTTTGTAGGAACTCTATAGGATAGGATTTGCAAAGGAAAAATTCCTTTGAAGCCCTTTGGTTTATAGGAATGGATTCCTATTCCTATGTAGGATAGGAATCAATCCTTCATATTTTGGAGGGAAAAAATTAGCCTAGACTCAATGGAAAAATTCCTATCCTATGCACCAGATAACATCTCTTTCTCTATAGGAATTGAGATGCATGTCATCTCACTTCCTATGATTTTCCTATTCCTACAAAATTCCTGTCCTATGAACCAAAGGAGGCCTCCATTTCTTTCTACTCCTAATCATTAGATTGACAAAGGATATTTTTTTAGAACACAAAATCACAGCAGTACAGAGACATACAGATCATAGACGGGCTAGTTTAGCCTAGAGGGTTTCAGTGATATGATGTGCTACACTGCCGTCCAGTCTTCGCGTGTAGTAGCAGTATTGCGGGTATAGTAAGTTTTGTTGAAGAAGCAGAATTCAACGAAGTCATGATGGTTCCTTCGTTCGACCAACTTACAGTGGGAAAGGTTGGGCCTGCGCTACGACCGGGGTGGACCATGATAATTTTGTGCATGGTAAGTGGACCAGGATGGTCGACGTCCCACATGTCGGCGAATGAAAGTATTCTTTTTGATACCGAGGACGAGCAATGAGTATTCATTGTTTATTTTTGATGAAAGCTGTTGTCTCCACTTTTACAACGGAGGAGTGTGAAACACGGCAACCCAGTGAACTTGGCTTGTGCACAACTTCCTCCTTCCTCATGTACCATAGTGTTGACTATAAGGTTGGCTATATGGTTATAAGTTTTTCTCACTTTCTCTATCTATTTCCTCTCAAATGTTTTTTAACCTCTTTTTTAGACACCATTGTTTTTTCATACCTCTTTTTTTATAATTAGTTTTTTTATACCTAGGAGCACATGTAGAGACGGGCTCTTGCAGAGCCCACTCCTTGACTTTGTCAATGCCTCTCTCTCCTCCACATAAGCGGGCCTATAGCCCAGTATTCTACTTTCTATGAATGCAGGCAGCTAATGTTTGAGGGGGGAGCATGCGTGGGAGGGGGGAGGGGGTTTTCTGGTGGGCCAGGGCGGTCAGAAGCGGGCTTGGAAGCGGTCCAGACTCCCGCATGGCCCACCTCACATTATCACCATATTTCTTGGAGTCCATGTGCGGCTAGCGGGCGATCTTCTCCCTCCCCCGTCTCTCTCTTCTCAACCGACGCCCACCGAGCGATTAGATTTCGGCTATCGACGGTTTATTCAATTGTAGTCCCACATGTCGGTGAAAATGCAAGACAACGCGTGTCCCCTCTGGTGGGCGGCATGCGAGCCGGACTGTCGGGGGTGTGACACGAACGCGACAGGCGTGCATTAAGTGTGCCGCCTTTTCCTTTTGAACTTGCAAAGTGTAACATTTTTGTGCAATCGATCGATAGAAATCCAGAACAAAATTGACGAGGGCGGGGCTTTCCCATGCGTTAGGAGGGCTAGTTTGTCCTAGTGGGTTTGAGTGATATGACGTGCTATAGTGCCATCCACTTGCTCCATTTTTATGTAAGCAAGCGTCTCCACTCTTATGTGGGAGGAGTGCGAAACACGAGGATCTGATTTTGATCAAGGGATAACTGTTCCCTACGAAATAATGGAGCATTGTTAGCGATTATAGCATGATAGTTAGGGCATCTCCGGCACTGACCCTCAAATTTACACCGGAATCTGTCCGAGGACACTGGTGCCAGAGGATGCCATCCAATGTTGCCTGCATACCTTTCGACAACTATATGAACTAGCCGGACGAAATTCATGCAAACAAAGCAAATTTCAAATTAACCAGGTGAAATTCATTACATTTCAAAAACTTTTCCTATAAACTGGACGAAATTCATTACATATTTCGCACAAACCGTACTAAAACCTACTGTGAACCTAATCTAAACGATCGCCGACGCCTGACCACCATGTCCAGCCATGAGCCCCGAGAACTAACACTCTGGCTATTGCCTTTGCCTCCTCCTCATCTGCCTCAGCTTTGTCTAGCCCTGCCTCGATAACCTCCTCATCCGGAGCACAAGGTTCTGAAGATTTCCGCCTCCATGTCACCATCAAGCGGCTAATCGGCCGCCGATGTTTACCCCACTAAGCTTGGCGTCGACTGAGTGGAGGAGCGGTGGCCTTCCTGGGACCAGAGTGGCAATGACCTACCATATACTACTCTTCCTCGTTGCCGGCTGCGCCCGCGCATGCGCGCCGACTTTGTGGTCGTGGTGGTGGAGGGCGGCCGGGGGGGGGGGGGAGCTGGCGATGTCCTTCATATGCTCCTGTGACAGTACGTCCAAGAGAGCTTTGGAGCGCGCCCGGAGCGGAGCCGGCGATGTCCTTCGTCCGCTCCTACGATAGTACGTCCAAGAGAGCTTTGGAGCGGGAGGAGGCCATTCTTGGAGTGGTGCCGACAGAAGGAAGGGACCGGAGGAGAATGACTATGGTTCTTTGGCTATGGCTGAGAGCTGGGGCTGAAGTTAATATAGTGGACGAATGGCAATGAGCCGCGATAGACGGATGGACGGCTGGCACCGGAGTAGGTTCGTCGGCAGCCGCGTGTCATTAATGTGGGCGGCGAACGGACGGATGGCCGTGGTGTCGTTAACACGGAGCAGTCGCTTTCACCGGGATGTCGCGCGGGTGGCGCTCTCTCGACCATCGCACTACTGCAATGCCGGCGCCAGTGAGAGGTCGTGTCGGGTATGAATGTGGCATTTACGTTCTGGAGCGACAATGACCATTTCAGGCGGGAAGTGCGCGCTAGCGATGGAAGGGGTTTCGGTAGGCCAGGGCGGTCAGACGCTGATGTGGTGGTATATTGTTTTTGTAGTTTGCAAAAGTACTCAATTAATGTGTTAGTTCACTTTTTTCTATGATCAACATACACCCTACAAAGCACCGTGTTCAAATTTGGCACTTCTCCCGGTTCATTTACCATATTTAGGCCACCATGTGTATTTTGTAGAAATTTACTACCACTATAAGAAACAAACATCTACATCATGCATATATGACTCAAAGCTTACATGCTATAGTGTGGTATTTTTTTTATAATTTGGTTGCCAAATCTCATGCGTGCAATGCATGTGTACCTTACTAATAAACATACTTTATAGTGATATTATTTGTAGTTACATGCATCAACCAAGACGAAGGTGCAGAAACATCAAATCCTAGCTACAGATACACGGGGGTGATGATAGGGACATGGAATGCCGTTCGATCATGGTGCACGCACGCGATCCGCGTGGCTGGGGTGGTGGCCAATCAGAAAGCAACCCACAATTGGGTCAGCGCACATAGTTTCCACCAGCAACGGAAAGTAACCGTGTGTGGTAATAAAGAGTAAAATGCACTAGCGGTCATCGAACTTGTCTAGATAGCTCACTTTGGTCACTGTACTTAAGAATACGATCAATACGGTCACTATATATGATTTAAGATGACTATGAAGGAAATATGCCCTAGAGGCAATAATAAAGTTGTTATTTATATTTCCTTATATCATGATAAATGTTTATTATTCATGCTAGAATTGTATTAACCAGAAACTTAGTACGTGTGTGAATACATAGACAAACAGAGTGTCCCTAGTTTGCCTCTACTTGACTAGCTCGTTAATCAAAGATGGTTAAGTTTCCTAGCCATGGACATGTGTTGTCATTTTATGAACGAGATCACATCATTAGAGAATGATGTGATGGACAAGACCCATCCGTTAGCTTAGCACTATGATCGTTTAGTTTATTGCTATAGCTTTCTTCATGACTTATACATGTTCCTATGAGTATGAGATTATGCAACTCCCGAATACCGGAGGAACACCTTGTGTGCTATCAAACGTCACAACGTAACTGGGTGATTATAAAGATGCTCCACAGGTGTCTCCGATGGTGTTTGTTGAGTTGGCATATATCGAGATTAGGATTTGTCACTCCGTGTTTCGGAGAGGTATCTCTGGCCCCTCTCGGTAATGCTCATAACTTTAAGCCGTGCAAGCAAAGTGACTAATGAGTTAGTTGTGGGATGATACATTACGGAACGAGTAAAGAGACTTGCCGGTAACGAGATTGAACTAGGTATGATGATCGAATCTCGGGCTAGTAACATACCGATGACAAAGGGAACAACGTATCTTGTTATGCGGTTTGACCGATAAAGATCTTTGTAGAATATGTGGGAGCCAATATGAGCATCCTGGTTCTGCTATTGGTTATTGACCGGAGATGAGTCTCGGTCATGTCTACATAGTTCTCGAACCCGTAGGGTCCGCACGCTTAAAGTTCGATGACGATCGGTATTATGAGTTTATGTTTTTTGATGTACCGAAGATGGTTCGGAATCCCGAAATGGTTGAGAGATAAACATTGATATATTGGAAGACTATATTCAGACATCGGAATAGTTCCGAGGTGTATCGGGGGGTTACCGGAACCCCCCGGGGGGTTATTGGGCCTCATGGGCCTACTAGTGGAAGAGAGGAGGCAGGCCAAGGCACAGCGCGCGCCCCCTGTAACACCCCGGATGTAACTTGCCATATTTGTAACTTCGACTCTTGCCATTTCCGGCTTTTAGTTATGAGATTCCCTTCGTAGTTGGGTTTTGTCTTCGTTTTGCATTTTATTCATGTCATGCATTTCATATCATGTTCATCTTGTTGCATCATGGCATCATCATGTGCATCTTCATCTTAGCATGTTTCTTTGTGGCATGATCCTTGGAATCCAAGTTTCATCTCCCCCCTCATCACCACCTCTCTTTTCTCTTTTCCTTCACTTTTGCAAGTGCACCTCTACCCTCCTCCGTTAATGCTCATCTTTCCCCCAAAATTCTAGCACCATCCCTTGAAACCCCCTGCCAAATTTTCACCTCATTTAGAGTTGTTTGGTTGGGTTCAAAAATGCATCAAGTTTGAATTTTAATTCAAACTTGGAATATTTTCTACCTTCAAAAATTACCAAATCAATTTTATTAAATGCTACACAAATTCAGGATCATGAGGATATTTTTATATTACTAGAACTCCTCCCCATTTCCCCTGTGCTTTTCCTTTTGTTTTTCTGTCTGAAGAAAAATGGAAAAGGAAGTAGCAGAGCAGCCCAGCAGCAGCAGCACCCAACTGGGCTTCGGCCTCCCAGGCCGGCCCAGCTAGCCCCTGTGCCCGCAAGCCCAGTGCGCCAACCATCCCGCTCGCTCACTCCTTTCTCTCCTTTTCTCACCCCCGCGCGCGCGTACCCCCGCTAGCCCCTCTCCATGTGGGCGTCCCGGGCCCGCTCGTCAGCGCCTGCGCTATTCACCTAACCCACCTTTTCCTTCTCCTCTCGCCATCGCCATGGGGACCCCGAGCCGAGAGCGCGTGAGCTCGCACTGCTCACCCTAGCCCCTCTTAAGCCCCCACTCCTTGTCCCCTGCCTCTCCTAGGGTTTCCCTCGTCCGCCGCCGCCGTCGCCTGGTAGGTTTAGCCACCAGATCGATCTTGCCATCGACGTCCCGAACGCATCCGGGAGCGCGTCCACGTCGCTGGCATACTCTCCATCGCCCTCTACCCGCCTAGCGTGTCCCTCTTCTTCCCCGTCATTGACTATGTCCCCGTCGTTGACTAGGTGGAGCCGGAGCCCCTGCAACGACCTCTTCTTCCTTGTCTTCGACTCCGGCCGCCGAAGCTTCTCGGTCATCGCCGTCGACGTCTCCGTCCACCTCCTGGCCAGCTGAGTGCACCCATGTGCTCGTGGTGAGCTTGCGCTTCTTCCCCATCCTTCCCCCTCGTTTTGTGTGCTCCGTCGCCCTTAGCTGCTCGCGCCTGATCGCGCCCCCGTCGGACCTCGCGCAAACGAGTGCTCCGAGCACCCTTCGCCGTTTTGCCATGTCTAGGAGATTCCTAGTGCCGCACGTGTCCGAGCCGAGCTTTTGCCGCCCGTTTAGCCCATCGCCTCGCCACGTTCCTCCATGCCGTCGCCGCCTCTATAGCTCATCGTCGGCGTCAACTCCGTCGTCGCCCGGTGCACCTAGCAGCACCCGCAGGTGCGGGATCCTTCCATGATCCTTTTGCGCCTCTCCGCCGTGCCGTAGGGCCACCGGAGCAACTCCGGCGAGGCCCCGCCGCGCTCGGTCGCCGCCGACCCCCTCCTCTGTTTTCCCCTACACCCCCGCGCTTGCGTCACCGCCTTGTGGGCCCCAAGCCGGACCCACCGGCCAGCCTCACGTCCCGCCAGGCCCACCTACCAGCCACACACTCACACACGCAATCTCTCACATGACACGTGGGACCCACGGGCCCAAATGTCATCCTCACGCCCCTGTCCTTTACCCAATCAGGCAGCTTGCCTATTTTGGATCTTTCCAGATCGGGCCTTTTCCTTATCTGACAAGTCCAGATCGGGACGTTTCCGTTTAGGGTTATTTCCTTTTCTGTCTATTTCCTTTTTAGGCAGATTGCATCTTAGAGCATTTGTGGGGATTTCTCTACAGCAACCCTAACATATTAGATATGTTTTTGGGGTAGAAAAATCCCACCAATCCAGTGGTAGCATTGGTTTTTGTATTTGAGCAAGTTCATGAACATGTCATTTTACATCATGATGATGTTTTGTCATTTTTGTGTGATTTATTTCAATCATGCTGAGTAGGTCTTTGTCACGTGGTTAGCTTCATTTTCGTGCCTACTACATGCTAGTATTTATGCCATGTCCTTTTGTGCACCATGATGAGTGAAACAAGCATGCCAAGTTGCTATCATAATCTGATTTTGCCATGCTCTATTTTCTACTAAGTCTGTATCTGTTAACAAAACTTGCTATGTTTACATGGGTGCCATCATATCTTCTTTGTCTTTTTGGCTCATGTTCAGAAAGGGACTTTTGATCTATGCATTTAGTAGATTCATGCCATGCCTTGTTTTGCTATGGTAAGTTCCTGTAGCATGTTGTTTTCTAGCTTTAAACATTGCTTCCTGATGCTGTTTTGCCATGTTAGTATTTTCACAGTCTTTGAAAATGTTACCTTTTGCACTTTTGCCATGCTTGTTTGAACCAGTTCTAGTGTGTTTTAGCCATGGCTCAGTGTTCATGTTTTGTCAAGAATCTTGAGTACATCACTGCCATATGCTTGGTTGTTATGTTGGGGTGCAGTAGCTTAGTTTCTTGTTGCATGCTAAGTAGCTTCGTGCTGTTAATTACAGTTTTGCACCATTCTTGTTTTGCTTGCCATTTGCAAACCGTGCATCCGTTTCCGGTGATCTTTATATCGATTTCGACCGAAATCATCTCATATTTCCAGCGGCACACTTGGTTTGCCAAGTTGATGCCTTGTTCATTCTTTCCCTTATGAAGCACACATATGCATTGCATATCACATCTTGCATGTCACGCCATGTTTTGCATCATGTTGTTTGTGCTTTGCACCGTGTTTGATTGTTGGTCCTTTGCTGTGTTCTTGCTTTGCATAGAGCCGGGAGACGAGTACATGATCGAGGAACCTGTTGAGTACGCTAATGAGGATCAAGCTTTCGTTAACTCTGAGAACATTGTAGGCAAGATGACCATACCCTCGAAATCACATCTATCTTTGCTTTGCTAGTTGTTCGCTCTATTGCTATGTCGCGCTACCTACCACTTGCTATATCATGCCTCCCATATTGCCATCTCAAGCGTCTAACCGACCTTTCCTAGCAAACCATTGTTTGGCTATGTTACCGCTTTTGCTCAGCCCGTCTTATAGCGTTGCTAGTTGCAGGTGAAGATGAAGTTTGTTCCATGTTGGAACATGGATATTGCTGGGATATCATTATCATTATATCTTATTTACTTTAATGCATCTATATACTTGGTAAAGGGTGGAAGGTTCGGCCTTTTGCCTGGTGTTTTGTTCCACTCTTGCCGCCCTAGTTTCCGTCATACCGGTGTTATGTTCCTTGATTTTGCGTTTATTACGTGGTTGGGTGTTATTGGAACCCCTTGACAGTTCGCTTTGAATAAAACTCCTCCAGCAAGGCCCAACCTTGGTTTTACCATTTGCCTACCTACCACCATATACCTTTCCCTTGGGTTCTGCAGACTCAAGGGTCATCTTTATTTTAAACCCCCCGGGCCAGTGCTTCTTTGAGTGTTGGTCTGAACTGAGTAGAATGCGCGGCCACCTCGAGGCAACTTGAGGGTTGGTTTTACTCGTAGGATGTCTCATTCGGTGTGCCCTGAGAACGAGATACGTGCGACTCCTATTGGGATTTATCGGCACATCGGGCGGCCTTGCTGGTCTCATTTTACCATTGTCGAAATGTCTTGTAACCGGGATTCCGAGACTGATCGGGTCTTCCCGGGAGAAGGAATATCCTTCGTTGACCGTGAGAGCTTGTGATGGGCTAAGTTGGGACACCCCTGCAGGGTATAAACTTTCGAGAGCCGTGCCCGCGGTTATGTGGCAGATGGGAATTTGTTAATATCCGGTTGTAGAGAACTTGACACATAACTTAATTAAAATGAATCAACCGCGTGTGTAGCTGTGATGGTCTCTTTTAGGTGGAGTCTGGGAAGAGAACACGGTCTCGTGTTATGCTTGAACATAAGTAGCTTCAGGATCACTTCTTGATCACTATTAGCTTCTCGCCCGTGCGTTGCTTCTCTTCTCGCTCTCTTTTGCGTAAGTTAGCCACCATATATAGTTCTTTTCTGCAGCTCCACCTCACTACCCTTTTCTCCCCTTAAGCTTAAATAGTCTTGATCTCGCGGGTGTGAGATTGCTGAGTCCTCATGACTCACGGTTACTTCCAAACAGATGCAGATGCCGATGATGCCAGTGCAGGTGACGCTACCGAACTCAAGTGGGAGTTCTACGAGGATTCGGGCCGTTACTATGTTTCTTTTCCGGATGATCAGTAGAGGAGCCCAGTTGGGACGATCAGGGATCTAGCATTTGGGGTGGTCTTTCTTTATTTTGGTTCCGTAGTCGGACCTTTGTTTGTAACTTGGATGATGTATGAATATTTATGTATTGTGTGAAGTGGCGATTGTAAGCCGACTCTTTACCCCTTTCTTATTCAGTACATGGGATGTGTAAAGATTACCCCTGTTGCGACATGCCTACCATGTGGCTATGCCTCTAAGTCGTGCCCCGACACGTGGGAGATATAGCCGCATTGTGGGTATTACAAGTTGGTAATCAGAGCCTTCCCCTACTTAGGAGCCCCCTGCTTGATCAAATTGCTGACGTTGTTGTGTCTAGAACAAAATGTTTTGAGTCTTAGGATTATATATATCAGAGAGTAGGATTGTTTTTACTCCTCAGTCCCTTCATCGCTCTGGTGAGGCCTCCTGACGTAGAAGATTTGACTCTTCTCTCCTCAAATTTCACAAAATTCTTTTTTATGATCACGCGGGTATCTTGGAATCGTTCCGATGGTTTTGTGACGAGAACATTGTTCTTGGTGCCTCCTGACATTTAGGGGTTGTGGCAGTGTTTCGGGGAGTTGAGCTCTGAGGTGTTGTCGTCACAATTCTATCGTTGCAGTTCTGGAATACCTGAGTTCGCCGACATCGAAAATCTCTTTTATGTAGTTGTTGGTGAGATAACCTCGACGCCACCCAGTACTGGGGCAGGAGTTCAGGAGTATTGCCATAACTTGTATAACTGATGCTTTTCGAAGGTTGAGGTAAATGATTTCCGAAGATTTCTTGGTTATGTGTTGAAGGACGGATACAATTGGATGTAGGATTTGCTAGTTTTGGGTGAGATATTATGCTTCCCCTGTATCCCCAACACCTGATTGCATAACCAGAAAGTTTCAGGAGTTTTATAGGTGGGAATTGAAGTAGCTCTAGTATTTCTTCCCGCAGATATTTGGTTTGTGATTGGGTAATCCTTACCACTTATTTGTTCATATCCGTACCTTGTTGGTTTATTCATCTACCTTTATCTAAGTGGCTTCTCAACTTAATGGAAGTGTGATGCTTTACTTTGGAATTCATTCGTTCATTCTTGTTCGAATGTTAAGGCTATATGTTGCAATTTCGATCCATTAATTCAGCTTGAATATGTCTTTCAAGATGCTAACGGATGTCAACCTCTTCAGGATGGCTCCTCCAACGCGTCAGAATCCGGACCCTCCGCCACCACCTCCACCTCCGGAGGCTTGGCAAGCTGTCATGGCAGCCACCAACGCCAACACTCAGATGCTTTTGCAACTCTTGCAAAAGCGCAACCAAGGGCAAGGCAACCAAGGAAATCAAGGCCAAGGCAACAATCAGCCTCAGTTTGCTACCCTCAACCAGTTCCTTGCAAACCAGCCGAAGTCCTTTAGCAACTGTGTCGAGGCCACAGACGCCGACGACCGGCTCGTGGATATCTGCAAACATTTTGAGTGTAGCAATGTCAGGCCTGAGGACTTTGTCAAGTTTGCTTCGTTTCAACTCAAGGACCAAGCTGCTGAGTGGTATCGACAATACAGAGATTCCAGAGGAGGTCGTGTGATTACCTGGAATGATTTCCGCCGAGACTTCAAAGCTCATCACATTCCATAAAGTGTTGCTAAGAGCAAGCGTGAGGAGTTCCGCAATCTCAAGCAAGGCAACATGTCTGTGTATCAATACAATATCCAGTTTCAGAAACTCGCTCGCTTCGCTAAACAAGACGTCCCTGATGAAAAGAGTATGATTTATCAATTCAGAGGTGGCCTCAGAGAAGATCTGCAATTAGCTCTCGTGCTTCTTGAGCCGACTGAGTTTGATCAATTCTACAACATGGCACTAAAGCAAGAAGCTGCTCAGTTCAAGTGTGAGGCATCTAAGGAGAGAGTCAGGGATGCAGTTCAATCTTCTTCTTCATCACAAGTGATAGCTAAGCAACAGAAGTTCCGGTTGCCTCCTCCTCCTTCGTTTCGCCAGCCTTATCAGCAGAAGAGTAAAGGTGGCAATGGATCTTCCCACCCCCCCAACCCAGGCTATCAGAACAAAGCTCAGTCTCATACTCCAAGGTCAAGTGCTCCTTATCACCGTCCACTCTCAGAGGTTACTTGCAACAAGTGTCAGCAGAAAGGGCACTATACAAACAAATGCTTCAACCAAAGGCGCCTTCCGCCTCCTCCTCCGGTGAGATCTGCCAGGAATGCAGTGGTCAAGCATAATCCCAAGCATGCTAAGGTCAACATGATGAACGCAGCTCAGGCAGAGGATTCTTCAGAAGTGATCATGGGTAACCTTCCAGCTAACTCCATTCCTGCTAAAGTTCTTTTTGATACTGGTGCAGCAACACTAGATGTTATGAACGTCTGGCAGAGCAAAGCTGATGACTACTCAATAGTTTAGTGTGCCATGATTTACGGCTTAGAAGCGGGACTTCAATGACGTTTTGAACGCCATGGAGCATATGAGATGTTCCAGGAGTTGAAGTTAATATTTTAAGCAAATGCCCGAATTGAGAGACATGAAGTCTCCAATAAGTTCTATAGCTGCAAGATGGAGGAGAATAGTTCTGTCAGTGAACATATACTCAGAATGTCTGGGTACCACAACCACTTGACTCAACTAGGAGTTAATCTTCCTGATGATAGTGTCATTGACAGAGTTCTTCAATCACTGCCACCAAGCTACAAAAGCTTCGTGATGAACTATAATATGCAAGGGATGGATAAGATAATTCCCGAGATCTTCGCAATGCTAAAAGCTGCAGAGGTAGAAATCAAGAAGGAGCATCAAGTGTTGATGGTTAACAAGACCGCTAGTTTCAAGAAAAAGGGCAAAGGGAAGAAGGGGAACTTCAAGAAGAAGGGCAAGCAAGTTGCTGCTCAAGTGCTGAAGCCCAAGTCTGGACCTAAGCCTGAGACTGAGTGCTTCTACTGCGAAGGGACTGGTCACTGGAAGCAAAACTGCCCCAAGTATTTGGCAGATAAGAAGGATGGCGAAGTGAAAGGTATATTTGATATACATGTTATTGATGTGTACCTTACAAATCCTCGCAATAGCGCCTGGGTACTTTATACTAGTTCTGTTGCTAATATTTGCAACTCGAACCAGGGGCTACAGATTAAGCAATGATTGGCTAAGGACGTGGTGACGATGCGCGTGGGAAATGGTTCCAAAGTCGATGTGATCGCGGTCGACACGCTACCTCTACATCTACCTTCAGGATTAGTATTAGACTTGAATAATTGTTATTTGTTGCCAGCGTTGAGCATGAACATTATATCTGGATCTTGTTTGATGCAAGACGGTTATTCATTTAAATCAGAGAATAATGGTTGTTCTATTTATATGAGTAATATCTTTTATGGTCATGCACCCTTGATGAGTGGTCTATTTTTATTGAATCTCGATAGTAGTGATACACATATTTATAGTATTGAAGCCAAAATATATAAGTTTAATAATGATAGTGTAACTTATTTGTGGCACTGCCGTTTAGGTCATATTGGTGTAAAGCGCATGAAGAAACTCCATGCCGATGGGCTTTTGGAATCACTTGATGCTTGCGAACCAAGCCTCATGAGCAAGATGACTAAGACTCCATTCTCCGGAACAATGGAACGAGCAACATACTTATTGGAAATAATACGTACTGATGTATGCGGTCCAATGAGTGTTGAAGGTCGTGTCAGGTATCGTTATTTTCTGACCTTCATAGATGATTTGAGCAGATATGGGTATATCTACTTGATGAAACATAAGTCTGAAACATTTGAAAAGTTCAAAGAATTTTAGAGTGAAGTGGAAAATCATCGTAACAAGAAATTAAGTTTCTACGATCTGATCGTGGAGGTGAATATTTGAACATGAGTTTGGTCTTCATTTGAAACAATGCAGGATAGTTTCGCAACTCACATCACCTGGAACAACACAACGTAATGGTGTGTGCAAACATCGTAACCGCACTTTATTAGATATGGTGCGATCTATGATGTCTCTTACCGATTTACCGCTATCGTTTTGGGGTTATGCTTTAGAGATGGCCGCATTCACATTAAATAGGGCACCATCGAAATCCGTTGAGACAACACCATATGAACTGTGGTTTGGCAAGAAACCCAAGTAGTTTGGGGCTGCGATGCTCATATGAAAAAGCTTCAACCTAATAAGCTCGAACCCAAATTGGTAAAATGTGTCTTCATAGGATACCCAAAGGAGACTGTTGGGTACACCTTCTATCACAGATCCGAAGGCAAGATATTTGTTGCTAAGAATGGATCCTTTCTAGAGAAGGAGTTTCTCTCGAAAGAAGTGAGTGGGAGGAAAGTAGAACTTGATGAGGTAACTATACCTTCTCCCTTATTGGAAAGTAGTTCATCACAGAAATCAATTCCAGTGATTCCTACACCAATTAGTGAGGAATCTAATGATGATGATCATGGAACTTCTGATCAAGTTACTACCGAACTTCGTAGGTCAACCAAAGCATGATCCGCACCAGAGTGGTACGGCAATCCTGTTCTGGAGGTCATGTTACTTGACCATGATGAACCTACTGACTATGAGGAAGTGATGATGAGCCCAGATTCCGCGAAATGGCTCGAGGCCATGAAATCTGAGATGGGATCCATGTATGAGAACAAATTGTGGACTTTGGTTGACTTGCCCAATGATCGGCAAGCCATAGAGAATAACTGGATATTCAAGAAGAAGACTGGCACTGACGGTAATATTACTATCTACAAAGCTTGACTTGTTGCGAAAGGTTTTTGACAAGTTCAAGGAGTTGACAACACTGAGACCTTCTCACCTGTAGCGATGCTTAAGTCTATCCAAATCATGTTAGCAATTGCCGCATTTTATGATTATGAAATTTGGCAAATGGATGTCAGAACTGCATTCCTTAATGGATATCTCAAAGAAGAGTTGTATATGATGCAATCCGAAGGTTTTGTCGATCCTAAAGGTGCTAACAAAGTGTGCAAGCTCTAGCGATCCATTTATGGACTGGTGCAAGCCTCTCGGAGTTGGAATATACGCTTTGATAGTGTGATCAAAGCATATGGTTTTATACAGACTTTTGGAGAAGCCTATATTTACAAGAAAGTGAGTGGGAGCTCCGTAGCATTTCTAATGTTATATGTGGATGGCATATTGTTGATCAGAAATGATACTGAATTTCTGAATAGCATAAAATGATGCTTGAATAAGATTTTTTTAATGAAAGACCTCGGTGAAGCTGCTTATATATTGGGCATCATGATCTATAGAGATAGATCAATACACTTAATTGGACTTTCACAAAGCACATACCTTGATAAAGTTTTGAAGAAGTTCAAAATGGATCAAGCAAAGAAAGGGTTCTTGCCTGTATTACAAGGTGTGAAGTTGAGTCAGACTCAATGTCCGACCACTGCAGAAGATAGAGGGAAAATGAAAGTCATTCCCTATGCCTCAGCCATAGGTTCTATCATGTATGCAATGCTGTGTACCAGTACTGATGTGTGCCTTGCAATTAGTTTAGCAGGGAGGTACCAAAGTAATCCTGGAGTGGATCACTGGACAGCGGTTAACAACATCCTGAAATACCTGAAAAGGACTAAGGATATGTTTCTCGTTTATGGAGGTGACAAAGAGCTCGTCATAAACGGTTACGTCGATGCATGCTTTGACACTGATCCGGATGACTCTAATTCACAAACCGAATACATATTTTTATTGAATGGTGGAGCTGTTAGTTGGTGCAGTTCTAAGCGAAGCGTCGTGGCGGATCTACATGTGAAGAGTGTCGGATTACGGTTCCAACAAAACCCTTGTGGTTCGAACTCTGGGGTGCGCACGAAGATCTCTCTCCCCCTAGCTCACACTCTCACCACGATCTCAAAGCCTAGCTCACCCAACCCGAGGAACAAGGGACACAAGAGTTTATACTGGTTTGGGCCACCGATGTGGTGTAATACCCTACTCCAGTTTGGTGTGGTGGATTGCCTTGTAGGCTGGGGATGAAAAAGTACAAGGGAAGAACAACCTACTGAGGAGAGGCGTTCTCGAGCTCGATGAGCTTGTGTGGTTGGGAATGATCTGAATGATCCGTCCAAGATCCGTCTCCCCCCATGGTGGTGGCTAGTCCTATTTATAGAGGCCCGGGTCCTCTTCCCAAATATTAGGCGGGAAGGAATCCCACAACGACCAATTTTGAAGGGGGACAACTAGTACAAGTTATCCTGACAAAAGGTGGTCTTTGCCTGCCAAAGGCTCTGGTGGTGACGCCGTCGTGGGCTCCGTGATGACCTCTGTCCTGCCGTTCTACTGGTCTTGGTCTCGTTGCACCGATATGGAAACCTTTGCTTGATGCCTCGGGACTCCTCGTCTATGCCTGCCCCTTTAGCACCAAAGAGGCAACCGGTACTCAGTGCGCGCTGGCGCCCTCCTAGCCTTGGTCGTCATGGCTCACATCACGTGAACCTCGCGAGGTGCCCCTCGCCTTGATCTCTCCGCTCCTCGCGAGCCAGCCTATTGAGGCTGCCCCTGAGGAGGTCTTGTGTCGTCTGCCTCACGAGGCTTGGCCCCTCGCGAGGGTCTTGAGTGTTTGCTGATGAAGATGGGCCGTACCAGGGCGCTGGATGAGCCACGCCCTGGGCCGCAGGCAGATAAGTCTGGAGACAACCGTTCCCACAATACCGACAGTAGCCTCCGGGCCCAAGGAGCGCTTGGACTTGGCTTCGAGGCAAATTCAAGGGGCAAGTGCGGAGCGCCGCGGGCCCCAATAGCCCGCGGCCTTGATTGACGCATGGCAGTTGACGAGACGTGGGCACCTCCACTTCCCCACACGGCCTAGATTTCCATCTGGCTAGGCAGCCACTGTCACCTACACAGCTCCGCTTCCATTACAGGCAACGCGCTTCGTAGACCCCTCATCTTCCGGAAGATAGCAGGTCCCCTCCCCTATTACGATCTTGGCACCAACTCTCTCTGTCGCCATGGCAGCAAGCCAAAAGAAGAATGGAAAGAAGGAGTCTCATGCCTCGGCCCCTACGCCGTCGGTCTTGGAGCCCACTGTCAAGCGGTCGGTGGTGCTCAACCAGGAAGCGATGGGCAAGGTGCGCCCAGCGCTCGCCGCTGACTCCAATGAGTGGGGGGCGACGGTGGCCTGGCCTGCTTCCTGCACTGAGATCGACATGATGGCCACCGAGATCCCCCTCCATCTTCATGCTCTCTGGGCCGGTATGATCCCTCCCTTCTTCGACTTCTTCAATGCGGTGCTTTCGCATTATCAGATCAACGTGCTGCACCTTGATCCCCAATCCATAATCCGTCTTCGCCCTCGTTTGCGAGGCCATGGTGGGCATTGCTCCTTCTGTGGCCTTGCTCCGCCACTTCTTCTCTCTGCATCTGACAGACGCTCGCCAGTGCTCGAGGTGTGTATCTTTGCAGGCTGTGGCCACGATGGCCGACTCGGGGATCGATTTTGAGCTCTCGCCGGTCGTCGGAGGCTTTCGGAAGTGATGGGTGTATGTGGACGTTGGTGTGCGCAATCCCCTGCTGCTGCTTTCGCGGATTCCGGCCACCCCAAGCTCTGGCTGGGGGCACACAAGGCTTGTCGACCAGCGGCTCGCTCATGTATGGCTCCGGCTGGCCAGGTTGAAGGGCCTCGGGGTGACGGCACCGATGGTGGTGAAGGAGTTCAACCAGTGTCGCATTGCTCCACTTCAGTGCCACTCCCGGCGGATGTGTGATACGTGTCCATCATATCTACTTTTCCAAACACTTTTGACCTTGTTTTGGACTCTAACTTGCATGATTTGAATGGAACTAACCCGGACTGACGCTATTTTCAGCAGAATTGCCATGGTGTTATTTCTGTGCAAAAATACAAGTTCTCAGAATGACCTGAAACTTCACGGAGAACATTTTTGGAATTTATAAAAAATACTGGCGAAAGAATCAACACCAGGGGGCCCACACCCTGTCCACGAGGGTGGGGTCGCGCCCACACCCCTGGGGTGCGCCCCCTGTCTCGTGGCCCCCCTGAGGCTCCACCGACCTCAAGTCCAACTCTATATATTCACATTTGGGGAGAAAAAAATCAGGGAGAAGGATTCATCGCATTTTATGATACGGAGCTGCCGCCAAGCCCTAATCTCTCTCGGGAGGGCTGATCTGGAGTCCGTTCGGGGATCCGGAGAGGGGAATCCGTCACCATTGTCATCATCAACCTTCCTCCATCACCAATTTCATGATGCTCACCGCCATGCGTGAGTAATTCCATCGTAGGCTTGCTGGACGGTGATGGGTTGGATGAGATTTATCATGTAATCGAGTTAGTTTTTTAGGGTTTGATCCCTAGTATCCATTATGTTCTGAGATTGGTGTTGCTATGACTTTGCTATGCTTAATGCTTGTCACTAGGGCCCGAGTGCCATGATTTCATATCTGAACCTATTATGTTTTCATGAATATATGTGAGTTCTTGATCCTATTTTGCAAGTCAATAGTCACCTACTATGTGTTATGATCCGGTAACCCTGAAGTGACAATAATCGGGACCACTCCCTGTGATGACTATAGTTTGAGGAGTTCATGTATTCACTAAGTGTTAATGCTTTGTTCTGGTACTCTATTAAAAGGAGACCTTAATATCCCTTAGTTTCCAATAGGACTCCACTGCCACGGGAGGGTAGGACAAAAGATGTTATGCAAGTTCTTTTCCATAAGCACGTATGACTATATTCGGAATACATGCCTACATTACATTGATGAACTGGAGCTAGTTCTGTGTCACCCTATGTTATAACCGTTGCATGAGGAATCACATCCGACATAATTATCCATCACTGATCCATTGCCTACGAGCTTTTCACATATTGATCTTTGCTTAGTTACTTTACCGTTGCTACTGTTACAATCACTACAAAACCAATACTATTACGTTTGCCACTGCTACCGTTACTTCCATATTACTTTGCTACTAAATACTTTGTCGCAGATATTAAGTCTTGCAGGTGCGGTTGAATTGACAACTCAACTGTTAATACTTGAGAATATTCTTTGGCTCCCCTTGTGTTGAATCAATAAATTTGGGTTGAATACTCTACCCTCGAAAACTGTTGCGATCCCCTATACTTGTGGGTTATCAAGACTATTTTCTGGCGCCGTTGCCGGGGAGCATAGCTCTATTCTTTGAGCCACTTGGGATTTATATCTGTTGATCATTATGAAGAACTTGAAAGATGAAAGAACCAAGATTTCCCCCAACTACGAGGGGAGGTAAGGAACTGCCATCTAGCTCTGCACTTGATTCACCTTCTGTTTTGAGTAAACTTGCGACACCCATTCCTGCTATTTATTCTGATATGTTGCATGTTATTGATGATGCCACTTCTACTATGCATAATGCTTATGATGAAACTACTTCTATGTTTGATAATACTATGCCATTAGGTGAATTTCTTGATGAACAACTTGCTAGGGTTAGAGAGAATGAAATTATTGAAACTGATAATATTGATGAAAGTGATGATGAAGATTCTCCCCCTAGATATGAATTGCCTGTTGTGCCTGAAGGTTATGTTATGGATGAAGAAACTGCTAGAGACTTTTTAGCATGCAATGATAGATATGATCTTAAGAAATTGTTAGCTAAGATGAAAGAAAAATCCCTGAATGCTAGAATGAAATATGACCCTGCTTTTGCTACTTCACCTATCTGTATTTCTGATAAGGATTATGATTTCTCTGTCGATCCTGAGTTAATTACTTTGGTTGAATCTGATCCTTTTTATGGCTATGAGTCTGAAACTGTTGTGGCACATCTTACTAAATTAAATGATATATCCACCCTGTTCACTAATGAGGAAAAAATTCGTTACTACTATATCCTTAAGTTATTTCCGTTCTCATCAAAGGGTGATGCTAAAACATGGTTTAATTCTCTTGATCCTGGTTGTGTGCGTAGTCCCCAGGTTATGATTTATTACTTCTCTACTAAATATTTCCCTGCTCATAAGAAACAAGCTGCCTTAAGGGAAATATATAATTTTGTGCAAATTGAAGAAGAGAGTCCCCCACAAGCTTGGGGGAGGCTTCTCCGACAACTTAATGCTTTGCCTGATCATCCTCTCAAGAAAAATGAAATACTTGATATCTTTTATAATGGACTAACCGATGCTTCCACAGACCACATGGATAGTTGTGCTGGTTGTGTTTTCAGGGAAAGAACTGTTGATCAAGCTGAATTGCTATTGAATAATATGTTGAGTAATGAAAATGATTGGACACTTCCTGAACCAACTCCTAAGCCAACTCTGAAGAAAAGTGGTATTCTATTCCTCAGTCCTGAAGATATGCAAGAGGCAAAGAAATCTACGAAAGAAAAGGGTATTAAAGTTGAAGATGTTAAGAATTTACCACCTATTGAAGTAATACATGGTCTTGATAACCCGACACAGATAGTAAAGGTAAATTCTCTCTATAGATTTGATGAAGGTGATATTCCTCGTAATAAGTCTGCTAGCCAATGCTTGGATGAGTTTGATAATTTTGTTGTTAAGCAAGAAAACTTTAATGCTTATGTTAGTAGACAATGGAAACATAATGCTTATATGATTGAACACTTGAGTGATTATATGTCCAGAGTTAAAGGTGAGCTTAAACTTATTAGTAAACATGCTTCTATGGTTACCACTCAAGTAGAACAAGTACTTAAAGCTCAGAATGATTTGCTCAATGAATTAGATAATAAGAAAAATGATAATGCTGTTAGAGTTGTGACTAGAGGAGGTAAAATGACTCAGGAACCTTTGTATCCTGAGGGCCACCCTAAGAGAATTGAGAAAAATTCTTGAAGAACTAATATTGATGCACCTAGTTCTTCTAAAAAGAAGAAAAAGAAAAATGATAAGACTTTGCATGCTTCTAGTGAACCTGTTGTTGACACACCTGAGAATCCTAATGATATTTCTATTTCTGATGCTGAAACACAATCTGGTAATGAACATGAACCTAGTGATAATGTTAATGATGATGTTCATGTTGATGCTCAACCTAGCAATAACAATCATGTAGAAATTGAACCTGCTGTTGATCTTGATAACTCACAATCAAAGAATCAATGTTATGATAAAAGAGACTTTGTTGCTAGGAAGCACGGTAAAGAAAGAGAACCATGGGTTTAGAAACCCATGCCTTTTCCTCCTAAACCATCCAAGAAAAAGGATGATGAGGATTTTGAGCACTTTGCTAAAAATGATTAGACCTATCTTTTTGCGTATGCGTTTGACTGATATGCCTAAAATGGATCCTTATGCTAAGTATATGGAAGATATTGTCACAAATAAAAGAAAGATATCGGAAGCTGAAATTTCCACCATGCTTGCTAATTATACTTTTAAGGGTGGAATACCAAAGAAGCTAGGAGATCCAGGAGTACCAACTATACCATGCTCCATTAAAAGAAACTATGTTAAAACTGCTTTATGTGATCTTGGTGTCACATCCCTAGTTCTGGTATGCACTAGGCTAGCCCTTCATGTGTGCATCATGTTTAAATTTCCAGAAACTTGAAATGGGGATGAACCAAACCCCCAGCACCACTTAAACCAACTAGGGTTACTAAAATATTTTCCCGATGAACCTAAAATGCCCTTCAAAAATGTTCATCACTTCTGTCTTGGTCTAGAACCTCTGCCAAAATTTGTTCACATTTTTCTAGGACACCTAAGGTCACTGGATTAAATCATTAGCTATTTGCATTTGGACATTTGAATGCTATAAAATATTTTAAATGTCCAAATAATTCTGAACTTAAGTGAGGGTTGTTGGATATATTCCAAACAGAGCCCACAATTATTTTCAGGATTTCTGAGAGTGCTCTGGCATTTTAAATAAATCCCAAAACAATTGTAGAAAATAGAAAACTGAAATAAATAGAAGAGAGAGAGAGAGAGAGAGAAAAGTCTAGAGGCAACTTACCTGCACTGGGCCGGCCCACCTGGCCCGTGCCAGTCACCACCCACCTTTGCCAGTAGGCAGAGGAGGGACACCGCGATGCCGCCGAGCTCGCCACACCACCTCCCTGCCTGCCTGCCCACGCCCGCGCCACCGCAGCGCCTCGAAGGGCCTCCTTGGCGCCGCCCCGAGCCCTTTGACACCTCACTTTCCCCCTGTTCTCTGCCTCATCTCTCCTCACCATGGCCGACGCTGCCGCGCTCGCGCCGACGTGAAACTCCCAGCCACCGTCGCCCCCTCGTTGCCCCACCGTGTCCACGAGCTCCGCCGTCATCCTCTTCATTGAGCAGGCCAAGCACCGAGCGCTCGCACGCTCTGCACCGCCTCCACCGAGCCGTCTTCGACCTCTCGCCGCTGGATACCCCCCTCGACGCCCTGATCGCTTCGGTTCCTCCCCGACCTCGCCGTCAGCATCGCCGTGGCCGCTGTGAGCCCCTGCCTCTCCTTCCCCTCTCTGTTCGCTCTACGTGCACCACAGCTACCGCACCGAGCTCGCCCGCACGCGCCGCCGCCTCTGCACGTCGCCGTCGTGGACACAACCACGCTGGGTTGAAACCAAGCGCGTCACCGCGTTCGCCGCATCCCCAGCAGCCCGTAGCACCGCTCCACGCCCCTTGCCGTGCCTCCTAGCGTCGAGTCCGAGCTCCGGCAGCTGCCAAACTCGTCGCCGACTTCATTTCCGGCGACCCCAAGCTGAACCACTACCACCACTCGACGCGGCTCGTTCCCAACTACGCGTAGGAGCTCTCCGCCGTCCATTTGGTCGTGGGAGTGCAAAACCCGCACCCACCGCCGCATTCGGTCGTCGCCGGCGGCTAAACACCGGCGATTTGACCCAGTTGACTGGGGATTTGACCCACCTGGGTCACTGACATGTGGGCCCCGCCCCTGGTCAAACCTAGGATTAGTAATTAAACTACCCTTAATTAGTTAGTTAACTAACTGTGACACTGACCAGTGGGTCCCACTGGTCAGGTTTGACCTGGACCACACAGTTGACCTGCTGATGCAGTAATGCCTTTTCTGGATTTATTCTTATTCAGGAAATTCCAGAAAATAGTGCTAACTTCTAAAAATCATAGAAATTAATCTGTAACTCCAAATGCAAAGATTTATATATGAAAAATGATCAGAAAAATCCAATCTATTCATCTATACTAGTTTCATGCCTGTTTAAGAAACTTAACCTTGCTGTTTAGTGCAAAACATGATAAGGCACTATTTAAATTCATAAGTTGAGTTTGGGATTGAACCTTTGGTTCAAAGTGACTCAAACCCAGCTGGTTGTAGTTGCATTAGCCCAACACACTCATTTTGCCATGTCCTGATCATGCATCATATTGAGCATTGCATTGATTGTGTTCTTCCTTGTTTGCCAGCAATTGTCCCCTCTGAGTAGACGACATTCCGACGATGAGATCGATGACACCGATGAAGAGCTATTACTATCTTCATAAGTGCTAGGAAAGCAAAAACCCCTTGTTCATTCCGATACAATACCACTCTCTTGCTTCTGCTCTCTTTTACTACATTAGGACAACAACGAAACATCTGTTACATGTTGCAGTAGTCGAACCCCTCTCCTCTGCATGACCTGTCATTACCACGGTAAATAGATGAAACCCACTAGCATGAGTAGGAGTTGTTTGAGCCCTGATGTGCCTACTCATTCATGTTTGTTTGTCATGCCTGCTACTCTTAGAGTTGAGTCAGGTCTGATTCACCAGGGATGAATTGGAATGGTGTTGAACATGTCCTACTGTGTGTGAGCTAAGGGTGTGAATACGATTTGGTAAAGGTAGAAGTGAGAGGCCACGTAGGAGTACATGGTGGGTTGTCTCATTGAAGCCGTCCTTAGGAACTGAGTTCTGTGTTTGTGATCCATGAACAACTACTACCACTCATTGGGATCCTTAATTGACCCTCTCGACTTATTAGCCGCCCTTGTCCTCTGTCCAGGAGTTGCAAGTAGTTTCTGGTGTTTGTAGTTGCTGGAGATCGTGCGCAGTGCTGACCCAAGGGGTGGGATGTGATGCGGTAGGCACATGGCCAGGTATGCCGGGTGCCCATTTGGTGTCGGGGAACCCTGTACACATCATTCGGGGCCGTATGTGGAAACCTCGGCCGGACTCCCTGCGGATGGAACCTGAATAGGTCTTGATAACCCACAAGTATAGGGGATCACAACAGTTTTCGATAAGTAAGAGTGTTGAACCCAACGAGGAGCTAAAGGTAGAACAAATATTCTCTCAAGTTCTATCGACCACTGATACAACTCTACGCACGCTTAGCGTTCGCTTTACCTAGTACAAGTATGAAACTAGAAGTATTTTGTAGGTGTTTTTGGATAGGTTTGCAAGATAATAAAGAGCACGTAATAAAAAGTAGGGGCTGTTTAGATAAAGACACAACTAAATTAGTTTAGTAGAGAGCTTTTTGTTACGAGAAAGTTATTTGTCCCTAGGCAATCAATAACTAGACCGGTAATCATTGTTGCAATTTTATTTGAGGGAGAGGCATAAGCTAACATACTTTCTCTACTTGGATCATATGCACTTATGATTGGAACTCTAGCAAGCATCCACAACTACTAAAGATCATTAAGGTAAAACCCAACCATAGCATTAAAGCATCAACTCCTATTTATCCCATATGCAAACAACCTACTTACTCGGGTATATGCTTCTGTCACTCACGTCACCCACCATAAGAAAATCATGAACATATTGCAAACCCTACAACGGGGATCCCTCATGCTTGCGTGACACGGAGAGCACCATAGGACAGCAACAATAATAAAACAAGCAACTCAAACCAATCACGATCATCAAATAGCCCATAGGACAAAACAGATCTACTCAAACATCATAGGATAGCCATACATCATTGGGAAATAATATATAGCGTTGAGCACCATGTTTAAGTAGAGATTACAGCGGGTAAAAGAGGGGTTGCACCGCTGCATAGAGGGGGGGAAGAGTTGGTGATGATGGCGGTGAAGTTGTTGGTGAAGATTGCGGTGATGATGATGGCCCCGGCGGTGTTCCGGTGCCACCGGCAAAGAGGGGGAGAGGGCCCCCCTTCTTCTTCTTCTTCTTATTCTTATTCTTCCTTGACCTCCCCCTAGATGGGAGAAGGGTTTCCCCTCTGGTCCTTGGTCTCCATGGAATGGGAGGGGCGAGAGCCCCTCCGAGATTGATCTGTCTCTCTGTCTCTCTCTGTTTCTGCATTGTCAGATTCTACCCTTTCACCATTTCTTATATTCCCGGAGATCTGTAACTCCGATTGGGCTGAAATTTTAATACGATCTCTATCCGAATATTAGCTTTCTTGCAGCGAAAGAAGGGCATCAACCGCCTTACGGGGTGGCCACGAGGGCCCAGGGCGCGCCCCCTGCCTCGTGGCCCCCTCAGGCATCGTCTCGCGTGGATTTTTCTTCCCAAAAATCACATATATTCCAAAAAAATCTCCTTCAATTTTTATCCTATTTGGACTCCGTTTGATATGGATGTACCGCGAAACAAAAAACATGCAACAAACAGGAACTGGCACTGGGCACTGGATCAATATGTTAGTCCCAAAAATATTATAAAAAGTTGCCAAAAAGTATATGAAAGTTGTATAATATTGGCATGGAACAATCAGAAATTATAGATACGATGGAGACGTATCAGCATCCCCAAGCTTAATTCCTGCTCGTCCTCGAGTAGGTAAATGATAAAAAAGATAATTTTTGATGTGGAATGCTACCTAGAATAATCTTGATCATGTAATGTAATCATGGCATGAATATTAAGACACGAGTGATTCAAAGCAATATCTATCTTTTGACATTAAGACAGTAATACTTCAAGCATACTAATAAAGCAATCATGTCTTTTCAAAATAACATGGCCAAAGAAAGTTATCCCTACAAAATCATATGGTCTGGCTATGCTCCATCTTCACCACACAAAATATTCAAATCATGCACAACCCCGATGACAAGCCAAGCAATTGTTTCATACTTTTGACATTCTCAAACCTTTTCAACTTTCACGTAATACATGAGCGTGAGCCATGGACATAGCACTATAGGTGGAATAGAATATGATGGTGGAGGTTGTGTGGAGAAGACAAAAAGGAAGAAAGTCTCACATCGACGCGGCTAATCAATGGGCTATGGAAATGCACATCAATTGATGTCATGCGAGGAGTAGGGATTGCCATGCAACGGATGCACTAGAGCTATAAGTGTATGAAAGCTCAAACTAAAACTAAGTGGGTGTGCATCTAACTTTCTTGCTCATGAAGACCTCAGGCATTTGAGGAAGCCCATCATCGGAATATACAAGCCAAGTTCTATAATGAAAATTCCCACTAGTATATGAAAGTGATAACTCAAGAGACTCTCTATATGAAGAACATGCTGCTACTCTGAAGCACAAGTGTGGTAAGAGGATAGTAACATTGCCCCTTCTCTCTTTTTCTCTCATTTTTTGTTTTCTCTTTTTTTCTTCTTTTTTTGGTGGGCTTCTTTGGCCTCTTTTTTTATTTGGGCTTCTTTGGCCTATTTTATTTTGATAACCTCACATGGGACAATGTTCTAATAATGATGATCATCACACTTTTATTTACTTACAACTCAATATTACAACTCGATGTCCAGAACAAAGTATGACTCTATATGAATGCCTCCGGCGGTGTACCGGGATGTGCAATGATCTAGCATAGCAATGCCATCAAAACAATGGACAAGCCATGAAAACATCATGCTAGCTATCTTACAATCATGCAAAGCAATATTGAAATAAATGCTCAAGTTATGTATATGATGATGACGGAAGTTGCATGGCAATATATCTCGGAATGGCTATGGAAATGCCATGATAGGTAGGTATGGTGGCTGTTTTGAGGAAGATATAACGGGGCTTATGTGTGATAGAGCGTATCGTATCACGGAGTTTGGATGCACCTGCGAAGTTTGCACCAACTCTCAAGGTGAGAGAGGGCAATGCACGGTACCGAAGAGGCTAGCAATGATGGAAGGGTGAGAGTGCGTATAATCCAGGGACTCAACATTAGTCATAAAGAACTCACATACTTATTGCAAAAGTCTATTAGCTATTGAAACAAAGTACTACGCGCATGCTCCTAGGGGGATAGATTGGTAGGAAAAGACCATCGCTCATCCCCGACCGCCACTCATAAGGAAGACAATCAATAAATAAATCATGCTCCGACTTCATCACATAATGGTTCACCATACGTGCATGCTACGGGAATCACAAACCTCAACACAAGTATTTCTACAATCCACAACTACCCACTAGCATGACTCGAATATCACCATCTTTATATCGCAAAACTATTGCAAGGAATCAAACGTATCATATTCAGTGATCTACAAGTTTTATGTAGGATTTTATGACTAACCATGTGAATGACCAGTTCCTATCATCTCTCTAAATAGATATAAGTGAAGCAAGAGAGTTTAATTATTTCTACAAAAGATATGCCCATGCTCTAACAAATATAAGTGAAGCAAAAGAACATTCTACAAATGGCGGCTTTCTATGTAAAGAGAAACAGGCAATCCAAACTTCAAATGATATAAGTGAAGCACATGAAGCATTCTATAAAGCCATACTCAAAAGATATAAGTGAAGTGCATAGAGCATTCTATAAATCAACCAAGGACTATCTCATACCAGCATGGTGCATAAAAGAAAAATGAAAACTAAATGCAAAAGATGCTCCAAGATTGCACATATCGCATGAACGAAACGAATCCGAAAACATACCGATACTTGTTGAAGAAAGAGGGGATGCCTTCCGGGGCATCCCCAAGCTTAGACGCTTGAGTCTCCTTGAATATTTACTGGGGGTGCCTCGGGCATCCACAAGCTTGAGCTCTTGCCTCTCTTCCTTCTTCTCATATCGAGACCTTCTCGATCATCGAACACTTCATCCACACAAAACTTCAACAGAAAACTCGGTAAGATCCGTTAGTATAATAAAGCAAATCACTACTCTAAGTACTGTTGCAAACCAATTCATATTTTGTTTTTGCATTGTAGCTACTGTAATATAACTTTTCCATGGCTTAATCCACTGATATAAATCGATAGTTTCATCAAAACAAGCAAACTATGCATCAAAAACAGAATCTGTCTAAAACAGAACAGTCTGTAATAATCTGAACATTCACCATACCTCTGGTACTCCAAAAATTCTATGAAAATTAGGAAAAATAAGAAATTTGTATGGAAAGACAGTGCAAAAAGAATCAGAACCATTTGACGTTCCAGTAAAAAAATTGTAAAATCGCGCACTATAGCCAAAGTTTTTGTCCTGCACCGTACAAACCAACAAGCATTGTAAACATCCTAAAGGCAAACCTTGGCACATTATTTTTATAATACAATGGAATTGTACAAGGGGATAATTATTTTTGTTGAAAAGTTTCTATAATTAAGATTCACAAAGTTTCCATGGGCATGAACAAAGTTCAAGGACGTCCCCCACTTTCACAATGCTCATCTATCTCACTTTCACTTTTCTTTTTGAAAAGTTTTGGGTTCCCCTCTTTATTTTGTTTTGTTTTTAAAATATATAAAAGCACACATCAGAAATAAATGACTCTCTAAAACTTCCGGGTTGTCTCCCTGGCAGCGCTTTCTTTAAAGCCATTAAGCTAGGCATATAGTGCTCAAGTAATGAATCCACCTGGATCCCAAGGTATATCAAAGCCAATTTTAATTAACAATGGTTTGTAATTTTGTAGTGAGCACAAAGTAACATATATCATGCAACAACGAAGTCTAACTCTCTTCCTATGCATCCGCATGTCATAAAGAACAATTCATGCACAGATAGTAAAGGCCAATGCATAGTATAAACAGTTTCTTGCAATTTTATCGTATTGGAAACATAGAGAGGTGGAGATATAGTTCCTCTCTCATAATAATTGCAAGTAGGAGCAGCAAGCACATGCATATTATATTCATCAAAATCACCATGTGTAATAGTAAAACGCAACCCATCAATATAATCCTTAATAAGTGCAAACTTCTCCGATATAGTGTAGTCGGGAGAATTCAAAAAGATAATAGGACTATCATGCGTGGGTGCAATAGCAACAATTTCATGTTTAACATAAAGAACTATAGCAAGTTCATCTCCATAAGCATAATTCATATTGGCATCTTGGCCAAAAGCATATCAAGCATCATCAAAAGGGATATTTCAAGAGAATCAACGGGATCATAACAATCATCATAGCAATCATCCTTCGGTAAGCACGAAGAGAAATTAAACAATGTATGAGTTGAAGAGTTACTCTCATTAGAATGTGGGCACGGGTAGCTAATCCACTCTTCCTCCTTTTGTTCTTCGCTCTCCTCATCATCTTTTTCATCCAATGAGCTCACCGTTTCATCAATTTCTTCTTCCATAGACTCCTGCAAAATATTAGTCTCTTCTTGGACAGCGGAGGAGTCCTAAATATATGGTTTAACATAGGCATTAGAAGCATAATTATCATAAAAATATTCAAGTATGGCTTTCAGACTTGTAGAGAGTAGCATCATACTTTTCAATCAAAGAAGCAATTTCATAAGCACCCTTAAAAGCAACAAATTCTTCAATTTGTTGAACATCATAGTAATTATAAACACCCTTAGCATAAGAAGATACGATTCTATTATCACTAAACAAACATTGGTAGGGAATGTGTTTCTTAGGGTCTTCAGAACAACAAGTATAATCATATATTTCGCATAAATTCCAAGCATAGCATTGCAAACGATGAATTTGATCCAGTAAACGTTTCCCTTTTTCAAATATACGGTGTCGCACATAATAAGCATGTTCATCTAAGGATTTTCCCTCAACTAAGCTAGTTGGGGTTTCAGCACGAGCACATCGGGATCGAAGATGATTCAAGTAATAAGCTTCAGGAGTGTGATAGATTTTGAGTGGTTCTTCAACCATTGGTTTAGTAGGTACAACTTTTTTTTTGGTATTTTGTGTTTCCTACCCATAACTAAAGATAGAAAACAACTAAGAACAACAAATAAAAATTACTTAGTGATAAAGCAAACAAGCACACATGAGAATATTCACCCCACGCTATGACTCCCCGGCAACGGCGCCAGAAAAAGGTCTTGATAACCCACAAGTATAGGGGGTCGCAACAGTTTTCGATAAGTAAGAGTGTCGAACCCAAGGAGGAGCTAAAGGTAGAACAAATATTCCCTCAAGTTCTATCGACCACCGATACAACTCTACGCACGCTTAGCGTTCGCTTTACCTAGAACAAGTATGAAACTAGAAGTATTTTGTAGGTGTTTTTGGATAGGTTTGCAAGATAATAAAGACCACGCAAATAAAAAGTAGGGGCTTTTTAGATAAAGACACAACTAAATTAGTTTAGTAGAGAGCTTTTTGTTACGAGAAAGTTATTTGTCCCTAGGCAATCGATAACTAGACCGGTAATCATTGTTGCAATTTTATTTGAGGGAGAGGCATAAGCTAACATACTTTCTCAACTTGGATCATATGCACTTATGATTGGAACTCTAGCAAGCATCCGCAACTACTAAAGATCATTAAGGTAGAATCCAACCATAGCATTAAAGCATCAAGTCCTCTTTATCCCATACGCAAACAACCTACTTACTCGGGCATATGCTTCTGTCACTCACGCCACCCACCATAAGCAAATCATGAACATATTGCAAACCCTACAGCGGGGATCCCTGACGCTAGCACGACAGGGAGAGCAGCATAGGACAACACCAATAATAAAACATGCAACTCAAACCAATCACGATCATCAAATAGCCCATAGGACAAAACAGATCTACTCAAACATCATAGGATAGCCATACATCATTGGGAAATAATATATAGCGTTGAGCACCATGTTTAAGTAGAATTACAACGGCTAAAAGAGGGGTTACACCGCTGCATAGAGGGGGGAAGAGATGGTGATGATGGCGGTGAAGTTGTTGGTGAAGATTGTGGTGATGATGATGGCCCCGACGGTGTTCCGGTGCCACCGGAAGAGAGGAGAGGGCCCCCTTCTTCTTATTATTCCTTGACCTTCCCCCTAGATGGGAGAAGGATCCCCTCTGGTCCTTGGTCTCCATGACATGGGAGGGCAGAGAGCCCCTCCGAGATTGGATCTGTCTCTCTGTCTCTCTCTGTTTCTGCGTTGTCAGATTCTACCCTTTCACCGTTTCTTATATTCCCGGAGATCCGTAACTCCGATTGGGCTAAAATTTTAACATGATATCTATCCGGATATTAGCTTTCTTGCAGCGAAAGAAGGGCATCAACCGCCTTACGGGGTGGCCATGAGGGCCCAGGGCGCGCCTGCCCCCTGGGGCGCGCCCCCTGCCTCGTGGCCCCCTCGGGCATCGTCTCACGTGGATTTTTCTTCCCAAAAATCACATATATTCCAAAAAAAATCTCCGTCAGTTTTTATCCTGTTTGGACTCCGTTTGATATGAATTTACTGCGAAACAAAAAACATGCAACAAACAGGAACTGGCACTAGGCACTGGATCAATATGTTAGTCCCAAAAATATTATAAAAAGTTGCCAAAAGTATATGAAAGTTGTATAATATTGGCATGGAACAATCAAAAATTATAGATACGGCGGAGACGTATCAATAGGCGATAAACCTGGACTAGGGACTTGTGTGGTTAGTCAGGTCGTGGCCGACACCCTTGCCAGGCTTTCGCTTGAAGGTTGCCGAGATACATGACGTGTACATGGCGGTAAGTGGCGAGAGCGTGTGTGAAGAAGTACACCCTTGTCGGGTTAACATCATCTATTTGAATAGCCGCGTCCGCGGTAAAGGACCTCTGGGTTGCCTATATAGTTCATAGACAAGTGAAAGTGGATACTCTAAAATGCGCAAGATAAGCGTGAGTGCTATGAATGGTGTTCTCGTAGGGATACGGGAGCAGATCCATGGTGGTGTATTGATTGCTGAATATGTGGACTCGTGTGCGCCACCTCAAAAGATTTACTTGCGGACTTAGTTCAGGGTAGCCACTGAGTCAAAGCTGGCTTGCTGCAGTTAAACCCCACCATCCCTTTGTTGATACCGATGCATATGTAGATAGTTCTGATGTAAGTCTTGCTGGGTACATTTGTACTCACATTTGCTTAATTTATGTTTTTGTAGAGAGACTCCAGTCTCGCTAGTAGTTTCGCGTGGACCTCGATGTTTAGCTTGTTACCTCAGCTACGATCTTGTGCCCTCGACAGGGTCTTGTAGTTAGTTAGGCTTCTCAACCTTTTTCATTTGTAGTTGTCTATACTCAGACAAGATAAGCTTCCGCATGTGCTATTGCTTGTATGACTTGAATGCTGGGTCATGAGACCCATGTTTGTAATATCTGACTCTTCGGAGTCTTATGAATAAATACTTTGAGTCATAGAGTTTTGTTGTGATGCCATGTTGTATTTACACATGTCGAGCATATTGTGTGTATGATTGAAATGCTTGGTATGTGTGGGATTCGACAACCTAGTTATCTATCCTTGGTAGAGTCTCTTATGGGGAAATGTAGTCAAGTGCTTCCACTGAGCCATGGTAGTCTGCTACAGCCCGGTTTACCAGAGTCCTGTTAGCCCAGTTGCTACTGCTCCGGAACACTTAGACTGGCCAGCATGTGTCCTTCTTCGATCCTGTGTCTGTCCCTTTGGGGAAATGTCACGCGATGTCTTTCGGATTCCCGTTAGCCTGCTATAGCCCAGATTCCCGAAGTCCTGCTAGCCCAGTTGCTACAGCCTGAATTCACTCGCTAATGACCGACACGTTCATTGCTGGGTCATGTATGCCTGTCCCTGTAAGTTAGTGCCACTTTGGGTTCACGACTAGTCATGTCGGCTCGGGTTCTCTGTCATATGGATGCTAGCGACACTATCATATACGTGAGCCAAAAGGCGCAAACGGTCCCGGGCCAGGTAAGGTGGCACCCGTGGGGATACCATGTATGAGGCCGCAAAGTGATATGATGTGTTACATGCTAGATCAATGTGGCTTAGGATCGGGGTCGTGACAGCTTTGGTATCAGAGCTTGACTGCCTGTAGGATTACCAAGCCAAACTGGTCGAAGTTGAGTCTAGAAATGCTTTAGTTATATAAGGGAATTGATTGTGGAAGGGAACGTAAGGCTCTTTTTACTCCTTTACCTTATGCCCTTCTGATATGAGTCATCCTCTTCTCTTCTACGGGGATTTAGAACTAGGCTTTCTCTTCTTTCTATCAGGTTCACGTGTTACTAATCCGTAAAATCTTAGGATTGTTGGTTCCATGCCTCAGTTCAGTTTCTACTACTTTTAGTATGTTGTCAGTTGAACCAGAACCTTGATATGATATTGTTAAGTGACTATGCAAATCCTTGTGAATGTCTCAAATCTTTTTCTGAGCATTTACAGTCGTTATGCTGTCCGAGTCATCCCAGGTTTCTAAACAGTATGATGCATTTGCAAATCCCTTCCTCCCATTCCTGATGTCCTTTTGGGCCAGATTAAGCACACTAAACGGTCTGTTGAGGTACTCTACTGCCTCGACATATAAGTTGGAGCTAGTATTATGACCCTAGGCATCCTGGAAAATCACCCAGTAATCTAGCAATGCTTTTTGTTCCCAGTGTGATGATTCTGGCCGCCATTCTCGAAAGCATCTCGTGATGCCATTTAGTTAGTAGGCATTCTATTCCTGGGTTTTGAACCCGAGATTCACTCCACTCACCTCCTATTGATAGTGTTTGCTAGTTCATTTAGGATATTAGTAACCTTTGCGATAGTCCTCGAGGTCTGTGGTATTTCCTTCTTCCAAATACCATGAACTGCATATGGCAGAAGTTCTTTGAACCAAAAGATCACAACTAGAGTGCTCTTAATGAGTTCTCCATTCTACATTGTGAATCTGCTAGTTCTTCCTTTCTGCATGGGTTATCCGAAAGAAATGTTGAGCTTTCCTCGACATACTAATCTATGAATCCACAACTCAGAAAGATATATGTTCCCTGAGTTGTTACTCTTCACTTGTATTCTGACCATTGCCTATCAATCGATAGTCTAGAATATGTGTGCATTCGTTCATCGATGCCTATTATTCTTGTGGTCTGTCAAGCCGTTCTATTCCGGAATGACTAGGAGAAACAAACTCCAGTACCTCATCCATATCTAGGATTGAGTCAAAGCAATTGTATTCCGCAGATTAAGAATGCCAATCCAGCTTCTAGTCTGTTCTACCCGGAGTATTACCCCCTTTATATCAGAATGTCATGGGAATTGCACCACCTCCTATGAACTCTTGATACAGTGATACCTCTCGCCGTCATTTTTCATTTCTTGGTCTCCGTGTTGTTGAAGCCGGAATGTCGACAAGTGAACCGTGATGTGTGAAATCAATACTCCTAGCAACCCCGTTGCTCGGTAGTTAATGGACAATAATCTCATTCTTAGCGTGTTGGTATTGAATTATCATTCTAAGATTTATCGTGCGACCTAGTCCATTTTCCCTGGTGCACTCCTCGGTCAATGAGATAGGATTGTGTCAATCCATCACTCTCTTGATCACATCATCTTGCCCTGAAAAGCAAGATTGATCTTGAGCTTAGTAACATATCGGTGGTTCATGATTTTCAGAATATCTTCTCGGAAGTATTACCAGGTTGTCACCTGACCACTATGTTGAGATCGTGATCAAGTTGGTTTCTTGTAAACCACCCCTTCTCCAAGAATCTGTGTTGAATACCCCTGAGCTAGTTGGTCAAGCTAAACAACAACTTGGAGAGTTGGAAGATAAAAGCTTGTCTAACTTAGTTCATTTCCAAAGGGATATATTTGTGTGTGTGTGTTGAAGAAAGATGATATCTTCATCGATTGATCCACGTGATCAATTGTCAGTGCTATTGTCTTACAATCCTTTGATTTGAGTGTGGGCTATCGTCAAATCAAATCAGAACCAACGATGTTCGTAATGTTGTCTTACTCATGGTTGTTTCCTCAAGCATACATCATTATATCTTTTGGGTCTGACCAAT
Organism: Triticum urartu; assembly: GCF_003073215.2. NCBI lineage: Eukaryota > Viridiplantae > Streptophyta > Magnoliopsida > Poales > Poaceae > Triticum > Triticum urartu. The sequence goes on from NC_053022.1 coordinate 143,842,883, forward strand.
ACTATCACCTTGTTCACATAGTTGTGGAATTCCATCTTCATGGAAGTATCGATGATTTGTTGTTGAGCTCATCAACATCATTTTATCTTGTTCATGATTCATGTCGAACATCTAAGTGGTGTTGGAAACTTTTGTAAGCATTTCTTCATGCTAGTTCATGAAGCATATGTTAGTTCAAAGAAGTGACTTCCTCTAATTCATGTGCATTTGATGCAAGTTGCCGCCGTGAATTCGAGAAAGTTTGTTTTTGCTTCCTTTGGAGTCATCCCAAGTTAGTCATGTAGGTGCGAAGTATTCTATGGTTTGATAGGCTCGCTACCTTCATTCCATATGTATTCCCTAGCACACCAAGCCACCGATTGACTTGTTCAAGGATAAGTAGTTCATCGATAAGTGCACAAGGACTTCGATATCCTCGATGATGGTTCCTTACCAGAACTCGGTAGTGTTCTATTGTAAGACTACTTTGTGGTCATGCTTGTCTTGGACAACATGTTCACATGCGTGTAGCAGAACTAGCTCATGTTTTGGAGCTTGCTACCATAGTCCATCTCCTGGGAATCTCGCAACGCCATCTCGTCGATTTGCATTGCAAACTTTCATTTTTCTTTCTGGACTTGATGAATCTATAGTATCATGTTATGAACCAGATCTGAATTCTAGGAAGATATGATGGTTGGAACTTTTCCAAGATCTATTATGTAGGTCCCGACAAGGTTGATGTTCTGGCCGACACACCTAGCTGGAAGATCTATCCTTGTAGTATCTTGATTGAGCTATTTGACCATCTTCTCCATGAGGATTTAGCGCAACTTATTCTAGAAGTTGTTGCTTAGGGGTCGTTGTTCTCTCAGTTTCATCAATTATGCCATAACCTTTCAAACAGTGGAATCACTCTCTACTGTTGAGTTTCTCCCAGTTACTAGAATCATTCCTAGCATTAGCATTTTGTTCCTAGCTTGCACCGCCATTGTGCCATTCAACCATGGACTACCCTTCTCGGTAATTTCTGGTCAGGATCATTTTCAAAAGTGGTCCTACCATGGGTCCCATCAATTTCCAATGATAAGCAAAAATCATCCATTGCGTTGTCTTCAACAAGGTAGTCCACATCATCCATTCTAGTATGGGTATGCCATCCCTTCGTACTCCGCCAAACGATTGTTGTGTTTTGCCTTAGGATGGTATAAAGAGTTTCAATGATCCCTGAATCAAAAGTAATTCTTTTTGCCACTTAAGGGAATATTTCTGCGAGTCATCTTCCTTAAGATGTCTCGTTATGGTATCATGGAAACTCAACTCCTCGCTACATTGACAACCGTTCACCACCTTCTTAAGCGTGAAATTGTTGTCTACCTAGTGAACCTTCGTCATCTGTTACACTCCATCCCTCTGGATGTATGTGTCATGTCTCAGCTCGAGAGATGTTTCAATGACTCCCTCCATGAGTTGATCCTGAGTTGTTCGATATTCGAGAAGATCGATCCTTCTAGGGTTTTCCTTTTTCCTCTCATTGTCATCTTGGTTGGAGTTCTCACAGTAGGACATCGAGACAGAGATGGTGATCGAATCAACGTTCTCACGAAGTGCAACCTGGATCATGAAGATTGTGTTAGTTTGCGTCCCCTTCATCTTAACCTACGATTGAATCTCGGGACGAGATTCTTGTTTAGTGGGGGTGAGTTGTCACATCCCTAGTTCTGGTATGCACTAGGCTAGCCCTTCATGTGTGCATCATGTTTAAATTTCTAGAAACTTGAAATGGGGATGAACCAAACCCCCAACACCACTTAAACCAACTAGGGTTACTAAAATATTTTCCCAATGAACCTGAAATGCCCTTGAAAAATGTTCATCACTTTTGTCTTGGTCTAGAACCTCTGCCAAAATTGGTTCACATTTTTCTAGGACACCTAAGGTCACTGGATTAAATCATTAGCTATTTGCATTTGGAAATTTGAATGCTATAAAATATTTTAAATGTCCAAATAATTCTGAAATTAAGTGAGGGTTGTTGGAAATATTCCAAATAGAGCCCACAATATTTTCAGGATTTCTGAGAGTGCTCTGGCATTTTAAATAAATCCAAGAACAATTGTAGAAAATAGAAAACTGAAATAAATAGAAGAGAGAGAGAGAGAGAGAGAGAGAGAGAAGGCCAGAGGCCACTTACCTACACTGGGCCGGGTCACCTGGCCCGTGCCAGTCACCACCCACCTCTGCCAGTAGGCAGAGGAGGGACACAGCGACGTCGCCGAGCTCGCCACGCCAACTCCCTGCCTGCCTGCCCTCGCCCGCGCTAGCGCAGCGCCTCGAAGGGCCTCCTTGGCGCCGCCCCGAGCCCCTGGACACCTCACTTTCCCCCTGCTCTCCCCCTCGACTCCTCACCATGGCCGACGCTGTCGCGCTCGCGCCGACGTAAAGCTCGCAGCCACCATCGCCCCCTCGTCGCCCCGACGTGTCCACGAGCTCCGTCGTCGTCCGCTTCATTGAGCTGGCCGAGCCATGAGCGCTCGCACGCTCTGCACTGCCTCCACCGAGCCGTCTTCGACCTCTCGCCGCAGAAATCCCCCTCGACGCCCTAACCGCTTCGGTTCCTCCCCGACCTTGCCGTCAGCATCACCGTGACCGCTGTGAGCCCCTGCCCCTCCTTCCCCTCTCCGTTCGCTCTGCCATGCACCATACCGACCACACCGTGCTCGCCCGCATGCACCGTCGCCTCTGCACATCGCCGTCGTGGCCACAACCACGCTGGCTTGAAACCAAGCGCGTCACCGCGTTCGCCGCATCCCCAGCAGCCCGTAGCACCGCTCCACGCCCCTTGTTGTGCCTCCTAGCGTCGAGTTCGAGCTCGTCCGAGCTCTGGCAGCCGCCAAACTCGTCGTCGGCGTCGTTTCCGGCGACCCCGAGCTCAACCACTACCACCACTCGACGCGGCTCACTCCCAACTACGTGTAGGAGCTCTCCGCCATCCTTTTGGTCGCCGGAGTGCGAAACCCGCACCCTCCGCAGCATTCGGTCGTCGCGGCGGCTAAACGCCAGCGATTTGACCCAGTTGACCGGGGATTTGACCCCCCTGGGTCACTGACATGTGGGCCCCGCCCTTGGTCAAACCTAGGTTAGCAATTAAACTAACCTTAATTAGTTAGTTAACTAACTGTGACACTGACCAGTGGGTCCCACTGGTCAGGTTTGACCTGGACCGCACAGTTGACCTGCTGACACAGTGCTGACGTAATGCTGATGCAGTAATGCCTTTTCTGGATTTATTCTTATTCAGGAAATTCTAGAAAATAGTGCTAAATTCTAAAAATGATAGAAATTAATCTGTAACTCCAAATGCAAAGATTTATATATGAAAAATGATCAAAAAAATCCAATCTAATCATCTATACTGGTTTCATGCATGGTTAAGGAACTTAACCTTGCTATTTAGTGCAAAACATGATAAGGCACTATTTAAATTCATAAGTTGAGTTTGGGATTGAACCTTTGGTTCAAAATGACTCAAACCCAGCTGGTTGTAGTTGCATTAGCCCAACACACTCATTTTGCCATGTCCTGATCATGCATCATATTGAGCATTGCATTGATTGTGTTCTTTCTTGTTTGCCGGTAATTGTCCCCTCTGAGTAGAAGACGTTCCGACGATGAGATCGATGACACCGATGAAGAGCTATTACTATCTTCAGAAGTGCCAGGCAAGCAAAACCCCCTTGTTCATTCCGATACAATCCCACTCTCTTGCTTCTGCTCTCTTTTACTGCATTAGGAAAACAATGAAACATCTGTTACATGTTGCGGTAGTTGAACCCCTCTCCTCTGCATGACCTTTCATTGCCACAGTAAATAGATGAAACCCACTAGCATGAGTAGGAGTTGTTTGAGCCCTGATGTGCCTACTCATTCATGTTTGTTTGTCATGCCTGCTACTGCTTAGAGTTGAGTCAGGTCTGATTCACCAGTGATGAATTGGAATGGTGTTGAACATGTCCTACTGTGTGAGAGATAAGGGTGTGAATACGATTTGGTAAAGGTAGCGGTGAGAGGCCATGTAGGAGTACATGGTGGGCTATCTCATTGAAGCCGTCCTCAGGAACTGAGTTCTGTGTTTGTGATCCATGAACATCTACTACCACTCATTGGGATCCTTAATTGACCCTCTCGACTTATTAGCCGCCCTTGTCCTCTGTCCAGGAGTTGCAAGTAGTTTCTGGTGTTTGTAGTTGGTGGAGGCCGTGCGCAGTGCTGACCCGAGGGGTGGGCTGTGATGCGGTAGGCACGTGGCCGGGTATGCCGGGCGCCCGTTTGGTGTCCCGGAACCCTGTACACATCATTCATGGCCGTATGTGGAAACCTCGGCCGGACTCCCTGCGGATGGAACCTGAATAGGCGATAAACCTGGACTAGGGACTTGTGTGGTTAGTCAGGTTGTGGATACACCCTCGTCAGGCTTCTGCTTGAAGGTTGCCGAGATACATGACATGTACATGGCGGTAAGTGGCGAGAGCGTGTGTGAAGAAGTACACCCCTGTAGGGTTAACATCATCTATTCGAATAGCCACGTCCGCGGTAAAGGACCTCTGGGCTGCCTATACAGTTCATAGACAAGTGAAAGTGGATACTCTAAAATGCGCAAGATAAGCGTGAGTGCTATGGATGGCGTTCTCGTAGGGAGACGGGAGCGGATCCATAGTGGTGTATTGATCGGTGAATATGTGGACTCATGTGCGCCACCTCAAAAGATTTACTTGTAGACGTAGTTCACGGTAGCTACTGAGTTAAAGCTGGCTTGCTGAAGTTAAACCCCACCATCCCTTTGTTGATACCGATGCATATGTAGATAGTTCTGATGTAAGTCTTGCTGGGTACATTTGTACTCACGTTTTCTTAATTTATGTTTTTGCAGAGAGACTCCAGTCTCGCTAGTAGTTCCGCGTGGACCTCAATGTTTAGCTTGTTACCTCAGCTACGATCTTGTGCCCTCGACAGGGTCTTGTAGTTAGTTAGGCTTCTCAGCCTTTTTCATTTGTAGTTGTCTGTACTCAGACAAGATAAGCTTCCGCATGTGCTATTGCTTGTATGACTTGAATGCTGGGTCATGAGACCCATGTTTGTAATATTTGACTCTTCGGAGTCTTATGAATAAATACTTTGAGTCGTAGAGTTTTGTTGTGATGCCATGTTGTATTTACACATGCCGAGCATATTGTATGTATGATTGAAATGCTTGGTATGTGTGGGATCCGACAACCTAGTTGTCTATCCTTGGTAGCCTCTCTTATGGGGAAATGTAGTCTAGTGCTTCCACTGAGCCATGGTAGTCTGCTACAGCCCGGTTTACCGAAGTCCTGTTAGCCCAGTTGCTACTGCTCCGGAACACTTAGACTGGCCGGCATGTGTCCTTCTTCGATCCTGTGTCTGTCCCTTCGGGAAAATGTCACGCGGTGTCTTTTGGAGTCCTGTTAGCCTGCTACAGCCCGGATTCCTGGAGTCCTGCTAGCCCAGCTGCTACAGCCCGAATTCACATGACCGACACGTTCGTTGCTGGGTCATGTATGCCTGTCCCTATAAGTTAGTGCCACTTTGGGTTCACGACTAGTCATGTCGGCCTGGGTTCTCTGCCATATGGATGCTAGCGACACTATCATATACGTGAGCCAAAAGGCGCAAACGGTCCCGGGCCAGGTAAGGTGGTACCCGTGGGGATATCGTGCGTGAGGGTGCAAAGTGATATGATGTGTTACATGCTAGATCAATGTGGCTTAGGATCTGGGTCCTGACACTTGGAGCCGGTGTTAGTGTTATGCCTCTCTCTTTATATTGTAGACTTGATTTGAATAACTTGACACCTACTGAAATATCTTTGCAAATGGCTGTCGGTATTTGTGAGGATGTGCCTGTTGTGGTTGCAAACGTTACTATTTTAACGGAATTTGTTATTCTTGATATTCCCAAGGACGATAGTATGTCTATTATTCTTGGTAGACCCTTTTTGAATACTGCAGGGGCTGTTATTGATTGCAACAAAGGCAATGTCACATTTCATGTTAATGGTAATGAAAATACGATACACTTTCCGAGGAAACATCCTCAAGTATACAGTATCAATTCTATTGTAAAAATTTCAACGATCACTATTGGAGGTTTTGAATTTCCTCTTCCTACTATCAAGAAGAAATATGATATTCTTATTATTGGGGACGTGCCTATCCCCGTTGAGGTAACTTAGTGTTATTCAAAAATTCTCTGGTTTCATGTTATTCGGAAAGAGTTTGTTAACAAGACTTGATCAACCTTGTTAGTGGATTCCTTTTGATGAGCATGAGATGGACGAAGTTAGAAAGCACAACTCTCTGTACCGTCTTTTTACTTTCTGTTATTTAGATTAAATAAAGCAAAAATAGTATTTTCTGCTTGTTTTCTGAATTATCCTTGCAATAAAAATACCCCGAAAATATAAATTCTCCAAATGTCCTGAAAATTTTAGATGATTTTTTGTAGAATATTTAATAATTATTGGCACTAAGAACACACCAGGGGGCCACACCACCTGGCCACGAGGGTCCAGGGTGCGCCCCCTGCCTCGTGGACCCCGCGTGGGCCCCCTCCACTTATTCTTGCACCCACACACTTTGTCTTCCTCTAGAAAAAAAATCCTCCCATAGCTCAAACCCATGTTCTAGCTCATTTTGCTGCCATTTTTGATCTCCTTTCTCAAAGCTCCATTCACAAAACTGCTTTGGGGGATTGTTCTTCGGTATGTGACTCCTCCAATGGTCCAATTAGTTTTTTTCTAGTGCTTTATTTATTGCAAATTTTTGCTGCTTAGGTGACCCTGTTCTTGAGCTTTCATGTCAAATTTATGTGGTCAAAAGTAGTTTTAATGCATGATATGGCCTCCAGGCACTTGTGGGAGTAGTTGCTATCAATCTTGTTGAGTTTGGTTCACTTTTATTTTGAGTCACTAAAAATTTCAGAAATTTTTCAGAAGAAATGATGAAGAGATTGTTGAGGGGCTCTTCGAGCCGAAGCTCAAAGGATAAGCAAAGTGAAGAGAATAAGAAGCCCAAATGTAATCTCCCTCGCACTGCGGAGGTTCGGCCGTGCGAATGGCCTTGTGATGAGTTCTTGAGAGCAGCCGGGATATATGAGGACTTTTATTATTTGGCTGAGAATGCAGGCCTCATCGACTTCCTCCGTGACCAGCGTGACAGTATCTCCTCCTCACTAATATTTTCGTGCAAATTTTTTACTTTCATGCTAAGAAATCACCACCATTAGTGGAATTTCACTTATATGATGAGGTTAAGGAGATGTCACTATATGAGTTTTGTTGGGTCTGTAAGATACCCGTTGCGGGCAGCATAGAGGAACCACACCGTAATGATGTGGAGGGGTTTATTGATACGATTGCTGTAGGGATAACGAGGAAAGTTTTCGATGCAAGAATTACTAGCATACATTTTCCTGTTCTACGTTACTTTGCAATATTTACTTGTAGATTCTTAATTAGTTGCGGGAACAATGGAAATCTCAGTGCCCCTAATATTGTTATTTTGCGCCATGCTTTGTTTCGTGATACAACTTTCAGTCTAGGCGCTATTGTTGCTAAACGATTAAATCTGAACCGAACAAAGGGTCCCATCTTCGGAGGCATCTTTGCTTCGTGCCTTGCTGCACACTTTGGGATACCTATTAGGCATTATGAGAAAGAGGAAAAGTTGCTGCCCCTATTTTTCTAGATTATAAGAGTATGCTAGCACATGATTTTATTATTAAGGATAAGAAGAAGATGCTTAAGTATAAATTGATTTTGGATAAAAACTACTATGAGATTATTACCTTGCTTGCATCCTCTTTGTTTAACATATTTTCAGGCACGTACCTCCTTTGTCGGAGGCCGTTCATGCATACTGGAGCCAGACACCAGCTCCAGAGCCTGAGCCGGAGCCACCCCTTGACCCTTATCGATAGTCTGTTTGTCAGTGGGATCCGGAGGAGATCGCCAACCAGTGGCACCCAGAGGACACTCCTCCGTACACCGGAGAGGGCATCTTTGAGCCATGGCCATAGACCAACTTAGGCCAGAAGCCTAAGCTTGGGGGAGTACGTATTTCTCACCGGCATTACATTCATGTTCACACACTCATTCAAGTTCTTGGTGCTCATACTTTTTCATTATAGAATCCATGCTAGTTTAATTTCTTTTTAAGCCTTCTTCTTGTGTGTTTGAAAAACCTTAATAAAAACCAAAAAAAAATTTGTTCTAGCTTTTAGCTAGTTTACTTCCCATGCCTGTAGTAGTAATTAAAAGAAAACCAGAAAAGATTTCTCGTTCTTATTTTGATTGTTGGGAGCTTTCCCGTGTAAATAGTTTTGTTTCTTTTCGTTTCTTTGGGGGTCGATAGGAGAAGACCATGATGAAAATGTTGAGTGGCTCTCATATGAATTATTGTTGATCTAACAAAGAGCCCATATTAACTTGTCTTCTCCCTTGTATTGAATGCTTGCAGATTCCAGCTTAGTCCAATGCACGTGCACTACTGTTATTATCCACACCGTTCGGTCGTGCAAGTGAAAGGCAATAATCACGATATATGATGGACTGATTGAGACGAGAAAAGCTGGTATGAACTCAACCTATCTTGTTTTTCTAAATATGATTAGTTCATCATTCCTGATTTAACCTATTGTGAATGAAACATGTTTGCAATGACAATTAGAGATTATAGTTGCTCATGCCATGCTTAATTAGCTAAGAGTTTATAATGGTTTACCTTGCGTTCCAAAATGCTATTAAAATGGTTGTGATGTGGTATGATAGGGTGGTATCCTCCTTTGAACGATTCGAGTGGCTTGACTTGGCACATGTTCGCGCATGTAGTTGAAACAAAATCAACATAGCCTCCATGATATTTATGTTCATGGTGAATTATATCCTACTCATGCTTGCACTCAGTGCTGATTAATTTTAATGCATGTTCATGAGTGTTGTCGCTCTCTAGCTGGTCGCTTCCTAGTCTCTTTATAGCCTTCACTTGTGCTAAGCAGGAATACTTCTTGTGCATCCACTTCCATAAACCCAAAAAGTTATTCCATATGAGTCCACCATACCTTCCTATATGCGCTATCTACCTGCCGTTCCAAGTAAATTTGTATGTGCCAAACTCTAAACCTTGAAATAAAATTCTGCTTTCTATGCTGGAATAGCTCATGTATCAACTAGGGCTATCTATATCTTCCATGCTAGGTGGGTTATTCTCACGAGGAGTGGACTCCGCTCCTCATTCATGAGAAAATGGCTGGTAACCGGGATGCCCAGTCCCATGCTTAAATTAAAATAATTGCAAACAAAACTCCCCCAGGATTGTTGTTAGTTGCAGGCACCCGTTGTTTCGCACAAGCCATAGATTGATGTTTGTTGGTGGTGAGGGAGTATAAAATTTACCATTCTGTTTGGGAACCGCCTATAATGTGTGTAGCATGGAAGATATCGAGATCTCTTGGTTGTTATGTTGACAATGAAAGTATACCACTCAAAATATTATTCATCTCTGTTTCAAAAATCGAGCTCTGGCACCTCTACAAATCCCTGCTTCCCTCTGCGAAGGGCCTATCTATTTACTTTTATGCTGAGTCATCATCCTCTTATTAAAAAGCACCAGTTGGTGAGCACCGCTGTCATTTGCATGCATTACTATTAGTTTACATTGAGTATGACTGTGACTGGATCTCTTTTACCATGAATTACAATGTTTAGTCAGTACTTGAACTTCATAGGTGCTCTGCATTTATGTTTTGCGGTCTCAGAATGGGCTAGAGATACCATCTTGTTATATCATATTATGATTGTTTTGAGAAAATGTTGTCATCCGAGATTTACTATTATTACTTGCTAGTTGATTATGCCATTGATATGAGTAAACATGAGACCGAAATGTTATTGTGGATATGGTTAGTTCATAATCTTTGCTGAAGACTTGAATGCTGGCTTTACATATTTACAACAACAAGATCAAACAGAGTTTGTAAATTTTTTTCTTTATCACTTTTAGTTTGTCAAATGAATTGCTTGAGGACAAGCAAAGGTTTAAGCTTGGGGGATTTGATACGTCTCCACTGTATCTACTTTTCCAAACACTTTTGACCTTGCTTTGGACTCTAACTTGCATGATTTGAATGGAACTAACCCGGACTGATGCTGTTTTTAGCAGAATTGCCATGGTGTTATTTTTGTGCAGAAATAGAAGTTCTCGGAATGACCTGAAACTTCACAGAGAATATTTTTGAAATTTATAAAAAATACTGACGAAAGAATCAACACCAGGGGGCCCACACCCTGTCCACGAGGGTGGGGGTGCGCCTGTCGGTGTCAAAACTGGAGGATCTCGGGTAGGGGGTCCCAAACTATGCGTCTAAGGTCGATGGTAACAGGAGACAGGGGACACAATGTTTACCCAGGTTCGGGCCCTCTTGATGGAGGTAATACCCTACTTCCTGCTTGATTGATCTTGATGAATATTAGGATTACAAGAGTTGATCTGCCACGAGATCGTAATGGCTAAACCCTAGATGTCTAGCCTGTATGATTGTGATGGCCTCTACGGACTAAACCCTCCGGTTTATATAGACACGGAGGGGTCTAGGGTTGTACAGAGCCGGTTTATAGAGGAAGGAATCTTCATATCCGAACGCCAAGCTTGCCTTCCATGCAGAGGAGAGTCCCATCCGGACACGGGAGGAAGTCTTCGGTCTTGTATCTTCACGGCCCATCAGTCCGGCCCACGTCACATAGGCCTAACGCCCGAGGACCCCTTAATCCACTCCCTCAGTAGTCCCTGAACCAGGCTTCAATGACGATGTGTCTGGCGTGCAGATTGTCTTCGGCATTGCAAGGCGGGTTCCTCCTCCGAATATTTCAACGTAGTCCTTGAACACAAAGAATGTGTCCGGCTCTGCAAAACAGCTCCGCAAAGAGTATAATATTTAACGAGTCCCATCTACTGACATCTTTTTGTAGTGAGACACCACGTCTCCGCCCAGTCATTATTTCAAACCGTTTTTCAGCCTCCCGATCCGTATTTCGAGGTGCGGTTTCCATTGGCACGTCTTATCGAAGCAGAGATCGTGCCCCCTTATCATGGGATCCTCATCAATATGGGCACGGATAATCCAACCGTGTCGTTGGCTATTCCTTGGGAATAGGTGAGCTTTAAGGCCCTTGAAGAGGCGTTCGATATTCTTCGCCTTTATAAAGGGGTACAGACCCGTCTTTCTCCCCTACTCCTACCTCTTCCTCAACCTCCCCAACCTTAGGCTCCAGCGCCCAGGACACAATTTCTTCCATTGTTACTAGGCCCTCTAGTTATGTCGGGATCCATCTCCCAAGGTAGGTGGGCAGCCTCCTCGGTCACCGAGGAGGATATCGCAAAGCTTCGGAAGGCGAGGTACCTAACTGCGGAAATCCCCCATAGGCTCCCTACTAAAGGGCAGGTCATCCGCACACCAAAATCCGGTGAGAGGGTGGTATTTATCTCTCACTTCCTCCGCGGGCTAGGGTTCGCTCTTCATCCCTTCATTCGTGGCCTCATGTTCTATTATGGGCTAGATTTTCATGATCTAGCTCCTGACTCTTTTCTCCACATCTCGGCGTTCGTCGTCGTGTGTGAAGCCTTTCTCCGCATTCCCCCATACTTCGGCCTATGACTCAAGACCTTCAATGTGAAGCCGAAGCTAGTTAACGGGGAGCAAGCGGAGTGCGGCGGTGCTATGGTGAGCAAGCTTGCCAATACTAGCTGGCCAAGAGGCACCTTCACGGAAGCCTCCAACTCATGGCAACAAGTGTCGTTCTATATCACCGAACTGCGTGGCACCAAATGGGCAGCCACACCTGTGTTCCGATCCGGCCCTCCATTGTGGCTCACATCGTGGTTGAATAAGGGTCTAGACTGGGGATTAGCTGATGAAGTACAGACGCTGCAAAGTCGTATCTAGAGTATCCTCGAAAGGGACGTTGGCCCTATCAACGTGATCCAAGTGATACTAGTCTGCCGGATCCTCCTGTGCCAGCGACGACCTCTCCTTATGTGGGAGTTCAATCCGGAAGGACCGCGGACCCTTCAGCAATTCTTCGGTATGACACGTCTCCAACGTATCTATAATTTTTGATTGTTCCATGCTATTATATTATCTGTTTTGGATGTTTATGGGCTTTATTATACACTTTTATATTATTTTTGGGACTAACCTATTAACCCAGAGCCCAATGCCAGTTTCTGTTTTTTCCTTGTTTTAGAGTATCGCAGAAAAGGAAAATCTAACGGAGTCCAATTGACCTGAAACTTCATGGAACTTATTTTTGGACCAGAAGAAGCCCATGGAGTATCAGTGGTGGACCAGGAGAGTCCCGGGCTGCCCACGAGGGTGGGGGGGCATGCCCACCCCCTGGGCGCGCCCCCCTGCCTCGTGGACAGCCCGGAGGTCCACCGACGTACTTCTTCCTCCCATATATACCCATATACCCTAAAAACTTCAAGGAGCAGAATAGATCGGGAGTTCTGCCGCCAGAAGCCTCCATAGCCACCGAAAGCCAATCTAGACCCATTCCGGCACCCTGCCGGAGGGGGAATCCCTCTCCGGTGGCCATCTTCATCATCCCGGCGCTCTCCATGACGAGGAGGGAGTAGTTCTCCCTCAGGGCTGAGGGTATGTACCAGTAGCTATGTGTTTGATCTCTCTCTCTCTCTCGTGTTCTTGAGGTGTTACGATCTTGATGTATCGCGAGCTTTGCTATTATAGTTGGGTCTTATGATGTTTCTCCCCCTCTACTCTCTTGTAATGGATTGAGTTTTCCCTTTGAAGTTATCTTATCGGATTGAGTCTTTAAGGATTTGAGAACACTTGATGTATGTCTTGCGTGGGATACCCATGGTGACAATGGGGTATTCTATGATCCACTTGATGTATGTATTGGTGATCAACTTGCGGGTTCTGTGACCTTGGGAATCTATGCATAGGGGTTGGCACACGTTTTTGTCTTGACTCTCCGGTAGAAACTTTGGGCACTCTTTGAGGTCCTATGTGTTGGTTGAATAGATGAATCTGAGATTGTGTGATGCATATCGTATAATCATACCCACGAATACTTGAGGTGACATTGGAGTATCTAGGTGACATTAGGGTTTTGGTTGATTTGTGTCTTAAGGTGTTATTCTAGTACAAACTCTAGGGCTGTTTGTGATACTTATAGGAATAGCCCAACGAATTGATTGGAAAGAGTAACTTTGAGGTGGTTTCGTACCCTACCATAATCTCTTCGTTTGTTCTCCACTATTAGTGGCTTTGGAGTGACTCTTTGTTGCATGTTGAGGGATAGTTATGTGATCCAATTATGTTATTATTGTTGAGAGAACTTGCACTAGTGAAAGTATGAACCCTAGGCCTTGTTTCAACGCATTACAATACCGTTTACGCTCACTTTTATCATTAGTTACCTTGATGTTTTTATATTTTTAGATTACAAAAACTATTATCTACTATCCATATTGCACTTGTATCACCATCTCTTCGCTAAACTGGTGCACCTATACAATTTACCATTGTATTGGGTGTGTTGGGGACACAAGAGACTCTTTGTTATTTGGTTGCAGGGTTGTTTGAGAGAGACCATCTTCATCCTACGGCTCGTACGGATTGATAAACCTTAGGTCATCCACTTGAGGGAAATTTGCTACTGCCCTACAAACCTCTGCACTTGGAGGCCCAACAATGTCTACAAGAAGAAGGTTGTGTAGTAGACATCACGGTACAACACACGAAGGAATGTGGAAACTATTCTTCAAGACTCGAAAGCAGTGGTCGGACACATCAGAGGACATCGGTCTCGACTGCAACCATCCGGATACCTTGGTAAGCACCCAATTTCTGACCGCAACTCGGTTGATTATCCCATAGGATTGTAGTGAGAGTTCTTTCTTTGACCAGGGCTGGATAAAGAAGGCGGAACGAATGAGGTGTTCAGGTCCACTTCCTGAAGACTCGGCAGATCATGTGTTGCCGAGGATGCTGGTCCCGGCGCCGTATCAAGTGCCAGCGCAAGAGGACAAGAAGAAGAGCGAAGAGGCCGAAAGCGGCCTCCACTCTGCAGGTATGCCGAACACTATGTCCGGGGAGACTAAAGCTCCCTCTTCGAAAGACGAAGGGGAAGGAGAAGGTTATACCCCTTCCCCTCATGGGAGGAAAAGGACTGCATCCGAAGACTTGAAGGTGGAAGCACCCAAGAAAGGGAAGGTATCCCTACCATATGAGTCGTAAGTGAACAAGGATGCTCTGGATATACCCCATTTTTTCGGGTTGCAGGGGAAACATTTAAACTATATGCTTGCAGTTCCGCCCACAGTCCACCCCGACAGTCCTCCTCATCAGGAGACTTATCTCCGGGGATGATGGAAAGCGAGATGCCTTCTCATGCTTCCTCGCCTCTTAGGGCGGATGACTTTGAGGTGTCCTCCCGGAGAATCTCCCCTGACCATCAAGCGGCGTGGGGGACAATGAAAACAACGCCCGAGGGTAGTACTTCAATCACCAAGGGTCCAGGGGGCGCAGCCCCTACGGGGGCCAGCAATGAAGGCGCCGAACTATCCGGCCTACAACCGAAGACGACTCTAGGGTCGAGTCGATGTACCCCTTTGAAGGGAATGCATGCTCCCGCAGCAGCCTCCAGGAATCCGGAGGTGCCGGATGATACGTCCATTTTGCATCATGCTTTTATATCGATATTTATTGCATCATGGACTGTTATTACGCATTATGTCACAATACTTATGCCTATTCTCTCTTATTTTACAAGGTTTACATAAAGAGGGAGAATGCCAGCAGCTGGGATTCTGGGCTGGAAAAGGAGCAAATATTAGAGACCTATTCTGCACAGCTCCAAAAGTCCCAAAACTCCACGGAAGACATTTTCCAAATATAAAAAAATACTGAGAGCAAGAACTTCACCAGGGGGGCCACCCCTGCCCATGAGGGTGGGGGCGCGCCCTACCCCCTGGGCGCACCCCCTACCTCGTGGGCCCCCTGGTGGCCCTCCGGTGGCCATCTTCTGCTATATGAAGTCTTTCGATGGAAAAAATTAATAAGCCATCTTCTTGGATGAAACTCCGCCACCACAAGGCGGAACCTTGACGGAACCAATCTAGGGCTCTGGCAGAGCTGTTCTGTCGGAGACTTCCCTCCCGGAGGGGGAAATCATTGCCATCGTCATCACCAATGCTCCTCTCATCGGGAGGGGGCAATCTCCATCAACATCTTCATCACCACCATCTCCTCTCAAAACCCTAGTTCATCTCTTGTATCTAATTCTTGTCTCCAAGTCCGGGATTGGTGCTAGTAGGTTGCTAGTAGTGTTAATTACCCCTTGTAGTTGATGCTAGTTGGTTTAATTGGTGGAAGATCATATGTTCAGATCCTATATGCATATTAATACCCCTCTGATTATGAACATGTTTATGCTTTGTGAGTAGTTACTTTTGTTCCTGAGGACATGGGAGAAGTCTTGCTATTAGTAGTCATGTGAATTTGGTATTCATTCGATATTTTGATGAGATGTATGTTGTCTCTCCTCTAGTGGTGTTATGTGAACGTCGACTACATGACACTTCACCATTGTTTGGGCCTAGAGGAAGGCATTGTGGAGTAATAAGTAGATGATGGGTTGCTAGAGTGACAGAAGCTTAAACCCTAGTTTATGCGTTGCTTCGTAAGGGGCTGATTTGGATCCATATGTTTCATGCTATGGTTAGGTTTACCTTAATACTTTTGTTGTAGTTGCGGATGCTTGCAATTGAGGTTAATCATAAGTGGGATGCTTGTCGAAGTAAGGGCAGTACCCAAGCACCGGTCCACCCACATACCAAATTATCAAAGTACCGAACGTGAATCATATGAGTGTGATGAAAACTAGCTTGACGATATTCCCATGTGTCCTCGGGAGCGTTTTTCTCTATATAAGAGTTTGTCCAGGCTTGTCCTTTGCTACAAAAAGGATTGGGCCACCTTGCTGCACTTTATTTACTTTTGTTACTTGTTGCTCGTTACATTTTATCCTATCACAAAACTATTTGTTACCACTTATTTCAGTACTTGCAGAGAATACCTTGCTGGAAACTGCTTATCATTTCCTTCTGCTCCTCGTTGGGTTCGACACTCTTACTTATCGAAAGGACTACGATAGATCCCCTATACTTGTGGGTCATCAAGACTCTTTTCTGGCGCCGTTGCCGGGGAGTGAAGCGCCTTTGGTAGGTGGAATTTGGTAAGGAAAAATTTATATAGTATGGTGAAATTTACCGTCACTTGTTACTATGGAAAGTAATCCTCTGAGGGGCTTGTTCGGGGTATCTTCACCCTGACCAGTAGAGCAAAGAGTTGCTCCTCAACCTACTGAACCTACTGAAAATGAAAATGACTGCTTTGAAATTCCTTCGGGTATGATAGAAAAACTGCTAGCTAATCCCTTTTTAGGAGATGGAACAAAACATCCTGATGAGCATCTAATATATGTGGATGAAGTTTGTGCACTATTTAAGCTTGCAGGTGTACCCGGAGATGTTGTTAAGAAGAAGGTCTTCCCTTTATCTTTGAAGGGAGATGCATCGACATGGTATAGGCTATGTGATGATATGGGGTCTTGGAATTACAACCGATTGAAATTGGAATTTCATCAAAAGTTTTATCCTATGCATCTTGTTCATCGTGATCGCAATTACATATATAATTTTTGGCCTCGCGAAGGAGAAAGCATCGCTCAAGCTTGGGGGAGGCTTAAATCAATGTTATATTCATGCCCCAATCATTAGCTCTTGAGAAAAATGATTATTCAAAATTTCTATGCTCGGCTTTCTGATAACAATCGCACCATGCTTGATACTTCTTGTGCTGGATCTTTTATGATGAAGACTATTGAATTCAAATGGGATTTATTGGAAAGAATTAAACACAACTCTGAAGATTGGGACCTCGACAAAGGTAAGGAGTCAGGTATAACACCTAGTTTTGATTGTGTTAAATCTTTTATGGATACCGATATTTTCCGTAAATTTAGCACTAAATATGGACTTGACTCTGAGATAGTAGCTTCTTTCTATGAATATTTTGCTACTTATGTTGATCTCCCCAAGGAGAAGTGGTTTAAATATCATCCTCCCATAGAAGTAAAAATAGCTGCACCTATTAAAGTTGAAGAAAAGATTGTCACTTATAATGACCCTATTGTTCCTACTTCTTATGTTGAGAAACCACCTTTCCCTGTTAGGATAAAGGATCATGCTAAAGCTTCAACTGTAGTTCGTAAAAGCAATATTAAAACATATACACCTCCTGAGCAAGTTAAAGTTTAACCTAATATTGCTATTGTTAAAGATCTCTTGTCTGATAATATTGATGGGCATGTTATTTATTTCTGTGATGAAACTACTAGAATTGCTAAACCCCGTGCTAAAGATAAACCTAGACCTGTGGTAGGCATGCCTGTTGTTTCTGTTAAAATAGGAGATCATTGTTATCATGGCTTATGTGATATGGGTGCTAGTGCTAGTGCAATACCTTATTCCTTATACAAAGAAGTTATGCATGATATTGCACCTGCTGAGATGGAAGATATTGATGTCACAATTAAACTTGCCAATAGAGATACTATTTCACCAATGGGAATTGTTAGAGATATTGAAGTCTTGTGTGGGAAAACTAAATATCCTGCTGATTTTCTTGTTCTTGGTCCCCACAAGATAGCTTTTGTCCCATTATATTTGGTAGACCCTTCTTGAACACTGTTAATGCTACCATAGATTGCAAAAGGGATGTTGTTACTGTCGGTTTAGATGATATGACTCATGAATTTAATTTCTCTAAATTTAGTAGACAACACCGTGAAGAAGAATTACCTAGTAAGGATGAAATTATTGGTCTTGCTTCTATTGCCGTACCTCCTAGTGATCCCTTAGAACATTATTTTCTAGACCATGAAAATGATATGTTTATGAATGAAAGAAGGGAAATAGATGAAGTATTTTTTAAATAGGAACCTATTCTGAAAAACAATTTACCTGTTGAAATCCTAGGGGATCCTCCTCCA
Organism: Triticum urartu; assembly: GCF_003073215.2. Classification (NCBI taxonomy): domain Eukaryota; kingdom Viridiplantae; phylum Streptophyta; class Magnoliopsida; order Poales; family Poaceae; genus Triticum; species Triticum urartu. The sequence continues at coordinate 143,861,016 of NC_053022.1, forward strand.
CCCAAGGGTGATCCCATGTTTGAGCTTAAACCGTTACCTGATACTCTTAAATATGCTTATCTTGATGAGAAAAAGATATATCCTGTTATTATTAGTGTTAACCTTTCAGAGCATGAGGAGGAGAGATTATTGAAAACTCTGAAGAAGCACCGTGATGCTATTGGGTATACTCTTGATGATCTTAAGGGCATTAGTCCCTCTCTATGTCAACATAAAATTAATTTGGAAGAAGCTGCTAAACCAGTTCATGATCATCAACGCCGGCTGAATCCTAAAATGAAAGAAGTGGTAAGAAAGGAAATACTAAAGCTCCTTGAGGCAGGTATAATCTATCCCGTTGCTGCTAGTCAGTGGGTAAGTCCTGTCCATTGTGTCCCTAAGAAGTGAGGTATTACTGTCGTTCCTAATGATAAAGATGAATTGATTCCTCAAAGAATTATTACAGGTTATAGGATGGTAATTGATTTCCGCAAATTAAATAAGGCAACTAAAAAGGATCATTACCCCTTACCATTTATCGATCAAATGCTAGAAAGATTATCCAAACATACACATTTTTGCTTTCTAGATGGTTATTCTGGTTTCTCTCAAATACCTGTGTCAGCCAAATATCAATCAAAGACTACTTTTACATGCCCTTTTGGTACTTTTTCTGATAGACGTATGCCTTTTGGTTTATGTAATGCACCCGCTACCTTTCAAAGATGCATGATGGCTACATTCTCTGACTTTTGTGAAAATATTTGTGAGGTTTTCATGGACGACTTTTCTGTCTATGGATCTTCTTTTGATGATTGCTTAAGCAACCTTGATCGAGTTTTGCAGAGATGCAAAGAAACTAATCTTGTCTTGAATTGGGAAAAGTGCCACTTTATGGTTAATGAAGGTATTGTCTTGGGGCATAAAGTTTCTGAAAGAGGTATTGAAGTGGATAAAGCCAAGGTTGATGCTATTGAAAAGATGCCATGTCCCAAGGACATCAAAGGTATAAGAAGTTCCCTTGGTCATGCCGGATTTTATAGGAGGTTCATTAAGGACGTCTCAAAAATTTCTCGGCCTCTGACTAATTTATTACAAAAAGATATACCATTTGTTTTTGATGATGATTGTGTAGAAGCATTTGAAATACTTAAGAAAGCATTGATTTCTGCACCTATTGTTCAGCCACCTGATTGGAATTTACCCTTTGAAATTATGTGTGATGCCAGTGATTATGCTGTAGGTGTTGTTCTAGGGCAAAGAGTTGATAAGAAATTAAATGTAATTCAATATGCTAGTAAAACCCTAGACAATGCTCAAAGAAATTATGCTACCACTGAAAAAGAATTCTTAGCAGTTGTATTTGCTTGTGATAAGTTCAGACCTTATATTGTTGATTCTAAAGTAACTATTCACACTGATCACGCTGCTATTAAATATCTCATGGAAAAGAAAGATGCTAAACCTAGACTTATTAGATGGGTTCTCTTGCTACAAGAATTTGACTTACATATTGTTGATAGAAAGGGAGCTGAGAACCCCGTTGCAGACAACTTGTCTCAGTTAGAGAATGTTATTGATGACCCACTACCTATTGATGATAGCTTTCCGGATGAGCAATTAAATGTCATAAATGCTTCTCATACTTGTAACACCCTCGATGCGGCTATATCTCCCACGTGTCGAAGCACGACTTAGAGGCATAACCGCATTGAAAGCAATGTCGCAAGTGAGGTAATCTTCACACAACCCATGTATTACATAAGGGAAAGAGATACATAGTTGGCTTACAATCGCCACTTCACACAAATACATGAATAAAGCATTACATCAACCAGATACAATCAAGGTCCGACTACGGAACCAAAATAAAAGAAGACTACCCCAATGCTACACAGATCCCCGATCGACCCCAACTGGGCTCCACTACTGATCAACTAGAACGAAACAACACAAAGGACAAGATCTTCATCGAGCTCCTCCTTAAGCTTGGTTGCGTCACCTGTACGGTATCATCGGCACCTGCAAACTGGTTTTGGAAGTATCTGTGAGTCACGGGGACTCAGCAATCTTACACCCTCGCGATCAAGACTATTTAAGCTTATAGGTAGGGTAAAAGGTATGAGGTGGAGCTGCAGCAAGCGACTAGCATATATGGTGGCTAACATACACAAATGAGAGCGAGAAGAGAAGGCAATGCACGGTCGAGAAACTATGTTCAAGAAGTAATCCTAGAACAACCTACGTCAAGCATAACTCCAACACCGTGTTCACTTCCTGGACCCCGCCGAGAAGAGACCATCACGGTAACACACACGGTTGATGTATTTTAATTAAGGTCAACTTCAGGTTTTCTACAACCGGACATTAACAAATTCCCATCTGCCCATAACCGCGGGCACGGCTTTCGAAAGTTCAAATCCCTGCAGGGGTGTCCCAACTTAGCCCATCACAAGCTCTCACGGTCAACGAAGGATATTCCTTCTAGCGGGAAGACCCGATCAGGCTCGGAATCCCGGTTACAAGACATCCTCGACAATGGTAAAACAAGTCCAGCAAGACCACCTGATGCGCCGACATCCCGATAAGAGCTGCACATATCTCGTTCTCAGGGCAACACCATAAGCAATCCGTACAACTAAAACCAGCCCTAGAGTTTCCCCGAGGTGGCGCCGCAAGGGGCTCTAGTTTGGACCAACACTTAGACAAGCACTGGCCCGGGGGTTTAAAAATAAAGATGAACCTCGGGATGCGCGACTCCCAAGGAAAAAGGCTAGGTGGAGAATGGTAAAACCAAGGTTGGGCCTTGCTGGAGGAGTTTTATTCAAGGCGCACTGTCAAGGGGTTCCCATTATAACCCAACCGCGTGAGGAACGCAAAATCCGGGAACATAACATCGATATGACGGAAACTAGGGCGGCAAGAGTGGAACAAAACACCAGGCATAAGGCCGAGCCTTCCACCCTTTACCAAGTATATAGATGCATTAATTAAATAAGAGATATTGTGATATCCCAACAAAATATCCATGTTCCAACAAGGAACAAACCCCAATCTTCACCTGCAACTAGCAACGCTATAAGAGGGGCTGAGCAAAGCGGTAACATAGCCAAACAACGGTTTGCTAGGGCAAGGTGGGTTAGAGGCTTGGCTTCACAATATGGGAGGCATGATAAGCAAGTGGTAGGTATCGTAGCATAGGCATAGCAAAAGAGCGAGCAACTAGCAAGCAAAGATAGAAGTGATTTCGAGGGTATGGTCATCTTGCCTGAGATCCCGCAAGGAAGAAGAACGAGTCCAAGAAGAAGACAAACGAACGAAGTCGAATGGATCCTCACAACTCCGGAACAAAACCGAAGCTAACGCGAGAAGCAACCCGAAAAGAAGCAAACAACATAATAAACAACCAACACATAATCATGGCATGATGCACAACCAAGTATGATGCATGTCCGGTTTAAATATGCATGGCATGGCAAGGGGCACAAAAAAAACTACAAGTTAAGTGGAGCTCAATATGCAACGAGTTGCATATTGACGGAACACCACATCAATTATTTAGTTCTCTCTCAGTTAGGTACTCAACAATATTAAATGTTGGTTAACATGGCAAGAGGTGTAGCATAACAAACTATACCATCTAAACAATTTAAATGGGGCCGGATATAACAAACAACAAATCCGGATTAGTAAATCCCCATATGCCTTTAGAAATTTAATGCAACAACAATTTTAAACATTTTAAATGTTGTTATCATGATGCGGATGACAGGTTCAAGTTGGATACAATTTTTTAGGAAAAATGTTGACAGGAGCATTATATGAAGCATTTGTCATCATGGCGGAAACGAAAAGGGGTGCCACGGCAACGATAACGAAACGGTGCCACGGCAACGTTTCGGTTCCGGTAACCTGATTGAGATGCCGGTGCAAAAGAAAATGACGGGAGCGTGTCATGCAAGGATGGTGGGGTGGTCCCGATTACCGGGTTCCCACATGTCGGTGGCAAGGCAAAAAAAAGGGCAACGTGCACCGATGGTTCAAACTCGAGGCAAAACAAGGGTGCATCTCATACAACATGCATTCGTTCACGGGCGTCGTCTCGGTGGGTATACCTTCCAAGGGAGCATTCTCGAGCGATTCGAGTTCGCTGCAAAGTAGAGGAAGTAGACGTTCTCGGGCCGTTCGTAGTGGAAGTAGGGGTACATGACGATGGTAGAGGTACTCGCGACGGTAGTGGTACACGTTTTCATAGAAGGACTTGACGAATCCGAGTCACTTGGGGTCGACGGTAGACGTTCACGTTTCGAGGAGGAAGTAGAGGTTCTCGCGATCTCGGCGACGGTAGTTGTTCACGGCGCTTGTGACTCGCGGTTCTTCGGGCAACGGTAGTCGTACACTTTCGTAGATGTTCAAGGCCATCGGTAGGGGAGCTCGTGGTATTGCGATGATAGTGGTACAAGGTCATCGGGGTACTTGCCGGTCCGGTCTTGACGGTCTTGTTTTTGCGACGGTAGTCGTGCTAGTCGGCGGTAGTGGAACTTGACAGATCCGAGGGCTCCGGGCGTCGTGGTACTTGTCGTGTTCTGGAAACGAAGTGGTACTTGGCAATATTCGGGACGATCCTGGCGATTCCGGAGACGCCGGTAGAGGTACTGGATGCGACACTGTTAACTCGTACACTCTCGGAGAGGACTTTTCCATGAAACCCAAAATGAAACAGCCCCAAACGGAGGCAACAGAGGCGGAGACACACGAGGATAGCGAGGCGGTGGTCCCGCGGCAACAGGAGGTCGACGGCGGCGCGGCACCGAAGAGCAGCAGCGGGACGGAGTGGCTACCCTCGCGCTTAGCGTGGAGCAAGGGAGGCAAAGCTCCTGGAGGCTGGAGGTGCCATGGACCTCGGGCGCACGAGGAGGAGTAGGGAAAGGAGGTCGGGCGGGTGACGTGCTTGTGCAGCAACGGCCAAGCCAAGGTCGCGGATGGCGGAGGTTCGGCGCTGGAGAAATAGGAAGGCCACGGCAGAGGAACCAGTCTCCGGCGACGAGGTGCAGCAGCGGCAGCGGCATGGAGGACAGCGGCGTTGAGGCGGGGTAGAGCAGAGGGGGCGACGGCGTGAGGATGGAAGGGCCGCCCGGCTCCGCAGGCTCCTGGCGGAGGAGGAGAAGCTGTAGGGGCGGAGCTTGGCGGCGTTCCGGGTCGCCGGTGCGAGGGAAGAAGGGCGACGAGCGAGGCGTGTGTGCATGCAGCGCTGCTGGCGGCGGGGCATTGTGCGGGTGTGTGTGTGTGGCGGCGGTGAGGGAATGAGAGGAGAAAAGGGGATCGAGGCTAGGGAGCGGTTAGGTTTAGGAGGGATTGGACCAGGGAGGCCAAGTCGGTCAGCTCGTCAGCTGGGCTGTAGGGGCCCAAGAGGGCTACGGGGATGGATGGCCTAGCTGGATCTCTCCCTCCGTTTTCTATTACTCATAAGAAGAAGAAGAAAAACATAGGAGATAAAAGAAATGAACCGAGGAGTAGCAAATGAGTTTGACAAGGATATAAATCTTTCCGGACTCATAAAAATTAGCTCGGTCCAAGAAAAATAGGAGTGGACACCTTTGCAAGAATTAAATTCAAAGTCATTTGGATTTAATTCAAATGATTTGATCAAGGACTAGGAATTAGAAGTGTCCAAAAAAATGTTAAGATTCTTGGTGGAGCTCCGGGATATGATGAAAGAATAAATGGCAAACGTTGGAGACCAAGAATTAAGATAACAAAGGCATTGGGATATTTTGCAAGTGTGTTTATGGGTGAATCCAAATTAATGGGATATTTATAATAGCTCCCTAGATATTAGGAGGATAATGTTATAAAGAGAAGTCACTCTTCCCTCGATTTAAATGGATCGAAGATCCACACAAATTATTTAGCTGAGATGCAAAAGATTTATGACATGATGCAATGCGCATGATGACATGATATGAGATGCACGACACGCAAGCAATGACAAGGCAACAACAGCGAATAACTGGAAGACACCTGGCGCATCGGACTCGGGGCGTCACAATACTGCTCCATGGTATGCTGATTATGCTAACTACATTGTTGCTAAGTTTATACCACCTAGTTTCACATACCAGCAAAAGAAAAAGTTCTTCTATGATTTGAGGCATTATTTTTGGGATGACCCACATCTTTATAAAGAAGGAGTAGATGGTGTTATTAGACGTTGTGTACCTGAGCATGAACAGGAACAGATCCTACGCAAGTGTCACTACGAAGCTTATGGAGGACACCATGCTGGAGATAGAACTTCACATAAGGTATTGCAATCTGGTTTTTATTGGCCTACTCTCTTCAAGGATGCCTGTAAGTTTGTCTTATCTTGTGATGAATGTCAAAGAATTGGTAATATTAGTAGACGTCAAGAAATTCCCATGAATTATTCACTTGTTATTGAACCATTTGATGTTTGGGGCTTTGACTATATGGGACCCTTTCCTTCCTCTAATGGATATACACATATTTTAGTTGTTGTTGATTACTTTACTAAGTGGGTAGAAGCTATTCCAACTAGTAGTGCTGATCATAACACTTCTATTAAAATGCTTAAAGAAGTTATTTTTCCAAGATTCGGAGTCCCTAGATATTTAATGACTGATGGTGGTTCACATTTTATTCATGGTGCTTTTCGTAAAATGCTTGCTAAGTATAATGTTAATCATAGAATTGCATCTCCTTATCACCCACAGTCTAGTGGTCAAGTAGAATTGAGTAATAGAGAGCTTAAATTAATTTTGGAAAAGACTGCTAATAGATCTAGAAAGAATTGGTCCAAGAAACTTGATGATGCATTATGGGCCTATAGAACTGCATATAAAAATCATATGGGTATGTCTCCGTATAAAATGGTTTATGGAAAAGCATGTCACTTACCTCTCGAACTAGAACACAAGGCATATTGGGCTATTAAAGAACTCAATTATGATTTCAAACTTGCTGGTGGGAAGAGGTTATTTGATATTAGCTCACTTGATGAATGGAGAACCCAAGCCTATGAAAATGCCAAGTTGTTTAAAGAAAAAGTTAAAAGATGGCATGAAAAAAGGATACAAAAGCGTGAGTTTAATGTAGGTGATTATCTATTGCTATACAACTCTCGTTTAAGATTTTTTGCAGGAAAACTTCTCTCTAAATGGGAAGGCCCTTACGTTATCGAGGAGGTCTATCGTTCCGGTGCCATAAAAATCAAAAACTTCGAAGGCATAAATCCGAAGGTGGTGAACGGTCAAAGAATGAAACACTATATCTCAGGTAACCCCATAAATGTTGAAACCAATGTTATTGAAACCGTAACCCCGGAGGAATACATAAAGGGGCACTTTCTGGAACATTTCAGACTCCAAAAAGGAATAGGTATGTGGTACGGTAAGTAAACCAACTCCAAAACAGTTTTAAGGCAATATTTCTCCGTTTTGGAATATTTAGAAAAATAAGAAGCAGTCCGGGAAGGACACGAGGGCCCCACGAGGGTGGAGGGCATGCCCTACCCCCCTGGGCACGCCCCCTACCTCATGGGCACCTCGTGTGCTCTCCGGACTCCGTTTTCATACACGACACATATTTTGGTCGGTAAAATTCATTATATAATCTCCCGGGGGTTTTGCCTCCCGTATCACGCAAATATCTCTTGTCTTTGTTTTGAGCTGTCTGCTGCAGACAGAGCAACATGTCTTCCCAGGATTCGGAAGGAGAAAGCTATGTGGCTGATTACCTTGCAGATCCTAAGGTCTATGGGGATGTGGAGCATTGCAGTTGGACTACGGAAGAAGAAGAGGACTATGAACCCAAGGGAAAGGAGGAGATAAGCTCAGATGAAGATGAAGTCCCACTACCTCAACCTGGGGACATGCATGTGGAGTTCAAAAAGTCAATCCTCCCGGATAGGGTAAAGAAACCTAAGATCGAGTTTATCCCTTTTTGCCTCTTGCAGGAAAACAAGCAGGAACTATGCAAAAAGATACTGAGCCTGGAGCAGGAGATCGAGGACCTAAGGGACAAAAATTCTGTCCTCAAGCGCAAATTAAGGAAGAAGCCTACGCCATCAACAAAACCATCACCTTCTTCACCAACAAAGAAGAACTGAGCAGCGGGTATGGGCACTCCACTTGGCAACTGCCAAGCTTGGGGGAGTGCCCCGGTATCGTATCACCATCACTTTTATCTTTACCGTTTTTCTTAGTTCGATCCTTTTGGTAATATCTTGTTCTAGTAGAATAAAAGTTCTTAGTATGATCTAGTTGTGACTTTTGCTTTATTACCCTTCTATGTAATCGAGTCCGTGAGCTATATAATAAAGATTAGTGTTGAGTCAAGGGCTTGATTATTTGCCATGATCCTAAGTGAATAAAAGAATAGAGAAAGAAATAAAAAGAAACAAAGAGATCATATGGATCTTATGGAGAGTAATGAGCTCACATAGAAAAAAAGTATGATGAATAAAAGTTGTTGAGAGTTGACAAACATAGTTTTAGTCATCGTTGCAATTAATAGGAAGTAATAAAGAAAGAGAGGTCTTCACATATAGATATATTATCTTGGACATCTTTTATGATTGTGAGCACTCATTAAAATATGACATGCTAAAGAGTTGACCTTGGACAAGGAAGACAACGTAATGGGTTATGTTTTCTTACATCTGAGATAAATTATATTGTCTTGGATCCTCCAACATGTTGAGCTTGCCTTTCCCCCTCATGCTAGCCAAATTCATCGCACCAAGTAGAGATACTACTTGTGCTTCCAAATACCCTTAAACCAGTCTTGCCATGAGAGTCCACCATACCTACCTATGGATTGAGTAAGATCCTCCAAGTAAGTTGTCATCGGTGCAAGCAATAAAAATTGCTCTCTAAATATGTATGACTTATTAGTGTGGGAGAAAATAAGCTTTATACGATCGTGTGACATGGAAGAAATAAAAGCGACAGACTGCATAATAAAGGTCCATATCACAAGTGGCAATATAAAGTGACGTTCTTTCGCATTAAGATTTTGTGCATCCAACCATAGAAGCGCATGACAACCTCTGCTTCCCTCTGCGAAGGGCCTATCTTTTACTTTTATCTCCTACCCTGCATAAGAGTCATGGTGATCTTTACCTTTCCTTTTTACATTTTATTCCTTTGGCAAGCACAGTATGTTGGAAAGATCCTGGTATATATGGCTAATTGGATGTGGGTTTTCATGAACTATTACTGTTGACATTACCCTCGAGGTAAGACGTTGGGAGGCAAAACTATAAGCCCCTATCTTTCTATGTGTTCGATTAAAACTCCATACCCATAAGTATTGCGTGGGTATCAGCAATTGTGAAAGACTATATGATAGTTGAGTATGTGGACTTGCTGAAAAGCTCTTATATATTGACTCTTTCCTATGTTATGATAAATTGCAATTGCTCCAATGACTGAGATTATAGTTTGTTAGCTTTCAATGAAGTTTGCGATTCATACTTGATATTGTGATTGAATTATTACTCTAGCATAAGAAATCATATGACAAGAATTATATAAGTTGCTGTTCTAAGAATGATCATGATGCCCTCATGTCCGTATTTTATTTTTATCGACACCTCTATCTCTAAACATGTGGACATATTTTTCGAATTCGGCTTTTCGTTTGAGGACAAGCAAGGTCTAAGCTTGGGGGAGTTGATACGTCCATTTTGCATCATGCTTTTATATCGATATTTATTGCATTATGGGCTGTTATTACACATTATGTCACAATACTTATGTCTATTCTCTCTTATTTTACAAGGTTTACATAAAGAGGGAGAATGCCGGCAGCTTGGATTCTGGGCTAGAAAAGGAGCAAATATTAGAGACCTATTCTGCACAGCTCCAAAAGTCCTAAAACTCCACGGAAGATGTTTTCCAAATATATAAAAAATACTAAGAGCAAGAACTTCACCAGGGGGGCCACACCCTGCCCACGAGGGTGGGGGGCGCGCCCTACCCCCTGGACGCGCCCCCTACCTCGTGGGCCCCCTGGTGGCCCTCCGGTGGCCATCTTCTGCTATATGAAGTCTTTCGATGGGAAAAATAATAAGCCATCTTCTCAGACGAAACTCCGCCGCCACGAGGCGGAACCTTGGCGGAACCAATCTAGGGCTCTGGCGGAGCTGTTCTGCCGGGGAAACTTCCCTCCCGGAGGGGGAAATCATCGCCATCGTCATCACCAACGCTCCTCTCATCGGGAGAGGGCAATCTCCATCAACATCTTCATCAGCACCATCTCCTCTCAAAACCCTAGTTCATCTCTTGTATCCAATTCTTGTCTCCAAGTCCGGGATTGGTGCTAGTAGGTTGCTAGTTGTGTTAATCACTCCTTGTAGTTGATGCTAGTTGGTTTAATTGGTGGTAGATCATAAGTTCAGATCCTATATGCATATTAATACCCCTCTGATTATGAACATGTTTATGCTTTGTGAGTAGTTACTTTTGTTCCTGAGGACATGGGAGAAGTCTTGCTATTAGTAGTCATGTGAATTTGGTATTCGTTCGATATTTTGATAAGATGTATGTTGTCTCTCCTCTAGTGGTGTTATGTGAACGTCGACTACATGACACTTCACCATTGTTTGGGCCTAGAGGAAGGCATTGGGGAGTAATAAGTAGATGATGGGTTGCTAGAGTGACAGAAGCTTAAACCCTAGTTTATGCGTTGCTTCGTAAGGGGCTGATTTGGATCCATATGTTTCATGCTATGGTTAGGTTTACCTTAATACTTTTGTTGTAGTTGCGGATGCTTGCAATAGAGGTTAATCATAAGTGGGATGCTTGTCCAAGTAAGGGCAGTACCCAAGCACCGGTCCACCCACATACCAAATTATCAAAGTACCGAACGCGAATCATATGAGCGTGATGAAAACTAGCTTGACGATATTCCCATGTGTCCTCGGGAGCGCTTTTCTCTATATAAGAGTTTGTCCAGGCTTGTCCTTTGCTACAAAAAGGATTGGGCCACCTTGCTGCACTTTATTTACTTTTGTTACTTGTTGCTCGTTACAATTTATCCTATCACAAAACTATCTGTTACTACTTATTTCAGTACTTGCAGAGAATACCTTGCTGGAAACTGCTTATCATTTCCTTCTGCTCCTCGTTGGGTTCGACACTCTTACTTATCGAAAGGACTACGATAGATCCCCTATACTTGTGGGTCATCACCGGATACTATGATGGGCACATTACCAAGTGTGTCCATCTCAGAGGAACATCGTACCTTAATGGGTACGGTAATTGAAAGGGTTCTGTCCGCGAGAAGCGGATTAAATGAAGAGTTCTTGGGCCTGTTGAGAGGCTTCAAGGTATGCAAAGTAATAGCTTAACTATTTTTATATGCATAATGCGGCCGTGTACAGGTAGTAGCCCTTGAGACTCTGGTCGGTCTTCATAGGGAGGCGATCAGAGGATCAAAAAGATATGCTCAGGAAGTAACCTAATTAATTCAAACACAGGTTGTTGCATCGATGGCGACCGCCAAACTGCGGAAGTTGTAGATCTAAAGCGGAAACTTGAGTTAGCGGATGAGGACATCACTCTTATTAATAGGCGGCTCGACGAGGCACAAGGTATGTGTTGGCACAGCTTGTTTATGCATGTATACTAGTATGAGCATGAGGCTGGAAGTCATATACTATGACATGCATAACTGCAGATAGTGCTGGCGCGGTTGGGACCCTTCGGGCTGAACTTTCCCGGGCCAAGGAGCAGGCCAGAGTGAGCGACGCAGCTGCCAAGAAGGCGGCTGCAGATTTAAAGGCCGAACAGGCCGTTCGGAGCCAGTGCCAGGAGAGAATATCTACTATGGAGCGGGAGCTGAATGATGCCACTAGCAGGTGCAAATCTCTCGAGGAGGATAACAAAGTCAAGGCAGCCAAACTCGACAAGGCCTTACTAGAGGCGAAAGAAGCACGATCCGAATATAGAGCGGCTTGGGAGGAGATCCGACAGGCTGGGGAGATAGCGGATGGTAAGCCCTTTCTTTTACAGAATAAGTTCGGCGACCCAAAGTATGCTCTGCTTAACCAAATATGGAGTTCTCGAGATGCGTTCTTGGATCTGTCGAGGAGTGCTTCCGACGCGGCGCAGTGCTTCCAAGTACAAGAATGACGTGCTGTGGAGAGGCTTTTCTAGTCGCAATTCAATGTGGCAAGGCGTCCGGCGTTGTTGAACGAATAGATGGCCTAGTGGGCCGAGCTACACAAGATGTCCGGAGCTGCCATGAAGGACGTCGTGGTTCGGCTATGGCCGGCCGAACCCGTTCTGAGCAGCTATTTCAGTTTGGTGCAGCGGCTTGTTAATGCAGTGCCGCATATTGACACCGTCAAGTAGGCGGTGTGCATAGAAGGTGCCCGGATGGCCTTCGCCCGTGTCAAGATGTACTGGGCAAAGATGAAAGCCACCAATGTTGCAACTAAGGGTCCACCTGGAGGGAAGGACCATCGCACGCCGGATCATTTTTCAAGGACGTCCGAGAGGGCGCCTCCTTGATAGAGGGTCAATGCTCGAAGGATATTATATTTGAATAAATGTACCAAAATTGTGAAAACAATATTATGATACGTTAAAGCTGTGTTATATACCTTTGCCATTATTTCCTCCTGTGCGGCCGTTTCTTATAACCTGAAAGTTTGCAAGTCATCGGCTTCAGCCCCCTCGCGTAAAATGCGAGGGTGTTTGGAATAGCACCTGATCACTCTTGACCCAACGTCTTGGTCCGGAACGGAGGTGTCGATGCGGCGAACTAGGCAATCAGACTATAGGGCTTTAACACCTTCACTTAGCCATAGGAGTTTTACGGCGGGTCTACTATGTAGCCCTGGTATGCATGCAGTTATCCAAATACGGTTGTGTTAAGTAGGTGACTGTCGGTGTCAAAACCGGCGGATCTCGGGTACGAGGTCCCGAACTGTGCGTCTAAGGCGGATGGTAACATGAGGCAGGGGACACGATGTTTTACCCAGGTTCGGGCGCTCTTGATGGAGGTAAAACCCTACGTCCTGCTTGATTATTCTTGATAATATGAGTAGTACAAGAGTTGATCTACCACGAGATCGGAGAGGCTAAAACCTAGAAGCTAGCCTATGGTATGATTGTGTGTTGTCCTACGGACCAAAACCCTCCGGTTTATATAGACACCGGAGGAGGCTAGGGTTACACAAGGTCGGTTACAAAGGAGGAGATATGCATATCCGTATTGCCTAGCTTGCCTTCCACGCCAAGTAGAGTCCCATCCGGACACAAGACGAAGTCTTCAATCTCGTATCTTCATAGTCCAACAGTCCGGCCAAAGGATATAATCCGGCTGTCCGAAGACCCCCTAATCCAGGACTCCCTCAGTAGCCCCTGAACCAGGCTTCAATGACGATGAGTCCGGCGCGCAGTGTTGTCTTCGGCATTGCAAGGCGGGTTCCTCCTCCGAATACACCACGGAAGAGTTTGAATACAAGGATAGTGTCCAACCCTGCAAAATAAGTTCCACATACCACCGTAGAGAGAATGACATTTCCACAAATCTAATCTGCTGACACGTTTTGGCAGCATGACATCACGCCACGGCCCGATAATTATTTGAACTGTGTTTCTTTAACCAGCCCCGCACATAACGCGAGGCGGTTTCTTGACACGTCTTGTCAAAGCAGAGATCGTGTTCCCCTTATCACGGGATTCTCATCAATACAAACGTGGGTAACCCAACCGCGCCATCAATTACGGTGCTTGGGGGACAAGCGAGTTTTACCAGGCTGGTGGGGGCGCATAGTTTCGTCCGCCCTTATAAAGGGATAAGGTTTCACCTTTTTCTACCAACGCCTTCTTCCTCCTTGCTCATCCATTCTCGCGCACTCGAGCTCCAGTGCCCAAGTCCACATCCTTCTCCTCAACTCTCTCCAGACATGTCCGGAGTGGGAGGCAACTGGATGGTCTCCTCCGTCATGGAGGGGTACATAAAAAAACTATGTGGGGCCGGATACTTAGCCGCGGATATCACGCACCGGCTGCCAGCCGCGGGGCAGATCGTCCCTACCCCAGAACCTCATGAGAGGGTGGTTTTACTCCCCCACTTCGTCCACGGACTGGGGTTTCCCCTCCATCCATTCGTCTGCGACCTTATGTTCTATTATGGGCTGGACTTTCATGATCTGGCCCCGAATTTCATCCTCAACATCTCGGTGTTCATCGTCGTGTGCGAGGCCTTTCTCTACATCCGGCCCCACTTCGGCCTATGGCTGAAGACCTTCAATATCAAGCCGAAGGTGGTTGGCGGCCAACAAGTGGAATGCGGCGGAGCCATGGTGGGCAAAATGCCCAACATTACATGGATCGAGGGCTCCTTCATGGAGACCATAAAGGGGTGGCAATCGGGGTGGTTCTACATCGCCGAGCCGTGCGACACCAACTGGGTGGTGGCCCCCTGAGTTTCGATCCGGAATCCCCACGCGCCTCACTTCTTGGAAGGAGAAGGGCCTGTCCTGGGGCTCATCGATGGAGCTGGACGGACTCCAAAAGTGTATCCGGAACATGACAAGCAAGAAACTCAAGCTTGTCAACATAGTCCAGGTCATGCTCTTCCGCCGGATCCTCCCGTGTCAACAACGGGTTTTCAACTTATGGGAGTTCGACCAGGCCCAACACCAGACTCTACACGAGCTCTTCGACACGACGCATAAGGACGTCTGGAAGGTGCTATTCAAGGGCGCCAAGGTCCCCCCTTCTCTTACCGGGGACCGCGGGCTAAGCGCGAAGCGCCCTGCGAATCCGGTAAGCTCTGTGCATAGGGTATTTATTTCCCATAGCTTAACCATGTGCGGGGTCTAAGCTCCCTTGCCTTTGACAGGACTGGGTGGAGACATCGGAACAAATTAACTGTCCGGCCCCTCTGCCCGAAGACCCTGCAGATGCTCTCCTGACGAAGATGCGGACTCCGGCTCCTTATGAGGTGCCGGAGAAGACCAAGAAGAAGGCCACGGGAACCCGAAAGAGTTCTCGGCGCCAGGTGGTATCAGACTCATCGTCCAATAACTCCGAGATGCACTCCTCCCATGAAAACGAGGAGGAGGAAGATGAAGATTCTCCCCTCCAGCCGGGGGAGACAAGAAAAGGAAGGCCGCCTCAACCGGGGAGGCCGAAGGGTCCAAGAAGGGAAGGACTCTCCTTCCGGACTATTCCACCACCGCCGCCGACGGCGAAGACGAGTGGTTACTCAGGGCCAAGCCCCTGGCGAAGTCGTAAGTATTCGGATACCAGAGTAACTCATAGTATACTTTTGTTGCACTGCTTCTCCTAACGTCGAATATGATCATGCAGTCCGCCCCGAGCCCGTATCGATGTATCCTCGTCGGACGGTTCCTTGGACTCGTCAGATATGGATAGTGATCCACTTCCATCCGCCTCCTCTCCTTGCCCTACGAACAATGTCGAGGTATTGTCTCAAGGGGCACCAAACCGGGGGGAGATAGTCCCGGAGGCGCCTCAAGACGACCTTCCGGACTCCAGGAGCAAAGGGAGCAAGGCTCCCAGGGGCTCCAAGTTCGGCCCTCAGCCGAACACCGCGCCGGAACCTCCAGTGGTTCCGGACTCGGGCAGGCGGCCCCCTTCCAAGAGGGGCAAGCCGTCCGTGCCGGTGACCTCTGTCCATCCAAAGGCACCGGACGACCTGCTGGGAGCGCTTCACGGCGCTTCCATCGACGAAGAGCACCACACTATTATGAGTGCGGTGATCAAGAATGTTCAGTCCGCCAAGAGTGGACTGACTGAAGCCTGTGCCAGCCTTCTAACGGGTTTTGAGATAAGTATTTAAAATATAGGAAAAATATTACCGCATAGACAGTAGCCCCTGATGCTCTGTTTGGTGTTCACAAAGAAAAGCTGAATAGAGGATCAAATAATATCTGCAGGAGTCTAATATAAGTATGTCTATATGCGTATGCAGGCTTCGCTGCTGACCTCTGCCGTACTGACTGCGGAGGTCGCCGTACTGAAGCAGAACCTTGAGCGGTCCGAGAAAGAGCTCGGCCTTGCCAAGAGGCAGCTCGAGGAGAACAAAGGTAAGTAATGCCTTGTCCATATATATATATATATAGTAGCACTATTCTAATCCTGGGATTAGAATAGTTATTTGGATCACGGTTAGTCCTATATAAGAGGCGACGGATGCTCCCGAACTCAAAAAGAAAAACAAAAAGAACAAAGAAAAACCACCCACCCCATCGTCATCGCCCCCACGATCCCATCGTCTCACTCCCTCGATCCCCCAAACTGCATCACACCGCCAGCGCCGCCTCCCACCCTGGCTCGCGCCGCCGCCGAGCCCCGGCCAATTGCCCCGCCGCCGCCGGGCCATGCCACCAACTGCCCCGCGGCCGGCACCTGCACCTCCCACCTCCACCCACTCGCTGCCCTCCCGCAACTTCCCAGTGCGGAGGCGCCCCGGGCCACCAACCCACCTCCGCCGGCACCGGGGCCGATGACGCGCGCCGCCGTCAACCAGGATCCCGCGCCGCAGCCGCCCTCCACCAGGATTCAACCGCGTCGGCCGCCTCCCCCTGCTTCAACCGCCAAGGCACCATCCGATCCAGCCGCCGCGACAGCCCCACGCCGCCATCGGATCCAGCCGCCACGACAGCCCCGCGCCGTTGCCGCTGTGGCCACGACGCACTTGATCCCTGCCGCCGCCGCTGTGGCCCTAGCGCACCTGATCCCCGCCGCAGCATCGACCCCCGCACCGTGAGATCGCCGCCTCGCCTCACAAAGCGCCGTGTCCCAGTTCCTCCATCCGCCACCGCCACATCCTCCACCGGACGAACTGTCCACCGGCTCCCATCGGCGATGCTCCCAGCCAACATGGCTGCCAGGCCCCCCGCCCACCACTAACCCACTACCTCCTATAGCCGCTGTTGTCCGACATGTTGCCCCTGTCGTAACCAATCACTTGAGGGGCGTTGCCTCGCTGCATGGATGCTCGACTACTCCGGAGCGTCGCGGCAGTCCACCCTCTCCACCGTCGGCAGGGCGATCCTGCTTAGACAAGAAGATTTTCTCAAGTTCTTGGGCTAACATGCCCCTGTCTGCTTTTTTACTTCGACGGGCAACATTGACAGGAGGTTCACGTTTAGATTTGTCTTCTGGGTTCTGACTATTTTTCTTTGATGATACTTCAGTTCGCACGAGTTTTATTGATCCATGATTGATCTACTAGACAGATGTAAAATTTGTATGTTCCTATTTTGGGCATGCTAGATGTTCGATGCAATGTACTGTACTTGAGCAATCATTTTTTCTATACTTGACCTGCACAAAGGTGTGATGTGCAAACACTATAATCTCAGCAAGTTTGGTGATGTGCAGGTGTGAGATTATCCACCAACAAAAAGAGTGTTTTCTGTGTGTAATTTCCACCTATATTTGCCCCCAACTTGTGATTTGTTTTCATTTGAAAAAAATCTATGTGTATGTATAGGAGACTCAAAATAATAATATGTACTAAGAAAGTTCACGTGATATTGCATCAGAAGTTCGTTATTTACAAAGAGAGTATACATTCTTATTGTGTGTGTGCGCGCGCGCGTATGTGTGAGAACTTTGACGCCCTCCATCTGCTTATTGAACTTCCAACGAAGAAGTGGATCTTCCCCATTACTAATGAATAAACCAAGAAGTTCGGTTTGAAATAACGAAGAAGTTCGACATTTACTAAAAAAACTCCAATTTTTCACATTTTTAGAAAATACACAAAAAAGAGGTTCAAAAATTTGAAAAAACTTAGATATTCTCACGTAACCAAGAGAAGTTCAGGTTGATAACTGCCAGAAGTTCACGTACTACACAGTGTGCATTTGTATGAAAAAAAGAATAAAAAAGCAAAGGCTAAAAAGTTTTTTTGCTAGAAGTTCAAGTGCTCGGCCCAAGAAAGTTCAAAAATTCTTGTGAGAGGTTGAACAAAAATACGTGACAGAAGTTCAAGGTGAAAACAACGAGAAGTTCAACTACTGCAAGGAATGCATTTCAAATGAGAATAAAAGTATAGAAAATTAAAAGCTTAAAAGGTTTGTTGAAAGAAGTTCAAGTGCTCTGTCCGGGGAAGTTCAAAAATTCTTACTAGAGAGGCTCATCTTGTATTTCCATGTTCAATTTTTTCTGTATAAAAATCAAATACAATTCTTTACTCAAAATATGAAAAGGTGAAGTTCAAAATTGAAATAACATAGAAGTTCGGAGTTTATTAAAACCTAGGATTTACCTTTTCAAAAAATAAAAAGCACAACGCCATTTTTTGCACTTTTGAAAACAATCTCATAAATGAAAAAAATGGTTGCTAGAGGTTAAGTGCTCGGCGAGGAAAAGTTCAAAAAAAATTGTGAGAGAGGTTCACCGTGTGTTTAGATGTCCAAAATATATAAAAAGATGTTGTTTGTTGTGTTTTAAAATAATTCACTCAAACCAGAGAGAAGTTCAAAGTGATAACATCCAGACGTTCACGTACTGCATGTTGTGTCGTATAAGAAAAATACAATATAAGTGAAACAACGTGAAGTTCAAACAGACATGCCCCAGAAGTTCAACTACTTCACACAGTGCAAAAAACAACAAAATAGAGTGAGGTTCAAAAAAGACATGCCTGTGAAGTTCAACTACTTCACGCGGTGCATTTCCATTCACGATGAAGGCAGAAATCATGATCTTGTCATTTCTCTAATTGACTTCAAAACGACAGGAATATCATATGTGTAAGTTCAAGTCCCCGGCCGGAGGAAGTTAAAAAATTTATTGTGAGAAGGGTTTGTACAAAAGGAAAATCATTTGTGTAACACTGACAAATGGATGAGGAAATTACAAACGAAAATACGTCACAGAAGTTCAACGTGAAAACAACAGGAAGTTCAACTACTACACTGAATGAATTTCACATGAAAATCTTTTAAAACCGTCGCGAGTATGAAAAAATGATCAACACGGGAAAGTTGTGTGTTTACAGCAGCTTTCCATCGGTATATCACTCGTTGAATTCCGGGGAGTGGATGGAGAGCTACAAGTAGTGGATGGAGATCTGCGAGCAAAAAAAAGCACGTCGAAAACAGAGTGAAGTTCAGGTACACGCGACGAGAAGTTCAGGTTCTTCACACGGTGTGTTTTCGAAGAATCTGTTTCGCGATAAAGGCAGAACGAATGATCTCGCCATTTTCGAAATTACTTGAAAACAGTCAGGATTCAGAGAAAACCATCAACATGAAAAAGTTTCGCATTTTCCGTAGCTTTTCAGCGGTATATTATTTGCCCCATTCCGATAAAGTTTGTAGAAATTACGGCAAAAATATGTTTTTAACCATTTTCAAAACTGGCATAAAACCGTAATGAATTAGGAGAAACAATATACAAAAAAGTTTCGCATTTATTCAAGCTTTCCAACTCCATATCATTTTCTGCATTTGGACGTACGGTTAAAAAATTAGCTCAAAAATACAAACTCGGTGGAACTTATACCGTTTTCTAAATTACTTTTAAACCATTCAAAATTAGAAAACACTTTTAACATAAAAAAGTAGCGCATTTTCATAAGCTTTCCAACGCCATATTATTTGCCTCAATTGGATTAGCCGTTTAGAAATGGCATCGAAAATACGAACTCGGGTGTTCGATTTGCGAAATTTTACGATTTTCCGAATTACTCTTTAACCGTAGGGAATTAGAGAAAACTTTCAACATGTGAAAGGAGCGGTTTTGCAGCAGCTTTCCAACGCCATATTATTTGCCTCATTTCGATAAACGGTTTAAAATGCGATCGAAAATACGATTCACATTTTTTATATGAAGAAAAAACGGTTTTCAAAACTGCTCTTAAACCGCTTACATTTTGCCAAAAATTTAACTTGGGTCATGATACTGATGTCCATAGCTATCCAACAGTATATCGCAAGCCCCATTTGGACACCTTTTAGCTGAAATTCAACCTAGTACTCGGGGAAGGTCAGGCGCGTTACTCGGGAAGTTCATGTTGTGATCAGAATATTATTCTGATCCCGTGATTAGAATAGTGTTTATATATATATATATAAAGAGTGGTACTATTCTAATCACAGGATTAAAATAATTATTTGGATCACGACACCCTATATAGGCGTCTTCCTGAACTCCCGAACCGTGGCAAAGAAAAAGAAATAAACGCAGCGCCCCCACTGTCCCCGCCGCACCCCCATCTCTTCCACCTCCCGATCTCGACCATCTCACCTCCCCGCCACCGGGATCCAGCCAACGGCGAGTCGGCGACCGCCATCAACCCACCTCCCCGCCGCCGGGATCCAGCCACCCAGCGCGCTGGCGCCGCCTCGAACCCCACAGGCACCTCATGTGCCGCCGTCACGTCTCCTTCACCATCGCTAGCGAGCGCACCGCCGCCACAACCACCGCCTCTCGACAGCGCCGGCGCGCACGGATCCGGCAGGATCCCGACCGAAGCGGGCCACCCCTGCAACCCCCGGTGACGCCCACCCCCCTGCGCACCGCCTCCTGGACCTCCCGGCGTCGCTCAACCCTCTGCATCTCCCATTGATGCGCCGCCACCTCCACCTCCCACCGGTGCGCTGCCCCTCCCGATAAGCGCCACCACTTCACGCCCCCACACCGCTGCCCCTGCTTCAGCTCCACCCGTCGCCGCAGTCCAACATCTCCAACTGCAGTCGTTCGCCGCTTGAGGTAAGTCGGGTCTCAACTTCTGCTCATCCTTCTTAGCTGATGATGTTCAGCAACAGGAAAGATCAAGTCCTTCTAACGCTACTTCACAAGTTAGAGGCCAAGTCGATGAACCATGCGGTTGCTAACAAGACATTTCCTTGGCTATTTAGGTGATGCACTGCTTTCCAACAGACATCGACCCAATGACCCGAGTCAAGGTCCAGCTTGCCAACTCCAGCATCCTCTCTGCATTGTGGAACATGAAACTCTTTGGAAGCTGCCGGTTGTCACTGAAAGCACATGTGAATGTGGGGTATTTTTCTTGGGGTAGTGATATATTTGTCTCAGTAGCTTACATGCATGTTGCAATGTGAGAGTATTTTTACTGAGCATTCGATGTAATGGGGTTCTGCTTACATACATATCCTGAATGTTTGTTCCATCACACATGTCCTTGAATGTTCGTCCCATGATGTAATGGGGTTATGCTTACATACATGTCCTGAATGGCCCTAGGACGTTCGCTGCCGCAGTGATCTTGATCACACTGTCACGATGCACCGCAAGGCCGAGATCTTTCCATTCTCGGCCTTATTTAATTTCCTTATTTCAAGATTTGTGTATTTTCAGGCTTAAATCATGTATGCTGTACACAGGAGTGAAGTTCAGTTTTCCGGAGAAAGAGGCGTTGCCATGACCGATGCTGGCTGTTCGTGCATGGAAGTCCGTGTATTCTGTTTGAAAACCTGGGAGCATGCCCAAAACATTCAGAAATATCAATGACAGAAGTTCGAATATAGGGAGGTTGATGCTTTGTGTGTGTATACATTTTTAGGGGATCCTGTGTTTGTATACATGGCAACACAATTTTTTGTGCATGATATGTAGTTCTACAATAGCAGTTGAATAAGGAAACAATTTCTTTTGGCATTTTCTTCATTTAGCCATTTGTGTTAGTATCATATTTTGGTACTTATTGTTTGCAAAAATAATGACATTGTTTTCACTAAAAAATCATGAAAAAAACTGTGAAAATTGTGTTATCAATAGTGTTTGATATTGTATCCGTAAGAACCTATCCATTTTTTCATTCTTCACGTTTTGAGTATATGTGATAATGGATAAAACATAATTACAATAACTAAACTTCAAATTATTAATGATCTGGTTCAATATTACAAAACTCGAAATTTCCAGTTTATAAGAATCAACCCAAGAGGTTAAAATTTAAACAATAGTGTATTTAGAAAAACAAATTTAACCCACTTTTTAAAAAAGAGCCTAGAAGTTTAAATATAAATAACGGAGTGGTTCGATGTTTATTACAAACTCAGATTTCTCTCGTTAGTACTGAATAAAACCAAAGAAATTTATATTAAGAAAATGTTTTAGTTCGATGTTTATATACAAAGAAGAAAGCGAGCATCACCTAGGAAATGTTAACTCTCAAAGTTCAAATTTAATAATTAAAGAGTACAAAAAATATTATGGGTGTATAAGTTAATCCCCCATGGATTCTCCTGTTATTAAAAAAGAAAAATAATAACAAGAAGTTCAAACTAAAAATAATAGAGTAGTTCAATATTTGTAACAAATAACATTTTTTCACATTTGAAAAAAAACATGGCGATTCAAAATGTTTAGGAAAAAGAGATAATTTTATCGGTTTCTAGGGAAAACATAGAAGTTCAAATTTTAATAATGAAGTGGGTCAATGTTTATGAAAAACAGGAAAAAATTCCCGTTATTAATAATAAACACAGAAGTCCGAATTTCAAAAAAATCCTAGTGCAATATTTCTACAAAACCTTAGATTTTCCTTGTTACCAAAGAAATTAAATCAAGAAGTTCAAATTTAAAATATTAGAAGTAGTTGGATGCATACGAAAAACCCAAAATTCCTTACTGTTTCTAGGAAAAATAAAAGTATCAAGTTCAAGTTTCAAAAAACTATTGATTCTTATATAAAAATATGTTTTCTAAGAATAAACTTAAGAAGTTCAAATTTAAATAATAGATAAGTTCCACGTCTACAAAAAACATAGAATTTTTCTCATTACTAAAGAATAAGATGAAGAAGTTCAGAATAAAAAAGGAACAAATAAGAAAATGGTTTAAAAGAATCCCCCCTTTTTTAAAAAAACTAGAAGGTCAAACTAAAATAACGAAATGTTTCGATGTTTATTTAAAACCTAGGATTTTACCTTTTAAAAAAGACACCTATATTCATCATTTCCAAAAAAATACACAAAGAAGTACAAATAAAAAGTTAGGTATTGATTTAAATAAAATCTTGGAAGTTCAATTCAAAATAACGAAGAAGTCCAATTGGGAAAAGCATAGCAGTTTGATACTTATTTAAAAGCTTGGATTTTTCCAATTAATAAAGAATAAAACCAATAAGTTCAATTCAAAATAACGAAGAAGTTCGAAGTTTCTAAGAAAACTCCAATTTTCACATTTCTAAAAATACACAAAGAAGTTCAAATAAAAAGTTAGAGAGGTTCGATGTCTATAAAAAACTCAGACTTTTTCTGTTACGAAAGCGAAATAGAGAGATGTTCGGTTTGATAACTGTCAGAAGTTCATTTACTGTGTGGTGTACATTTCGTATGAGAGAAAAAAAATAAAAAGGAAAAGTCCAACAAATTTGTTGCTAGAAGTTCAAGTGCTCGACCCGATAAAGTTCAAAAATTCTTGTGAGAGAGGTAAACAACGAGAAGTTCAACTAGTGTAAGGAATGCATTTTAGGTGAGAATAAAAGTATAGAAAAATAAAAGCTTAAAATGTTTGTTGAAAGAAGTTCAAGTGCTCTGTCCGGGGAGGTTCAAAAATCCTTGCGAGAGAGGTTCACGTTATATTTCCATGCTCGATTTTTTTCGTATAAAAATCGAATACAATTCTTTAATCAAAATATAAAAAGGTGAAGTTCAAATTGAAATAACATAGAAGTTCGGAGTTTATTAAAACCTAGGATTTACATGTTCAAAAAATTAAAAACACAACGCCATTTTTTGCACTTTTAAAAACAACTCATAAACGAAAAAAATGGTTGCTACAAGTTCAAGTGCTCGGCGAGGAAAAGTTCAAAAAAATCTTGTGAGAGATGATGACCGTGTATTTAGACATCCAAAATACGTCACAGAAGTTCAACTTGAAAACAGCTGGAAGTTCAACTACTACGTTGGACGAATTTGAGATGAAAAACTTTTAAAATCGCCGCGAGTATGAAAAAACGATCAACACAGGAAACTTGCGTGCTTACAGCAGCTTTCCATCGGTATATCACCTGCTCAATTCCGGTGAATGGATGGAGAGTTACGAGAAGTGGATGGAGACCTAGGAGCAAAAAAATCACGTGAAAAATAGAGTGAAGTTCAGGTACACGCGCCGAGAAGTTCAGGTTCTTCACGTGGTGCATTTTTGAAGAATCTGTTTCGCGATAAAGGCAGAATGCATGATCCCGCCGTTTTCGATATTACTTGAAAACGGCTAGGAATCAGAGAAAACCATCAACATGAAAAGGTTTCGCATTTTCCGTAGCTTTTCAGCGGTATATTATTTGCCCCATTTTGATAAAGTTTGTAGAAATTACGACGAAAATACGTTTTTCACCATTTTCAAAACTGACTTAAAACCGTACAGAATTGGGAGAAACAATATATACAAAAAAGTTTCACATTTGTTCAAGCTTTCCAATGCCATATCACTTGCTGCATTCGGACGCACGGTTAAAAAATTAGCTCTAAAATACGAACTCGGTAGGACTTGGACCATTTTATAAATCTCTTAAACCATTCAAAATTAGAAACAAACTGTCAAGATGAAAAAGTAGCGCATTTTCATAAGCTTTCCAACACCGTATCATATGCCTCCATTGGATTAGCCGTTTAGAAATGACATCGAAAAAATGAATTCAGCTGTTCGGTTTACGAAATTTTACGTTTTTTCAAATTACTCTTTAACCATAAGGAATTAGAGAAAACTTTCAACATGTGGAAGGAGCGGTTTTGCAGCAACTTTCTAACGCCATATTATATGCCTCATTCCGATAAACGGTTTAGAAATGCGATCAAAAATACGATTCACGTTTTTTGTGCGAAGAAAAAACGGTTTTCAAAACTGCTCTTAAACCGCTTATATTTTGCCAAAAATTTAAGTTGGGTCATGATACTGATGTCCATAGCTTTCCAACGATATAACACAAGCCCCATTTGGGCAATGTTGGCGGAAGTTCAACCTAGTTCACAAGGAAGTTCAACGTACTACTAGCGGGGCAGGTCAGGTTGTGATCAGAATATTATTCTGATCCCGTGATCAGAATATTATTCTGATCCCGTGATCAGAAAGACGCGGTTGCGAAATGACAGGATCATCATGGATGTGCCAGGGGCCACGACCGAAGTGGCGACCCTGAAGCAAGCGTTGTCCGAGGCCGAAAACAAAGCGGCCAAGGAGCGCACCGAGCGGGAAAAACAAGAGGCATGGGTGGATGAGGTGAAGCAAGAGCTCCAGGCTCTCATGAAGAAGCACGAGGCTTTGGAGCTTGACTGGAAGACGCGAGAGTCTGAGCTTGCCGCGGCCCTCGAGAGCACAAAGCATGCCAAGGCTGAAGCCCAAAAGGCCCTCCAGGAAATTGAGGCGATGAGGAAGATAGCAGCGGGTAAGGCATTCAATATGCAAAGCAAGCATGTGAAAGTAAATTACTTGTTACTTACCCGAGTCCGGAGATCTCCAGGAGCATTCGTAGATTTGCCCCGCAGCGTGTCAGATGCCGCGAAATATTACCAGGCCGAGGAGGGAAGCTCAACAGAGAAGTTGTTCTGGTCTTAGTATACCGGGACCGAACACCCACAAGGCGACCGAACAGGCCATGAGGGGCCTTATAGCCCGGATGTGGCCCGGCGACTCCCTTCCCAACAGCTACTTCGGCCTGGTGAGGCGGCTTGTAGATGCCTGCCCACGGCTGGAGGTCATAAAGCGGTCCGTCTGCATCGAAGGTGCACGCCGGGCCTTTACCCGTGCGAAGGTGCACTGAGCCAAGATGGACGCCGAGAAGCTGGTGAAGGAGGGGCCGCCGCAGGGCAAGGAGCATCGCCACCCTGAGATGTATTATGAGGGTGTCCTGAAGGGTGCCCGTCTTGTGGCGGACGAGTGTGCGAAGGATGTAATTTTTGAATGAACTTGCTCGTGTGATCCTGTATTACGGAAACTTGTTCATATGCGCTATGCAACGCTTGTTTGAATTTAAAATATTACCTTCTATGCGGCTGTTTGTTAAATCTAAGAGATGGCCAGTCGTCGGCTTCTGCCCCATGCCACGAGTGCTGGGTTGTTCGGGATAAATCTGAGCACTCTTTTTCCCATTGTTGGGTCCTTCGAGGGAGGTGCTCAGCACAACGAACAAGGCAATCAGACTATAATGCTTTATCACTCTCACTTAGCCATAGAAGTCTACAATTTTAAATTTTGGCGAAGCCCCTAGTATTCGGAAGGCCGAATTCAGGGCGCTATACACGCCTTACGCCGGACAAAGCCGACTCCTCGCTCTAAGCGGCATAAGTCTTTAGGGACTCGAGACCTCTCGAACAGCGACCAGCTCTCGCCTTATCATGACAGTCAGTTTTAGCTTTCTCTATGGAGGTTCTTAGCCCAGATGAATCGGGGCACAATCGCAGTAGTTCTCCCAGTGCTACCTTAGCCGATATAGCGGAACGTAAGGTACCAAAACATGGGAGCCGGGCAAACCCAACTATTGACCCAAGACATGATTCAGAGCTGATGCATATAATGCTATAAGTTCGGGGTGCCGCACTGTCGAAAATGTTCGGACTTCTCACGCCGTATTATGGGGTACGCTTAAGCCCCTGGCGTATGGGCCGTACTAGAGTGTACGGGTGCTGGATGTCATGAATGAACATATATAAAAAAGAATAGAGAATGCGGTAATAGTCTAGTGCTATGCATTGTTTATTCAAAAAGGTGCGTCGAAGCAGAATGATACAAGTAGTGCGATAAGCAAAAAGTAGGACTATTTGACATGTCCCCTCCAAGGGCAAGCTGAGGAATTGTATTTAAAGCAAGTATTTCACTCGTTATCGGCGACCACCTGGGAGTTCTGTGGTGCGACGTGGCTTTCTGCCTCCTTGGTTGTTGCATCGTGTGTCCGGCAATCATATTGCCGGACGGGGTTTCCAGAGATTAAAGTCCTGAAAGAGAGAAAAATAACAAAGCGGGAAGCCTCTAGTGTGGTTGAGCCGCATCTTGGGGCATGCCGTAGTCGTGCCCCCCTCCCCACCTATGCCCATGGTATTTT
The DNA here is from genome assembly GCF_003073215.2 of Triticum urartu. Lineage (NCBI taxonomy): Eukaryota > Viridiplantae > Streptophyta > Magnoliopsida > Poales > Poaceae > Triticum > Triticum urartu. The sequence continues at coordinate 143,888,028 of NC_053022.1, forward strand.
CAATGCGTAATTATGTACGCGTGGCACAGATTTCGATGTTTGGCTGGGACTAGGGTGGGGGCCGCACTGTTATGCGAGCTCGGAACGTGCCAGGCGGTCTTGTTGCCGATTACTCCGGGCGCGCTTGAAGGTGTCCGGGTCTTTAATCGCCGAACTGGTGGATTGCCTTAAGAGGCTGCTTTGCGCTTCTGCTGCGAGGGCCGCAGTGTGCTCCTCCGTGCGGAGTGAGCGCTCTGTGTTTCCATTGACTGTGATGACCCCCCGAGGTCCTGGCATCTTGAGCTTGAGATATGCATAGTGCGGTACCGTGTTGAATTTCGCAAATGCGGTTCGCTCGAGCAGTGCATGATAGCCGCTGCAGAACAGGACTATATCAAAGATTAACTCCTCGCTTTGAAAGTTATCCGGGGATCCGAAGACCACTTCCAGTGTGACTGAGCCTGTGCAATGGGCCTCTACACCTGGTATGATGCCTTTGAAGGTCGTTTTTGTGGGTTTGATCCTTGAGGGGTCTATACCCATTTTGCGCACTGTGTCCTGATAAAGCAGGTTCAGGCTGCTGCCGCCGTCCATAAGGACTGGTGAAATCCGTCGATGATTGGGTCTAGGACCAGTGCGGCGAATCCGCCATGACGGATACTAGTGGGATGGTCCCTCCGATCGAAGGTGATCGGACAGGAGGAACATGGGTTGAACTTTGGGGCGACTGGCTCCAACGCATATACATCCCTTAACGCACGCTTCTGCTCCCTCTTGGGGATGTGGGTTGCGTATATCATGTTCACCGTCCGCACTTGTGGGGGGGACCTCTTCTGCCCTCCGGTGTTCGGGTGCCGGGGCTCTTCGTCGTCATCGCTAGGTAGCCCCTTATCTTTGTTTTTGGCGTTGAACTTGCCGGCCTGCTTGAACACCCAACATTCCCTGTTGGTGTGGTTGGCTGGCTTGTTGGGGTTTGCCTCTCATTTTCCTCTCCCCCACTTCACAAAAATTTGCCGTTTTATTCGCCCCTCTTTTTCGTTCGCCGTTTTCTTGCCGGATCTATTTTTGAGTGCAATCTTGTTGCGAAGTCATCATGACTCAAGAGAACACCAAGTTGTGTGATTTCTCAAATACCAACAACAATGATTTTATTGGCACTCCGCTTGCTCCTCCCGCCACTAGTGCGGAGACTTGTGATATTAATACTGCTTTGTTGAATCTTGTTATGAAAGATCAATTTTCCTGTACTACTAATGTGGATGCCGTGTCCCATCTTAATACCTTCGTGGAATTGTGCGATAGGCCGAAGAGAAAATATGTGGACAATGATGTTGTGAAGATGAAATTATTTCCATTTTCTTTGCGTGATTCTGCAAAAAATTGGTTCTCTTCTTTGCCTCGCAATAGTATCGATTCTTGGAATAAGTGCAAAGATGCTTTTATCACTAAGTATTTTCCTCCCACAAAAATTATTTCCCTTAGAACTCATATCATGAATTTCAAGCAACTTGAACATGAGCATGTTGCACAATCTTGGGAAAGGATGAAAATGATGCTAATGAATTGCCCAACTCATGGGTTAAATCTTTGGATGATCATACAATTTTTTTATGCGGGGTTGAATTTTGTTTCTCATAATCTTTTAGATTCCGCCGCAGGTGGTACTTTTATGGAAATTACTTTGGGTGAAGACACCAAATTTGTTGATAATATTATGGCAAATTATTCGCAATGGCATACCAAAAGAGCTCCTACTAGTAAAAAAAGTTAATTCGGTTGAAGAAATTTCTTCTTTGAGTGAAAAAGTTGATGCTCTTATGAAATTGGTTGCTAATAAAAGTGCTCCTATTGATTTTAATGATGTGCCTTTGTCTACTTTGATTGAGCAAAATAGTGATGCCGTAGATGTGAATTTTATCTCTCAAAATAATTTCAACAACAATGCTTATAGAGGTAATTTTAATCCTAGGCCTTTTACTAGTAATTCCTCTAATAATTCTGGTAATTCCTATGAAAATACTTCTTATATTAATAATAGGAACACCTCTGATCTTGAGAATAATATTAAAGAATTTATAAACATGCAAAAGGTTTTCAACACCTCCATAGAACAAAAGTTGAATAAGGTTGATGATTTGTCTAGAAGTGTTGATAGAATTTCTCATGATGTGGAAAATATCAAGATGAAACTTTTTGTGCCTAAGGTTGATAAATCAATTAAATCTCTTTATGTTTCTATGGATGGAAGTAATAAAATAACCGCTATGCTTAGAGCTAAAAGAGAATTTTTAGAAAAAGCGTTTTCTAGTGATTATTTTCGCAAAAGTGACGAAGATCTTAAAATGATTGGTGTTTCTTCTATCAATTCCTTGTTTAGTAAAGTTAATATTGATGAAAAAGGGACTGAAGAAGAGTCAACTTTAGTTAGAAGGCGCCCCGATAATTCAGAGGGTGAAAATCTTGTTGAGAAAATTGATTAAAGTGGGCTTGAAGAGGTCAAAACTTTAGCTAGTGATGTGCCCACTCTTTTGGATTACAAAGACATTAATTATGATAGTTGCTCTTTGATTGATTATATTTCTTTTTTGCAATCCATGATAAATTCACCCCATGCTTATGAACAAAATAAAGCTTTTACTAAACATATTGTTGATGCTATGATGAAAGCTTTAGAAGAAAAGTTGGAATTAGAAGTTTCAATTCCTAGAAAGTTGCATGATGAATGGGAACCTACTATCAAAGTCAAGATTAAATTTTTTGAGTGTTTTGCTTTATGTGACTTGGGTGCTAGTGTTTCTACTATTTCGAAATCTTTATGTGATGGGCTTGGTCTTATAGATATTGAATCATGTTCTTTAAATTTGCACTTGGCGGATTCTACTATCAAAAAGCCCATGGGAAGAATTAATGATGTTCTTATTCTCGCAAATAGGAATTATGTGCCCATAAATTTTATTGTTCTTGATATTGATTGCAATCCGTCTTGTCCAATTATTCTTGGTAGACCATTTTTACGCACTATCGGTGCCGTGATTGCTATGAAAGAAGGCAATATTAAGTTCCAATTTCCCTTGAGGAAGGGCATGGAACACTTCCCTAGAACAATAATTAGGCCACCATATGAATTAATCATGAGGGCATCTTAAGGATTTCGAAACAAAGATGACAAAACTTAGATCCTTGCTTTATGCCTAGCTAAGGGCATAAAACTGTAGCGCTTGTTGGGAGGCAATCCAATGAATAAAATTTATTTTTGCTTTTTGCTTCCTGTTTTTGAGTCTGAGAACAATTATTATACTATTATTATTGTGTTTTTTATGTTTTAATTAGTGCTTGTGGCAAGTAAAACCTTTAGGGTCTTCTTGGGTGGTAGTTGTTTGATCTTGCCGAAAAACAGAAACTTTTGCGCTCGTAAAAATAATTCTCATTTTTAACTAGAGAGTGATAAAATACCCATTACTTTTGCAGTAGATCAATATACGAATTTCTCAGGCCATACTAATTTTTCAGAGTTTTTGGAGTTATAGAAGTATTCAAAACATCCAGATTGCTACAGACTGTTCTGTTTTTGACAGATTCTGTTTCTTTGCGTTGTGTGCTTGTTTTGATGGCTCTATGGTTTTCTTTGACGAATTTTTGCCATAGAAAAGTTGGAATACAGTAGATATAATGCAAAAACAAAATATGAATTGGTTTGATACAATACTTATAGTAGTTATTTGCTTTCTTTTACAAATGGATCTCACGAAGGTTTTGTTGAGTTTTATGTGATTGAAGTTTTCAAGTTTTGGGTTATCTTATGATGGATGAAGGAATAAGGAGTAGGAAGAGCCTAAGCTTGGGGATGCCCCGACATCCCAAGATATTATCCAAAATAGATCAAGAAACTAAGCTTGGGGATGCCCCCGAGTGGCATCCCCTCTTCTAACGACCATCAGTATTTTACTCGAAGCTATATTTTTATTCGTCACATACTATTTGTTTTGCTTGGAGTGTCTTGTATGATATGAGTCTTTGATTGCTTTATTTTGTGTTTTAATTCTTGATTCCTTGATGGACACACCTATTTGAGAGAGCCAAAATCATGTCATGACTTGCTAGAATTTCTCTCTATGCTTCACTTAAATTTTTTTATGAGCTATGGACTTGCTCTAGTGCTTCACTTATATCTTTTTGAGCACGATGTGCTTATTATTTTTGAAGAAATTCTCTCTTGCTTCACTTAGATTTATTTGAGATTTAGTAAATTTTTCAAGAAATTCTCTCTTGCTTTACTTAAATTAATTTGAGAGAAAGAAAAATTATGCTCATGATCTTCACTTATATTTGTTTGAGCTTATTAAAAGCAAAACATGAAAATTAGTTCCAAAGTGATAGATATCCAAGAAGGATATAATAAAAACTTTCATGAACATCATTGGACAAAATAAACTTGATTCTTAGTAATAGTTTTGAAATATATGATGATGTGATATGTGAGTTATGTTATGAGTAATTATGCTTTAGTAAGAATATTGATGTTAAGGTTTGTGATTTCCTATGCAAGCATGGAAGTCAATAATTGTGCAATGAAATTATATCCTACTTGTGGTGCATTATTTGGTGTTAATTATGCTTAATGCTCTCTTATGAGATTATCCGTTTCTTGGTTGGTCACTTCTCAATCTTTTGCTAGCCTTCATTTTGCATTAAGTATGATCACTACTTGTGCATCCAAAAACCATTAAACCCGTTTTGCCACATGAGTCCACTATATCTACCTATATGTGGTATTCTTTTGCCGTTCTAAGCAAATTTGTATGTGCCATCTCTAATTTTCAAAATAAACTTCTCTTATGTGTGTTCGTTTCGCTCACGGAGCGGTGAGGGGTGGCTAATATTTTCCATGCTAGATGTGTTATTCTCACGATGAGTGTTTATTCACTTATCATTGCACGAGAGTAAGGCAAAGGTATTAGGGATGCCCATTCCCAAAATGAAAAATGAATTTACTTTATGTTGTGAAATAATAAATTCCTTGGTAAGTGTTGGTATGGAAGGTACCCGTGGATACAGTTAGCCATGTAAAGTGAAAATATGGTGGAAAAAGGAATAAACTTTATTTTTTGTTTGGGAACCGCCTATGATATATCTAGCATGGAAAGTGTTGGGAACTCTAAGTCATTTTCGTTGGTGGGAAGGACACACCTCCCAAAATGTTTTTATCTCTAAGTTTTTCGCTTTGAGCTCTGGCGCCTCTACAAATCCCTACTTCCCTCTACGAAGGGCCTTTCTTTTACTTTATGCAATTTTTATTTTTGAATTTGAGTCTTCATCTTATCTTATAAAAGCACCAACTAGGAGGCACTATGATCATACTTGAGCATTGGGTGCAGTTAATATGCGAGTGTGTGTTTCATGAATGGATCAATGATTGAGCATGATGGGTTAGGGATAGCTTATTTTAGTGTTGATATTTTGAAAGACATGGTTGCTTGTTGATATGCGAGGGAGTCATGGATTAGGGGGTCCTCGGACAGCCGGACTATATACTTTGGCCGGACTGTTGGACTATGAAGATACAAGATTAAAAATTCATCCCGTGTCCGGGTGGGACACTCCTTTGCGTGGAAGGCAAGCTTGGAAATTCTGATATGTAGATCTCCTCCCTTGTAACCGACTCTGTGTAACCCTAGCCCCCTCCGGTGTCTATATAAACCAGAGGGTTTAGTCTGTAGGACAATAACAATCATAATCATAGGCTAGCTTCTAGGGTTTAGCCTCTGTGATCTCGTGGTAGATAAACTCTTGTAATACTCATATCATCAAGATCAATCAAGCAGGAAGTAGGGTATTACCTCCATCGAGAGGGCCCGAACCTGGGTAAACATTGTGTCCCCTGCCTCCTATTACCATCCACCTTAGACACACAGTTTGGGACCCCCTACCCGAGATCCGCCGGTTTTGACACCGACATTGGTGCTTTCATTGAGAGTTCCACTGTGTTGTCACCATAAGGCTTGATGGCTCCTTCGATCATCGGCAACGATGCGATCCAGGGTGAGGTTTTTCTCCCTGGACAGATCTTCGTATTCGGCGGCTTCGTACTGCGGGCCAACTCGCTTGGCCATCTGGAGCAGATCGAGAGCTACACCCCTGGCCATCAGGTCAGGTTTGGAAACTTGAACTATACTACTGACATCCGCGGAGACTTGATCTTTGACGGATTCGAGCCCATGTGCCGTGGTATTCTCACGGGGGGTTTGCGAGTCGACAGATGCCACAAGGGCTTAGTGTGAGGGTAAGACCACTGCTGATAGGACTGGGAGCGGGTATGCGAGTAGCACGCGCTAGTTTACCCAGGTTCGGGGCTCTCCGGAGAGATAATACCCCTACTCCTGCATGTCTGAGTGTATATATCTGGGGTGTGCATCGGGCAGTACAAAGTGCTCCTAGAGCCGTATCTGGGATCAATGCCAAGTGCATCTGATCTAGTATATGCATGCGTATAGCCGGCTCTAGTGGCCATGTATGGCCATGGCTTGTGGCCGTGAGTGGCCTTGTGGCCAAATGAATGTGGCCGTGGGAGTCAATCCCTGGATGGATGGATATGTGCCTTTATATAGGCATGGCTAGCTTACTTCCTAAGCTATGTAGTGGCATGGACAAGTGGGCATGGGTAAGGCATGGTGCATGTCATGCTTGTCTCCTGGGTCACTTCATGAATAGTGCCCAGGGACAAGTGACACTGTACATGACGGCATCGCGGTACAGCTATCTCGTCCGCGGTATGGCCGTCTCGTCGGAGTCTTGTCGGTGTCGGGTCGGGCTGCAGTCGGCAGCCGGCTGGTTGGTGCAGTCGGACGGGGAGCCGGCACGAGCGGCCCGGCAGTCGGACCAAGGGGCTTTGCTAGCCCCGATGCCTTGAAATATTGTCTTGCCGTTTTCGGGGTACCCGTGGTCAATTACTCCGTCAGTAGCCTCCAAGCCTCCGGGCAACTTGGCAAAGTTGGGCGGAGGTTTTTTGGCGGGTGTTCATGGAAATGATCATGAAAAAGACAAAGTTAGTCCACGCAGATATATCAAATGTTTGCTTTTAGTATTGTAAGTTTTATGCGGAGGGTGCCGACTCAGTTTCGTCCGAGCCCCCTTCAATCTTTTTCATGTTCCCTCCGCTTTTTGGCTTGTGCTCTCGCTCGCCGGACAGCCGCTCTGCGGTCTGCGGCTGAGAGTGGGCCGTGAAGCGGAGTGTACAGTACTCAGAATCTGGGAGCAAATTTAACCGAGCAGATACTCATAAAGGAAACGGTCGGGTCGCCCGAAGTGTTTTTCTTCCCGGACGTTTTTCGTGTGGGTGGCCTCCAGCATTCACCCTTGCTAGCCGGACATCCGGCCAACTCTGGCTGGCGCCGGGGCGAACAGTGATGCTACTGTAATAAAATGTAGAGACAGCCCCCGAGCATCGTCGGGGTTATCCGTGCTTGCGTAGTGCAAAAGTATGCGGGTGAAGATCTCACATTGATTTTTGTGTAGTTGCGGTCGTCGAAGACAGCCGGCGCGGCTCGGTGCTCGCGGAGTGCGTCGGCGCAACCGCTGGGTGCAGCCTTCGAGCCCCCGGGTGCTCGAAGGGGTGTCCCGGCCAGTTAGGCTCGACCGGCCAGGCGGCGAGGCGGCTTGCAGCACCCTTTTTCTTCCTTTTCTCTTCTGCCGGCTGCTGGCAACCGGACAAAACTCTTCTCTTGTCTGCAATCTTCGCGGTGGCGTGCCAGCGCACCCGCTGGGTGTAGCCCTCGAGATTCGGGCCGATTGCTGAGCAGTCGGGCCGGATCTCCCGGCAACTACTTTGTCTTCTTCTTCACGGGGGCGCGTTAGCGCACCCGCTGGGTGTAGCCCCCAAGATTCTGGCCGACTGCTGAGCAGTCGGGCCAGATCTCCCGGTGACTACTTTGTCTTCTTCTTTTTCTTCTTCAGACGGCTGGGCGGGCGGACCCCGACACAACAGTCGGGCCCTTTGCAGCTGGCCAGACAGCCAGCGGTCGGACGCACATCTGGCAATCAGACGCACATTTTTTTGCCGGCTGTGGACAGCCGGACGGCTTTCCACTCGTGGCCGCGTTGATGGAGCAATCCGCCCACATCTATCTCTCTTTTTTTGGTCCGACTGCGTGCGAGCAGCCAGACACCACCACCCGGCCGTTTGACTTCTCTTTTCTCTTCTCTGCCTCTTTTATCTCTGTACTAGTAGTCGGCGACAGAGGGTGTGGGCGCAGCCGGCCACGGCGCTCGAGCCGGCTGAGCATCCGGCCGGATGCGGGGAGGAGCGAGTCGGCGGGGCCACAAGCCGGCGCGAAACGGAGGAGGCCCGCGGCCGAGCTGGCAGGGTCGGCGAGCGGCAAGCCGGCCCGGCGCGTGCGCGGGAGGCGCAACTGGACGGTGGTATTGGGACTGGAGGACGAGGGCCGGCTGGGTCGGAGCCAGAGTTGGTGCGGGTGGCAGGGGGCTGGGCGGAGCCAGCAGCCGGCTTGGGTGGGGAGCCGGCCATGGGCGCGGTCCGGTGGTAGCGCAGTCAGCCTAGCCGGAGTGGCGAAGGCGGCGACAGGGCGCACGGAGCTGGCTAGAGGGCGAGGCGGACCCGGCGTCGCGGCGGGGCGGGGGACACAGCCGGCGCAAGGCACAGCCGGCGTGTGAGGTTGTCGGACCTTGCGTGGGAGGAGGCACGCAGGCGGAGGTGCGGGAGGCAGAGGGAGGCGGCTCGGCGTCGCAGGCGCGGGTGGAACCTGGCGCGGAAGCGGCGCAGGCGAGGACGGCCGGCCGAGCCGGCACGGACGCCGGTCGCGGCTGTGAGGGGCGCAGCTGGCGCGGCAAGCCGCTGGCTGGGCAGAGCAGAAGCCGGCACGGGGCCGGCGGGCTCGCGGGAGCTGGCCGTGGCGCGGAGACGGCGAGCCGCATGAGGGCACGGGAGAAGACGAGGCCAGGCGCGGGCGAGGCGACGCGCGGGGCGGTCCAAGCCGCAAGCCGGGCGAGGAGGGGCGCCGGAGCGGCTGCTGCGCGAGGCGCGCAGGGCGAAGTGCTGGGGTGGCCCGAGGCGGGCCAGACAGCTACGCGCAGCTCGACGCGGTGGTGGAGCAGAGTACGGCTGGGGGCGAGAGTCGCGCGTGAAGCAGTACGTAAGCAAGTAGCTAGCTAGCTACAAAATCCATCGAGCTGCCAGGGTGTTTGCTTGCTTGCTGGCATATGGGATGTAGTTTGACCACGGTTGACTTGCATCTAGCTAGCTTGCGTAGATGATAAATGGAGGAGCGAATGCGCGTTCCGGCCTGAGCAAGGCGCAGCGCAGACACGAACAGCACGTGGATGGTCCCGCCCGGACAGTGAAACCAGCAGCAGCGCGGTAGCATAGTACCGCACCACGGTGGGAGCCAACTGTCGTGGTATTCTCATGGGGGGTTTGCGAGTCGACAGATGCCACAAGGGCTTAGTGTGAGAGTAAGACCGCTGCTGATAGGACCGGGAGCGGGTATGCGAGTAGCACGCGCTAGTTTACCCAGGTTCGGGGCTCTCCGGAGAGATAATACCCCTACTCCTGCATGTCTGAGTGTATATATCTGGGGTGTGCATCGGGCAGTACAAAGTGCTCCTAGAGCCGTATCTGGGATCAATGCCAAGTGCATCTGATCTAGTATATGCATGCGTATGGCCGGCTCTAGTGGCCATGTATGGCCATGGCTTGTGGCCGTGAGTGGCCTTGTGGCCAAATGAATGTGGCCGTGGGAGTCAATCCCCTGGATGGATGGATATGTGCCTTTATATAGGCATGGCTAGCTTACTTCCTAAGCTATGTAGTGGCATGGACAAGTGGGCATGGGTAAGGCATGGTGCATGTCATGCTTGTCTCCTGGGTCACTTCATGAATAGTGCCCAGGGACAAGTGACACTGTACATGACGGCATCGCGGTACAGCTATCTCGTCCGCGGTATGGCCGTCTCGTCGGAGTCTTGTCGGTGTCGGGTCGGGCTGCAGTCGGCAGCCGGCTGGTTGGCGCAGTCAGACGGGGAGCCGGCAGGAGCGGCCGGGCAGTCGGACTGAGGGGCTTTGCTAGCCCCGATGCCTTGAAATATTGTCTTGCCGTTTTTGGGGTACCCGTGGTAAATTACTCTGACACCATGCCAGGTGCATCGCACAGTCACGACGAGCATGACTTAGCTCTGCCGCTGGACGGTGTTCGGGAAATCACACCTGTGGCTACTCCAGCCCTCAATCCAGAGCAGATCGTGCCGTCCGAGGATGGGTGGATGGACCCCGCCATGGAGGCCACACACCCAGCGGCGATAGAGCCGAATACTGACTTCACCCCCTATGAGACCTATGTTGCCGGACCCTTGGATTCGTCCCCGGCCACAGGCTCCGAACCGCCTGCGTCCGTGCCTATCGAATCTGATTGGGCACCGATCATGGAGTTTACCTCCGCGGATATCTTTCAGCACTCGCCCTGAGGCGACGTGCTAAATTCATTGAGGTCTCTCTCCTTGTCAGGAGACCCTTGTCCAAACTATGTCCGTCTTGAGTGGGAAGCGGACGACGAAGAAATTCATTCCCCACCCAGCACCCACTTAATAGCCACTGTCGACGACTTAACTGACATGCTTGATTTCGGCTCCGAAGACATCGACGGTATGGACGACGATGCATGAGAAGAACATGAACCACCGCCCACAGGGCGCTGGACAGCCACCTCATCATATGATATATACAAGGTGGGCACCCACAAAAAAAGCGATGTCAATAAGGCAATGGAGGATAACCCCCTCGAGAAGCAACCAAAGCACCGGTGTCATCGGCGCCTCTCTAAGCCCCGCCATAGCAAAAGCAGTGATACCGGCACAAGAGACAATAATGCTACGGATAGTGCCGAAGACAAAGACAATCCCCTCCAGCCAGGCTTTGAGCGGGAGGATGGGCAAGCTAGCCCTAAGGAACAGGCGGCAGATGGAGAATCAGAGGATGACAATTACATGCCCCTCTCCGATGATGAGGTGAGCCTCGACGATGAATAATTTATCGCGCCTGAGGATCCCGTCGAGCAGGGTGCTTCAAGCGCCGGCTTATAGCCACAGCAAAAAGCCTAAAGAAAAAGCAACAACAGCTTCAAGCTGATCAAGATTTGCTAGCGGATAGATGGACCGAGGTGCTGGCAGCCGAGGAATACGAACTCGAGCGCCCAACCAAAAGTTACCCAAAGCGCAGGTTGCTACCCCAACTCGAGGAGGAAGCATTAAAGCCTACACTACCAGCGTATGATGCGGCTGACCGGTCACCTTGTGGCCGAGACAAAGCGGCATATCAGCCCGAAGTCTAGCCCGCACCCCGTCGCCAGTCAAACAAAAATACCATGGCCCAGGGTAACACGCAGGACCTGCGAGAAGTATTGGAAAACTAATCAGGACATAAAAGATCGGTCTACGGATCACGGGGGCGCGCCCCAACGCGCGACGGCAACCGTCACGCCAAATATACTAAAAACAAATCCGGCCGGGCCGAACATAGCAGACAAGACTCGTATGAACTGCGTCGTGATATAGCTCGGCACAGAGGCGCCGCACACCCCCTATGCTTCACTGATGAAGTAATGGATCATGAATTCCCAGAAGGGTTTAAACCCGTGAACATTGAATCATATGACGGCACTACAGACCCCGCGGTATGGATAGAGGATTTCTTCCTCCACATTCACATGGCCCGTGGAGATGATCTACACGCCATCAAGTATCTCCTGCTAAAACTCAAGGGACCGGCTCGGCATTGGCTGAATAGCTTGCCAGCAAACTCCATCGGAAGCTGGGAGAACCTGGCAAACGCATTCCAAGGCACTTATGTGCGGCCACCGGATGCTGACGATTTAAGTCACATAACACAGCAGCCCGGAGAGTCAGCCAGGAAATTCTGGACTCGGTTCCTAATTAAAAAGAACCAAATTGTCAACTGTCCAGATGCCGAAGCCCTAGCGGCCTTTAAACATAACATCCATGAAGAGTGGCTCGCACGACATCTCGGCCAAGAGAAGCCAAAATCTATGGCAGCCCTCATGACACTCATGACCCGCTTTTGCGCGGGAGAAGATAGCTGGTTGGCCCATAGCAACAACACAACAAGCAACCCTGGCACATCAGAAGCCAGAGATAGCAACTGCAAACCCCGACGCAACAAACACAAGAGCCGCAAAAATGGTGGAAACACCGAAGATACGGCAGTCAATGCCAGATTTAGTGGCTCTAAGTCTAGTCAGCGGAATGGGCCACTCAAAAATGACAATTCGGGTCCGTCACACGAGTCCTTATGGACGGAGGGAGCAGTCTAAACCTGCTTTACCAGGACACAGTGCGCAAGATGGGCATCGATCATGGTGATCAAGCCCACTAAAACCACCTTCAGAGGTATTATACCAGGTATGGAGGCTAGCTGTACAGGCTCCATCGCCCTTGAGGTAGTCTTCGGATCACCAGACAATTACCGTGCCGAAGAGTTAATCTTAGACATCGTCCCCTTTCGCATTGATTATCAAGCACTGCTCGGACGAACCGTGTTCACTCGATTCAATGCGGTACCACATTATGCCTACCGTAAGCTCAAGATGCCCGGTCCGCGTGGCGTCATCACGGTTAATGGCAAGGCCGAACTTCCCCTCAGCACCAAGGAGTATACCGCTGCTTCAACAGCAGAAGCTACAAGTGGCACCTTCCAACCGAACCTTGAGTCGACGGCCCGATTCCCGGACACCGGCAAAGGACTTCGAACTACTTCGCGGCAGGATAGCCCAGCGAAGGCCAGGACATGCCACATACTACGGCTCAACCGCTCTGCGGCACACAAGCATTTCTTACATTTTGTTTGCAGGTTCAACTTTGCGCAGACCAGGACTGGCAATATGGAAGCAGCTCGAACGCGCAAGGGAATCCTTAGATATTCCCCTAGATGACCATCCGACTACACTCCGGATCCGCACACAGCTTCTCCCCCCTGGTCTCAGCAGGTTCCACAGTCATATTTCTTTTTTACCACATTACCTGTACTCACACGCATCGGCGTACTATTCAAATACAACATGTGGATTTATATAACACTTGTCTGCTATTATTTCTTATTGAAATTGTTTTATCAAGTGGGGCTTCGTTTTACCCATAATTCGGCAATAAAGTCCGAACACCTTCATGGATGTTCGGCACCCCGAACTTATAGCATTATATGCATCAGCTTCGAGTCATGTCTTTGGCCAAATGTTGGTTTTGCCCGGCTCCCATGTTTTGCTGCCTTACATTCCGCTATATCAGCTAAGGCGGCATAGGGAGAACTACTGCGATTGTGTCCCGGTTCTTCCGGACGAGCACCTTAGTAGAGAAAGCCAAAAACTGACTGTCATGATACGGCGAGAGTTGGTCAGCTGTTCGAGAGGTTGTAAAATCTTTAAGGATTCCTCCCGCATAATGCCATAACCAATGCATCATGCGATGGATCGGCTTTCCTTCGGATCAGGTGCTTATATAGCCCCTCGTGCGGTCTTCCGAGCACCAGGGGCTGCGCCTACCTTCCTTTTCTAAAGCTCCTATGGCTAAGTGAGAGTGATAAAGCCCTATAGTACGATTGCCTGGTTCGTTGTGTTGAACACCTCCTTCGAAGGACCCAAAACAGGGATAAAGAGTGATCAGGTTTATCCCGAACACCCCCGTACTTCCTATGTGGGGGCAGAAGCCGACGACTAGCCAACTCCCAGGATTAATATCTAAAATGGCTGCGCAGGAGGATAAACTTTTATATAATAGGCAATAAATAATAGAAATGACCTTGTTCAAACATTACAAAGGACAACATGCTTGTATTCATGGAAATATAATGTCCTTGGTGCATTGCTCCGCCGCAAGGCAGGATCCTTTCAGGACACTTTCATAATATAATTCGGGCTTGCGGTGCTCCTTCCCCTCTGGCGGTCCCTCGGTCATCAGCTTTTCAGTAGCCATCTTCCCCCAGTGCACCTTTGCACGGGCGAAGGCCATTCGCGCACCCTCTATACAGACCGACTGCTTGATGACGTCAAGTCGAGGGCAGGCACTCACAAGCCGCTTCACGAGCCTGAAGTAGCTACCTGGAATTGGCTCAGCGGGCCATAGCCGGATAATCAAATCTTTCATGGCTAGCTCAGCTGCCCTATGCAATTCGATCAGCTATTTCAGTTGGTCGGCAAAAGGCACCGGATAATTCGGTGCCAGATATTGCGACCAGAAGAGCTTATCCGTAGTGTTCCCTTCTTCAACTCAGTAGAATTGGGCGGCATCCGATATGCCGCACGGCAGTTCTGCAAATACCCCTGGAGAAATCCGAACTCAAGGTTATAAACATGATTTTCTCCTCAAATACTTGCTTTACATGGAAAAAAGCCTTACCCGCCGCGATCGTCCTCGCCTCTTGGATCTCCTGCTGGGCGCCTTGGGTTCCCCCTGGGCATCACGCGCGGCCTGATGAGCCCTGGCGAGTTCGGATTCTTTCTCCGTTAAACTCTGCTCCAAGGTCTCGCATTTCTTCACGGACTCTTGAAGCTCCTGCTCAGCTTCAATAACCCTGGACTCGTGCTTCTCATGAAGAGCCTGCTTTGTGGCTGCCTTTTCCTCGGCCTCGACAACAGCCTTCCTCAGAGCCTCGACTTAGGTCATCGCCCCTGGCGCAAATAATGAAACATATTTTATCATATTGGAAATTTTTTCGCACTGAACGCGAACAAGGCTTGCGCATACCTTGTTTATCTTCCAACTGCCTTTTCAACTGCCCAAGTTCTTCTTTGGCCCACTCCAGACTTTGATTCAGTCCGGAGACCTCTGCAGTATGAGAGGTAGCTACTGCTATAGACGTCTGCTTATAAAAGAAGAGAGATAGATGTCATCAAGTGAGTCTTCCTGCGAACATAAAATTGATCCTCTGTCCGGTCCTTTCTTGCACCAAACAGTGTATCAGGGGCTACTATCTATACTATGACACTCTTCGAAACCTCATAAAACATACCTCAAAGCCTTTTATAAGGCTGATATAGGCTTCATTCAGTCCACTCTCAGCAGACTGAATCTCCTTAATCATCACACCCATCAGGGCACGATGCTCATCGAGGATGGAGGCGCTCTTCAGCGCCGCCAACAAAACACCCGGCACCTCTGGTTGGACAGAGATTGCTGGTGGAACAGGCACGCCCCCTCCAGCCGAGGGAGGCTGCCTGCTTGATTCTGGAGCCGCATTGGTCTCCGGAATTGCGTCCGGCTGGGAGCCGAATTCAAGATGGCTCCCGCCGTCGACCCCCATGGGAATCTTTTCCCCCATGTCTTCGGCCCCCGAAGTTTGACCTTCAAGCACCGTTTTCATGATCTCTTCCCCCCTTCCTTGGCCGGGGTCCTTCTAGGACGAAGCCTTGGTGTTATTCACATATTTGGGGGAAGGGGCCTTCGGGGGCGTCCCACTCTCCATAGCATCCGAGCTCAGCAAATCCTCGGATGAGGATCGTTCGGTGCGGGACCTCACCGGACTACAAAAAATATAGCTCAGGTTAAAATATTATGCCATGATGTGTCTGGACGCATAAACGTGTTCGGATTTTATACTCACGAGTTCACCATGGGCTGGGCCCTGGGATCCCACGCCGGGCTGCTGTCGGTGGCGGCAGTGGACTCTTTCGGAAGAGGAGCTTTTCCCCTTTTAGGCGACTCGACCTCCAAGTGTATGGAGGCCGCCCTCTTCTTTCTTCCCCCCGCTGGGGATTCATCTTCCTCCTCCTCGTCCTCTTCGGAAGCAGAACGGACATTGGAGCCTTCGGATATTGTGTCTGAAGTGCCGTGGCGACGAAGGCCGCCCCGAGTCTTTTTGGCCTCCTTCTCGGCCTTCTTCTTCGGCGCCTTGTACGGCGCCGGACCAGCATCTTCGTCAGAAGTGGGCCGGCCGGTTCTTCGGGCAACGGGGCCGGACAGTGGATCTGCCCCGCCTTCTTCGTCCAGCCCTAGGGGAGTCGAGGAAAACACATTAAGCATTTCCCTTGGGTTATGCAGATAAAACGCGTAAAAACTTACCGAGCTTGCAGGGCGGGACAGTTGGTACCCGCGGTCCTCGGCCGAGTCCGGCCATGATTTGCCAGACTTGAAAATCACCTTCCAGATGTCTCTGTGCAAGGAGCCAAAGAGCTCTCGCTGGGTCTGGTGCTTGGCCAGATCGAATTCCCATAGATTGCAAGTCCGGTGCTGACAAGGCAGGATCCGGCGAACTAACATCACTTGGACTACATTAACAAGTTCGATGTTCTTGTCTTCCGTATCTTTAACGCGCATCTGGAGCATAGACAGTTCGTCAGAAGAAGACCAGTTTAGGCCCTTCTTGGGCCAGGACATAAGCCGCAGGGGGGCTCCGGATCGGAACTTTGGAGCAGCGGCCCATTCCGTGCTGCGCGGCTCAGTGATGTAAAACCACTGCTGTTGCCACTCTTTGACGGAATCATTAAAAGTACCTGTTGGTCATGTGACGTTGGGCATCTTGCTCACCATAGCGCCCCCGCACTCGGCGTGCTCGCCGCTCACCACCTTGGGCTTCACATTAAAGATCTTCAGCCACAAGCCGAAGTGTGGCGAGATGCGGAGAAAAGCCTCGCACACGACGATGAATGTCGAGATGTTAAGGAAGGAATTGGGGGATAGATCATGAAAATCGACCCCGTAATAATACATGATGACGCGAACGAACAGGTGGAGGGGAAACCCTAGCCCGCGGACAAAATGAGGGAGGAATACAACCCTCTCTTGGGGTTCCGGAGTAGGAACGATCTGTCCCGCCATCGGGAGACGGTGGCCGATTTTTTTGGCCAGATACCCGGCCTCCCGAAGCTTTTTGATATGCTTCTCCCGGACGGTAGAGGCCATCCACTTGCCTGCTGCTTCGGATCTGGACATTTTCAGAAGGCCTTTGTGGGCGGAGAAGACGAACTCTCGGGCGCTGGAGCTCGGGCGAAGGGGAATGGATCGGGAAGAAGAAAGCGTGGGTGCGAAAGGGAGTCCTTATCCCCTTATAAAGGCAGCAGGGATTCTGCGCCTCCCCACTTGCCTGGTAAACTCACTTATTCCCCCAAGCGCCGTGATTGATGGCGCGGTTGGGTTACCCACACCCGTATTGATGAGAATCACATGATAAGGGACACGATCTCTGCTTCGACAAGACGTGCCAAGAAAGCCGCCTCGCAACATGTGTAGTAGCTGGTTGAGGAAAACGGTTCGAATAATGACCGGGCCATGGCGTGATGTCACGTTATGAAAAGTTGTCAGCAGATTAGATTTGTGGAGATATTATACTCTCTACGGTGGTATGTGGAGTTTGTTTTGCAGAGTCGGACACAATCCTTGTGTTCAAAATCTCCTATGGAGTATTCGGAGAAGGAACCCGCCTTGCAATGCCCAAGACAATCTGTGCGTCGGACTCATCGTCATTGAAGCCTGGTTCAAGGGCTACTGAGGGAGTCCTGGATTAGGGGGTCCTCGGACAGCCGGACTATATACTTTGGCCGGACTGTTGGACTATGAAGATACAAGATTGAAGACTTCGTCCCGTGTCCGGGTGGGACTCTCCTTTGCGTGGAAGGCAAGCTTGGCAATTCAGATATGTAGATCTCCTCCCTTGTAACCGACTCTGTGTAACCCTAGCCCCCTCCGGTGTCTATATAAACCGGAGGGTTTAGTCCGTAGGACAATAACAATCATAATCATAGGCTAGCTTCTAGGGTTTAGCCTCTGCGATCTCGTGGTAGATCAACTCTTGTAATACTCATACCATCAAGATCAATCAAGCAGGAAGTAGGGTATTACCTCCATCGAGAGGGCCCGAACCTGGGTAAACATTGTGTCCCCTACCTCCTGTTACCATCCGCCTTAGACACATAGCTCGGGACCCCCTACCCGAGATCCACCGGTTTTGACACCGACAATATGCTTGAGTATTTAAGTTATCATGTCAAAACTAGACTATTGCTTTGAACAATACAAAAGTCCAAATGTCCATGCTATAAAGAAAAGAAATATGATATGACATGTTAGGCAGCATTCCACATCAAAAATTCTGTTTTTATCACTTACCTACTCGAGGACGAGTAGGAGTTAAGCTTGGGATGCTGATACGTCTCCAATGCATCTATAATTTTTGATTGTTCCATGCTGTTATATTATCAATGTTGGATGTTTTATAATCATTTTATATCATTTTTGGGTAACCTATTGACATAGTGCCAAGTGCAAGTTCTTGTTTTTTGCATGTTTTTTACATCATAGAAAATCAATACCAAACGGAGTCCAAATGCCATGAAACTTTACGGAGATTTCTTATGGACCAGAAGACACGTAATAGGCCAAGGCTGCGCCCGGTGGGTGCTCCGAGGAGAGCACAACCCACCAGGGCACGCCAGGAGGCCCAAGCGCGCCCTGGTGGGTTGTGCCCACCTTGGGTGCCCCCGGACCGCCTCTTTGCTCTAAAAATACCCCAATATTCCAGAAACGCTAGGGGAGTTGACGAAAATCAATTCTAGCTGCCGCAGAGTCCAGAACCACCAGACCCAATCTAAACACCATCACGAATGGGGTTCACCACCTTCATTGGTGCCTCTCCGATGATGCTTGAGTAGTTCTTTGTAGATCTTCGGGTCCGTAGTTAGTAGCTAGATGGCTTCCTCTCTCTCGTTTGATTCTCAATACAATGGTCTCTTCGAGATCCATATGATGTAACTCTTTTTGTGTGTGTTTGCTGGGATCAGATGAACTTTGAGTTTATGATCAGATCTATCTTTTTATATCCATGAAAGTTATTTGAGTTTCTTTGATCTCTTTTATGCATGATTGCTTATAGCCTCGTATTTCTTCTCCGATATTTGGGTTTTGTTTGGCCAACTTGATCTATTTATCTTGCAATGGGAAGAGGTGCTTTGTAGTGGGTTCGATCTTACGGTGCTTGATCCCAGTGACAGAAGGGGAACCGACACAAATGTATCATTGCTACTTAGGTAAAATAATGGGGTCTATCTCTACATAGATAGATCTTGTCAACATCATGTCATTGTTCTTATTGCATTACTCTGTTTCTCCACGAACTTAATACACTAGATGCATGCTGGATAGCAGTCGATGTGTGGAGTAATAGTAGTAGATGCAGGCAGGAGTCGGTCTACTAATCTTGGACGTGATGCCTATGTAATGATCATTGCCTGGACATCGTCATGATTATTTTAAGTTCTATCAATTGCCCAACAGTAATTCGTTTACCCACCGTTTGCTATTTTTCTCGAGAGAAGCCACTAGTGAAACCTACGGCCCTCGGGTCTCTTTCTCATATATTTGCCTTTGTGATCTATTGATGCGGAGCATCCTATGGACATCACCATGTCAAGAGTCAGTTCGGCGAGTGACACATGCGACATCTACTTCACATACACAAAGGTGAATCATCTCCTTTACATGTGCTCACTTGACCCCTTCGAGGATGGTATACTACTTGACACTTCTCTCGTGTGCATCCATAGGTATTGTCGGAACGCTACGGACGACGTGGAGGAGTGCAAGCGCCAAGGAACACCTACACCATCCGCGAGGGAAGCCTGGAAACGAAGGCGCAAGAAGAAGAGCTGTCGAAGAAGCTCCAGCCACCAGACAACCGGTCGGGTCCGGACGTCCGGCCCCTGAAGATCCACCGGACGACCGGTCCAGACCGGACAACCGGTGTCCCTGCACCCGAGCCAAACGAGCGGACGTCCGACGCCACCGGACGATCGGCGACCGGACGACCGGTCCAGACCG
Source organism: Triticum urartu (assembly GCF_003073215.2). Lineage (NCBI taxonomy): Eukaryota > Viridiplantae > Streptophyta > Magnoliopsida > Poales > Poaceae > Triticum > Triticum urartu. The sequence continues at coordinate 143,907,831 of NC_053022.1, forward strand.
GAAATCCGCTACACCAGCATCCAAGACAGAACAAGCAGACGACCGGCCCCTACCAGACGTCCGGCCGCCCACGAGCCACCGGACGACCGGTCCCCAGCGGACGTCCGGTACCTGGCTGTGTCCAGTTGCGGGCTGAGGCCCATGTACCCCTTCACTTCACCCCCATTTGCACTAAGACTACAAATAGACCTCTCCCTCCTTCTTTCTAGGGTTAGCATTGTGTTAGCTCATTTGTGAGATAGAGCTTCGCTCATCCATATCGGATCTACTCCTTGAGAGAGACCACGGCCCCTCTTTGGAGAAGATCCACCTTGGATTCAAGACCCCTTTACGGGAAGATCCCCTTGTGGATTCAAGACCTCCTCATGGAGAAGAACCGGCTACCCTTTGTATCGTCCGTTGTTGACTTTGGAACTTGTATCTCCCTTTGTCTTCATGGATCTAGCGCATGTGTGATCATTCTTGTTGGTTTGAGTGTTCTCTTATGTTCCCCTCGTGATTTTCCCCTCGTTTCCCTCCTCGTGTTCTTCGCGTTCTTCGCCGGATCCGCTCCTTTCGTGAAAGATCGGGCCACTAGGGTTCTACCCTACATCATCTTGGTATCATGAGCCACGTTGATCACGATTTCGGAGCCTCCCCCACCGTTTTCTAGCCTTCTTTTGCTTGATTTCGTCCTAAATTCGAAAATCCCCATCAAAAATAGCCTCAATTTTTTTTGTGATTTGTTGGTTTGATGATATTTTGTTGATTTTGATCCATGGATTTGCTTGGTTTCGAGTGGATGTAGCATCTCCCCAAGTTTCCCCTTCTTTCATCCATGAAATCTCATCAATTTTGACCCCAAAATCCCCAAATTCCACCCAAAATCGCGTCCCGAAACTCGCATCTCGCGTTGACCCAGACCCACCGGACGACCGTCACTTTACCGAACGTCCGGAGACCTAGGAAGCACCAGACGTCCGACCTTACCGGACGACCGGAACCCCTAACCCGAGCTGAAATTAGCGGATTTCCGACCCGACCGGACGTCCGGCGACCGGACATCCGTCCATTTCCGGGCGTCCGCTACCTGTAAAAAACTGACTTCGCTCAAAATTTGTTTTGGCCATAACTAATTCATCCGAACTCCGATTTTGACGTTCTTTAGCTCGTTTTGAAGCTCTTGACATCCCCCTTCCCAAAAAAATACAACCAAAATCTTTTGACTCCATCAAATTTCGACAATTTTGGCATCTTTGCCTAGGGCTTCCACCACATCATCCGCTACACCACCACCGACTTCCCCAACCTAACCAATTTTATTCCCCATCGCATTAGTGGTTGCTTGAGGAGTGATTTGAGTCTCCTAAGGTGTCTAGGCTACTTAGGGACGGTTGCTTCTTCATTGACCACCACCACCACTTCCGCATAACCTTGCCCACTATACACTTCCGCCACCTCAACTTAACCCAATTTTATTTGTGTTGTGAGTTGTGTCTCCTAAGGTGTTTCGGCTACTTAGGGACCGTGCTTTCAACTCCGACACCGTGTATGGTCCACCATCATAACCTCCACTTCCGCAATGCCTAGTGCAACACCACCACATCCCTCTACCACCATTTGACTTTTGTCCTTGAGATTTTGAGTTGTGGTTTTTCCGTTTCCTAAGGTGTTTCGGCTACTTAGGGACGAGTCTCCATCATCTTGGTATCTCCATCAAGATCACCGCTACTCATCATCGACACGGACGATAACCTCCATATCATCTTGGTATCGTGGTATCCCTCCATTGTATATTCCCTTGCCATTGCATTGATAACCCCTAGCCCATTTTGCGTCACTTGCCTATCGAGACTAGCCATTTGAGTATTGCCGGCAACGTTACTTGTGCACATTAGTGATCTACACCATACATTGCATACATACCATATCATATTGGTATCATATCATCTCGTGTGCCTCAAGTTTGTTCCCGCATATATACAATTGCTATCTTGGTTTGTGCATTTCGCAAAGTGGCCATATAAAAAAAGAATAACCTTTTAAGCAAAAGAGAAAGAGCAAAGAAGCTTGTAAGCAATAGCCATAGCATCCACCACATTGCATAAGATTGTCATATCCGATCATCTTGGATCAAACACCGGGAACTATACATAGCATACATACTTGGGATAGAAAGTTTATCCATTTTGCATCTTATAGGTTGTGCACAAGTGTCATATCCGCCTAAGGAGCAATCGTGCTAGCATCTCTCTTGAGTTGTGCAACACGAGCGTTTTCCGTGGATTCCACATTTTGTGATCATCCTTGGTTGCACGGACCCATTTATCTATCCGTGTGTGTGTTTCCGTGTGCCACATATTGCTATTGGTCTACTTGTTTCACTTACGAATTTGTGAATCTCTTTCAACATTATTGACTCTTGCTAACATTTTGCATTAAATTTTTGTGCCACTATCCTCACCGAGCTCCACCATAAGCCTTACTTGTGTAGGTGTGAGAAACCGACAAGAATTGGTACCAATTGTGCTATTTCCTTGTCCACATTGGAGTGATCATTTATCCACTTTCAACTTCGGTCAAGGTACATTTGGTATTCGTTCTTCTATTTCTCCACTCATATTGGCTCGAATCTTGTGATGGATAGGCAAGGCATTTCATCTCCGGTCTTCCACAACAACGACGGCGTGTACAACTACATCAACAACAAGCTTTCCGCACAAAAGGAGGAGCAAGATGAAAGGATGGAGGAGATTCGGACCTTGTTGATCAACCGTTCTTCCCCTTCATCATCCTCAAGGCGGCAACGTTCAAGTCACAAGTCTTTGGAGCGCAAAAATGATGCAAGAGCAAGTGGTCCTCGTCCACATCTCCATGGCGACCACCATCACGTTTGTGTTCCACCTCGTCATGAAGGGCAAGTCACCTCCAAGCAACATGTGCACGACGGTGACGAACGACATCTATATCGAGCTCAAGCACGACAATGACAACATCATCATGAAGATGCTCGAGATGCGCCTACCTACAAGTCGCAACAAGCCCTACTTCACGCCAAGTCCAAACTTCATGACCACAAGAGAAGACCGCGAGACAAGCACCACCAAGACGGAGCTACGGCTACACCAACCACTTTGGCATCTTCGCCAAGTGACTTCAAGGCATCTTCGCCTTCGGATATATGGCATCTTCGCCAACAAGCACCTCAAGACTACGCTCAAGAGAAGCTCCCCAAGCTCAAGTCCGCGACTTCCACGAGCTACTATGACCTTGACATCGACCACACGATTCCTTTCTATGGGACTCAAGAACCCGAGGAGTATCTCGAGTGGGAGCGTTTGATGGACGACTACCTCAAGCTACATCAAGTCCCTCCCGAGGATCAAGTGAAGTGTGCCACAAGGAACTTCCACGACTACGCGTCCACATGGTGGATTCACACACCTTCGGAGAGCTATGGCATGAGTTGGCCCAAGACGAAGAGAGCTTTGCGGTGAGAGTTTGTGCCTACAACCTACACGGAACAACTTCAACGCTAATTGGAGAACACCATCCAAGGATCCAAGTCCATCGACGAGTACTTCAAGGAGATGAAGATTGCCTTGCGATGAGCCGGCGTGGACGACCCCATTTCGATGAAGTTCCACTTCATGATGGGATTGCACAACGACATCTCCAAGACAATCTTCCTCGAGAACTACAAGTCCCTCGACGACAACTACATTGGTGCTCTCAAGGCGGAACAAGAACTCATGAAGGCCAAGGCTTCTCGACCCCAAGCACACTTCTCCAAGACCAAGCTCCAAGAATGCGAGCATGAGGATAGTATCACCAAGATGTCCAAGCCCGACGAGCTCCAAGATGATGCTCCGAAGTTCGACTTCACCGCCATCCCTCTTTGTGGCATTGACGATGCCGAGTCTACTTCGACTCTTTTTCAAGATGGTGCGGTGACGACTACGACTACGGACACCATCAAGGACCAAACTTTGGAGGCGAGCGACATGGTGACGAGCAAGGATGATGCTTCCATCTTAGGAGGCGAGAGTGATGATGTGCCATCTTCGGCCTTCATCCATGGCGACGACAACGAGATGGTTGAGCATGGGATTTTCCCTTCGACCACGGCGACATGTGATGATTTGAGTGACTTTAGCCACCATATTGAGAGTGAGAGTGACTTCACCACTAGCCCCATATGTGATGTGTTGCCACAATTCCCATGTGAGGAGAGCCACAGCCCCCACCACTTGAGTGAGATGAGTGACTCGACCATATGTGACATTGAGTGCACCTACCATGAGGGAGTGAGTGAACCACCACATAGAGAGAGTGAGATAGTTGATAGGTCATGTGAGGCCACTTTTAACACTAACGACTTGATCTCTACCTCTATTGTGTCTTCTCATTTGGTGCTAGGTCCCTTATATGATGACGCGCCGATTCTCGACGACTTCGTCCTACCTTTGGACAAGATGATGGCCATGGTGGAATATGATGCACCCCCACATGGTTCCATCACAATGATTATATTGACCACCATTCGGTCTTACCCACCTCACCTACAGCACGTGAGTGGAATTACAAAGGTAACATAGGTGAAGGTGATGCTCTTGCCCCACTAGTGGACTATCATGACATTGATTGCTTGCATGATGTTGATCAACCTATTTCCATGCTTCATGCTAGTGTGACTTCCCCATGCGATGATTTACCCATTTATGATGAGTATGATGATTGCCATGTGGAGTCTATTAGTTGTGATGCCATGTTACATAGGATTTCTTGTGCTAATTCTCTCGGTCACATCATGTTTGCCATTCCGCTTGACTTGTCATATGCTATGCATGAGATCAATCATATGTCATATTTGCAATCTCTTCATAGTGACTATGCATATGCCATTCAAATTAACCCAATTTGCACTTATGGCATAGATGACAAGCCCATGGTTATTGTCATTTGTTTCTCTTGTGATGATATTGATATGCTCCCTTTGCATCATTTATCTCATATGCCATGCCATGACCACCTAGCTTCGGATATGCATTGTTTTGGATGTTGTCCATTTTCTCCATATGATGTTTCCAACATTGCTCATGAGGAGACCCCCATAGTTTCCTCATACATGTTTGGAGATTTTGATCACTCCCATCCATTGCATGATCCCAATACTTATGTGCACAATATGCTTCCCATGAATAAACATGCTATTGATGTGCCATATACTTGTATGCTCAATTTGCATCCCCATCATGTTATACAAAATAACTATTCTTTCATGATGGATGACATGTTCTTATACCATGCATCAAACTTCTTTGAGCACCGCTTATCTTGTGCTAACTTTCATATGCACATACACATCATGATGGATGATGTGTACATTTACCACACACACAATTTCTTCCGTTTGTGTCTCTTTTGTGTAGGTACCCATGAATTCTTGTCAACCTCACAATCCCACGAGTTGACAAAATGAGCTCTAGAGAGCAATGATGACTTGGGATCCCATGGATTGTCTTTCACACCGCTCTCTTCGCGCAAAGACTTCGCACAATTCTTCTACATGACCCTCTCTTGGCTATGGGTTATTGTCCACTACATATTCTATGCCCATCTTGCCATGTTCACTTTGCATGATGTGCTCATTACTATGCTTTTGCCATGCATTCATGACCCATGCTTTGCATTACACATGATGATTGATTGTCATACTTGTATGTGTATTTGCAAGCTTGGTGGAGACATTTCTTGTCATTGCCATGTTTGCTTTGTGCCCCATGCCTATGATGATACTATGATCTTGCTTTGTGTTCGTGCTTGCGATATGTCATGTACATTGCCTATGACTATTATTTGCTCACATGACATGATTGCCATGCTTTCCTCTAGTATGTTGCATCTTTGCACTACTAGCTTGAACGACTTGATTCCTATGATTGCTTGCCTTGTTGCATCACCAATGATTCATACTTGCTCACTTCATGCGGTTGATGACAACCATTTACATGCTTGTCCCCATGATATCTTTGCTTGTGCTCAATTTATGCGCTTATATGCCATGTCACAATCCTTTGTCACACCATATGCTTTGCATGATGACGACACTTGTTTGGCTAATCGCCTCTTGAATGCTTGGTTTTGCACTAACGCTAACCACATTCATTTTTCCAAGTGTTTGTTGTCCTTGCTCATTTTGAAGGAATCCCAAGATGGTGCGACATTGGAGAGTGCCCACTTCAAGCTTGAAGATGGCGACTACTTAGTGAACGTCCACTCCTACACGGCGAAGCCATCTCTTTCCCATGGTGATTTGGATTTTGATCTGAGGTCGGATCTTCCCCAAGGGAGGGGAGATGATGCGGAGCATCCTATGGACATCACCATGTCAAGAGTCAGTTCGGCGAGTGACACGTGAGACATCTACTTCACATACACAAAGGTGAATCATCTCCTTTACACGTGCTCACTTGACCCCTTCGAGGATGGTATACTACTTGACACTTCTCTCGTGTGCATCCATAGGTATTGTCGGAACGCTACGGACGACGTGGAGGAGTGCAAGCGCCAAGGAACACCTACACCATCCGCGAGGGAAGCCTGGAAACGAAGGCGCAAGAAGAAGAGCTGTCGAAGAAACTCCAGCCACCGGAGGACCGGTCGGGTCCGGACGTCCAGTGCCTGAAGATCCACAGGACGACCGGTCCAGACGGACGACCGGTGTCCCTGCACCCGAGCCAAATGAGCGGACGTTCGACGCCACCGGACGACCGGCGACCGGACGACCGGTCCAGACCGGAAATCCGCTACACCAGCATCCGAGCTAGAACGAGCGGACGACCGACCCCTACCGGACGTCCGGCCGCCCACGAGCCACCGGACGACCGGTCCCCAGCGGACATCCGGTACCTGGCTATGTCCAGTTGCGGGCTGAGGCCCATGTACCCCTTCACTTCACCCCCATTTGCACTAAGACTATAAATAGACATCTCCCTCCTCCTTTCTAGGGTTAGCGTTGTGTTATCTCATTTGTGAGATAGAGCTTCGCTCATCCATATCGGATCTACTCCTTGAGAGAGACCGCGACCCCTCTTCGGAGAAGATCCACCTTGGATTCAAGACCCCTTTACGGGAAGATCCCCTTGTGGATTCAAGACCTCCTCACGGAGACAAACCGGCTAGCCTTTGTATCGTCCGTTGTTGACTTTGGATCTTGTATCTCCCTTTGTGTTCATGGATCTAGCGCATGTGTGATCATTCTTGTTGGTTTGAGTGTTCTCTTGTGTTCCCCTCGTGATTTTCCCCTCGTTTCCCTCCTCGTGTTCTTCGCGTTCTTCGCGGGATCCGCTCCTTTTGTGAAAGATCGGGCCACTAGGGTTCTACCCTACATCATCTCTTTTCCTTTGCTTTTATTTTCAGATCTATTAAACCAAAAATACAAAAATACCTTGCTGCAATTTATTCTTATTTATTTTATTTGGCGTTCGATCTATCAATCTGCTACTATTTATTCATGTTTGTTTGCCTATCTTGAGGCGCCGCTACCCGAAAGGGATTGACAACCCCTTTTACACGTCGGGTTGCGAGTAGTTGTTATTTGTGTGCAGGTGCTGATTACGTTGTGTTGCTTAGTTCTCCTATTGGTTCCATGACCTTGGTTTCATATCTGAGGGAAATACCTATCGTCGCTGGGCTGCATCATTCCTTCCTCTTTGGGGAAATACCGACGTAGCTTCAAGCGAGATCAATGGTGGTATTGATTTTGTACCATTTCAGGTGTAGTACTGGTAGTTTGCAAAACTACTCAATTATTGCACTCAGTTTCCTAAAAAATTATGGTAAAAACGTTACTTGCAATGCATGCATGCGTGACCAATATAAATGACCAATAAAAAACTACTACATGCACTCAACGATTTAATGCACATTGTAATCTCAACATGTGATGGGGAGCTCTAAATTTGAATTTGAAACTTATAAAATGAAACAAATCAAAACAAATAGACTGGAAAAGAGCGAGTATAGCGTAGGATGTGTCCCATACAAAACAAGTCCCCTGTTTTATCACCGCGAATATGCGGTTAGAAAGGAGCATATCGTCTTCGTACTCGTACGACAACAAATCGGCCGCAGACAGCATGGTCCACCTTTGACCGCGTGCAGGTTTCGTGAAAGCAATTGCGATGTTGAACACCGCTATGAGAGTGTAATTTTGGTTGGCAGACGACCTTATCGGGGCTTCCGAGATTGCTATCTTCTTTAATCTCACCGTGCTTCCATCGTACCAATTCAGGCATTGCCCATTGCATGGCTGATCCCAATGTTGGACAAAGGTTCTACGGGAACGGTGTCACCATTGTAAATGTTGTGCAAATTGATGTTGGTACCCTCCCGTACATATGAAATCCAATCTCCACTAACACCAAGCTGTGAAATAGTGGGTAACGGGGGAATTAGGAAATGGACACCGAAGTAGTCTTTAGAATGCATTTACTACGTGATCAAACTCATCACTTACCTGCTCATCGGACAAAATCCGGGTGCCCCTCAACGTCGACATCTAAAGGGGCGTCAACTTGCAACTATGGCCACGCCGCGCTGGAGAGACCCCCAAGGTAACATCCTCGTCCTCGAGGACGCATGGTAGACCAACTAGCATGGCCTTCTCCCACGCATATTTACGCACCCTCTTAAACTATTTGGTGGAAGTACCGCTAAGTCTTCCGGATGTGAGGAAGTCGGAGCGACTTACGATTTGTCCAAAGGATCATTGTCCAAGGTCTCCCAACCTCGATGAGGACGAGAAGCACCACCGCCTGGCAAATCCATGGCAATGGCGACCAACTGCCTTGTCCCTTGTGGAGCTGGTTTACACGAGAGGAGATGGTAACTGCAGGGCTTCGTCCCTTCGGAAAGGATGTTCTGCGGGTGCACACTAGTGCAGTTTATATTTGAGACTAGCAAGAGGGGCATGTGTTGCACGAAACATCAAGACGCATTTATATGAGCTATTTATCTCATGGGATACGAAGATGAGCGAGGGAAGGCCTTATCTACAAATGTGGAGAGTGGTGCGGGTATCTTTTTGCAGAATTGCCATAGGTTGCTTTCTATCCACCAGATATAGATCGGGCCGTCTATATTGTAGGATGGTAGGTGCACCATCATCACCAACTCTATTATTATTATTATTATTATTATTATTATTATTATTATTAATTAATTACTAGCAAGATACGTTGCATGTAACATCAAGATGCATTTGTATGAGTAGTTTATCTTGTGAGAGAAAAGGATGAATGAGGGAAGGCCTTATTTGCAAATGTGGAGATGGGTGTGGGTATCTTTTTGCAAAATTTCCGTAGTTTCCTTCCTATCCCTCAGATATAAATCGGACGGTCTATATTGCAGGATGGCAAGCACACCATCATCACCAACTCTATTTTTATAAGAGTAGATAGATAGATAGATTAATATTATAATAAGAGTAGAGATAGAGATTAGGGAGCTGGCGGGCGGTTCATTGTATGGCACGTTCGCGTCCATCCACTAGCCTGGAATTAAAGCACACATGACATTTATAACGATTGGGATTAGTTGTTTTCCGGGCGCATGGACCAACACGGACTAGCGGACCTGGTCGCCCTTTTTCGAGCACGCCTTCGACAAGTACGTGTGTGACATGCGTGCAAGCAAATCTCGCGTGACCAAACTGTGCGAAGTCGAGCGGTAGGCTGTCGAACTGCAGCCTGCATATTACATCCATGTCATCCACACATAACCTAAAGGCCAATTCATACTCCACCGGACTATACTGTACTACTATGCATTGTTTGGCACGAACATTCCTTGGAGCTCGTGCTGAAACTGGCGTACTCCATAGCCCTCTTCCCTTCTCCTTCCTCTTCCACCGCCCGCGCATGTCCGCGGGAAGCGACCAGTCAACCCTTATATAGGAGTGCTAGCACAAAAAGATGCATGCATGACCACTAAAATTTCCTTTCTCTTATCTCTATGAAATAAATGTGGCGTGAAACTCAAAGCCCTTAAGTCTGGGTATAATGGAAATCATCATCCTCCTCCGGCTCCGCTTTTCCCACATCATTGTCCTCCTGTTCCGGCTCCGTGTCTTCGTTCTTGTCCTCCGGCTCCGCGTGCTGCTCTGCCTCCAATGCCTCCTCGCCCGGCTCCGTGTGCTGCTCCACCTCCAACGCCTCCTCGTCCAGCTAGTCCGGACTCCGGAGGCAGGGCGGCTGCAATCCGGGCTTCACGCCGCCTCCAGATCAAAGCGTCGTTCCGACGGGAGTATGTCGTATGTCGTTACCTTTGGCCGGGCCATGGCTACCGGGCGACGGCGACCAGAGAAGAGGTGGCGGGAGGGGAATGAATGCAGCTACTGTTTGGGTTCGCCGCCCGGCTTAAATAAATGCGCACCATCATGTGTACCTGTGGGGTGCACAAATTGTAACATACGGGTCTGCTTAGGGGGCGTCACGTAACTGGTATGTGTTTGAGATTCTGAGAGACAGAGTGTTTGTGTGTGTGACTCTACTCTTCGGACATGTACCCCACCTTTTGCGTCAGGACATAAGTATAATGGTATTACACTTTAGCTTGTGATTTACGTCGCCATGTTAACGTGGTTGTGTAAAATATGTCACTTCCTGCTCGTGATTTGCGTTATATAATTATGAGAAGTTTGCTAACTACTAAAATAAAGTGGAATTTGTCCATGTTATATAAGTAAATTAAGGTGATTGTTTATCGTACGGGTAAGGTTGGACGAAGGGTGGTAGGAACAAATGCTCCGCCTAGAGCATGTGTGTGTGTGATGGAGTCTTAGTGATTGTGTGTGTGTGTGTGAAGCGGCTCCGTCTTCGGTGGCAAAAGTAATTTAAGTGTGTGTGGCTTCATTGTAGAGAGGTGATGTGTATGGCAGAGGCCAGCAACGAGGGGGTGCAAGAGAGAAGAGGCTTGTATAGAGGGAAGAGAAGGCTTGTGCGCATGAGAGGAGTCGACATCGAGATAACGTGTTTGTTTGAGAGACACCGAGGAAGACTACTATATATCGATGGTGCATGTAGGCGGGAATTAAATGAAGGGATGGTCTTATTGGTTTCAGGGATATAGGGGAAGAGTGAGAGAGGGGGGTAGCTAGAAGGAGATTCTTAAGTGTGAGTGTGTGTTTTAGAGAAGAGACCCATCCAAGCGGATGCCATGTGCACACAAGAAGAGAACGATTCGATGTGGGGTTAGGGCTGAGGGTAATTAACTACGTATGGAGACCTTGAATGTGCATGTGCGAGAGGTATACATGTATACATGGGATGTGTGTGTGTGAGCGCACACATGATCGAGATAAAAGAAAGAAGACATAAGTCATAAGATCAACGACATGGGAGAGATGGATCGGTATGACAATATGCATGCACGTGAGAGTGGAGGGAAGAAGTCCCAATAATTGAGCATGTGTTTTTGTCTTTAAGAGATAGTGGTGTGGGTTGGAGCATGCATCTATGGTGAGTAGAGAGAGCCAGACACAACGATTGTGCAAACGAGATCAACCTATAGATGCATGTATAGAGAGAAATATAGTGTGCGTGATAGGAAGCAAGAGTGCGTGCGAGAAAGAAAGGTTGACGGAGAAATTGCAGATAGATAGAGAGATGGAGATGCTAGCTAGAGGGACATCGGCTAGTTTGTGTGTTAGAGATGACCGCCGAGTGGTTCAGAGGGGTGAAGTTATGTGTGTGTGAGAGAAAGATAAAAAGAGGGTGCATGGCTGCATGTAGAGAGGAACATATATAGTGTGCGTGATAGGAAGCAAGAGTAAGGGCGAGAAAGAAGGTTGATGGAGAAACAGATAAATAGAAAGATAAAGATGCTAGCTAGAGGGAGATCGGCTAGCTAGTGTGTGTGTGTGTTAGAGATAAGAGTCGAGTGGATCAGAAGGCTAGTTATGTGTGTGGGTGTGAGAGAGATAGAGAGAGGGTGCATGTGAGTCACATACAAACAAATATCAGAGAGAAATGAGATCCCGAGAAACAGAGTTTTGTCTTTGTGAGAAAGAAAGATATTTCACATGGAGAGTGATAGCTAGAGAGACATATCAAGGAATGCGAGATATCTATAGGGAGAGGGAGTATGTGTGAGCGACATACAAGGGAATGGTGGAGAGGTATGAGACCCTGGGGGACAGAGTTTGTGTTTGTGTGTGAGAAAGAGATATTTAAGAGGGAGAGCCGCAGCTTCTCATACCTAAGGAGAGCAAGACATCTCTGCATGAGAGGGGGTGTGCGAGTGGCACACAGGGGAATAGTAGAGAGAAATGAGACCCCGGGAGACGAAGTTTGCGTTTGTGTTAGAGAAAGAGATTTCACATGGAGAATCATAGTTAGAGACACATAGCAGGGCGCGAGATATACTTAGAGAGAGATAGAGTGAAGGTCGAGGGAGAGAGTACCATCAGTGTGTTACGAAGATAAAAGATCATTGCCGACATACAAGTAGCACGAGAGATACCCGAGAGACGATGAAGGCATATAGATCTAGAGAGATATATAAGCATGAGTGATAGCCATATGAGACGAATATCTGGATTAAATGGGATTCAAATATTTAAACTAGAGATCACGACATCGATAATATCATAACGAAAATTGGTCTATCAAACATGCATATTCATTTGAATTTGGAGACACGTGTAATGTTATATAGTTTAATCAATATTAGTGATCCATAGATTCTTTAATTAGAGACAACGCATGGTCTATACGCAATTAATATCTAAACGGGATTACACTATATGTTGCGTGTGTCAAACACATTATACGTGTTCGAGAAGTAATAAAACCCGCATGAAACACACATTAATTGGAGACAGCTAGCGAGGAAAGCATACATTGGATTTCAACATAAAGTGGTTTCAAATATTTGAAAATCTAAATTAAGATGGATCCAGCCTTATGAATCTAAGATCATGCCATCTGTAAACCTTATTTATGTATAAAGGGTGTTGTGCTTTTAAAAGTATATATAAAAAAATGATATATATATATATATATTTGTATTCGAATACAAAATGGATCCTGCCCCCCCCCCCAAAAATACAAACTAGATTCGAATTGAGTTGGTACGGTAAACGTGCACTCTTTCTCTGCAAAAATTTGAACGAAGCGGGGAAAGTCGCAGTAACTGCCTGAAACCAAAATATGCGAGATGAAAATTACTGCCTATCCCTGACACGCAAAGCCTATCGACTCAATTTCTATAGGTTTCCATAGGGGTAGGCTTGTAATTTCACTCGAACGTGACATAACCGCCTCCGCCTCTCACCTCCCCGGATTCATACACGGTGGGCGCCAAAACACACTCCTCGGCCAAAATCGCCTCTAACCTCCCTCCCTGATTCATACACGGTGGTCGCCAAAACAAACTCTCGTCGGCCGAAATCTCCATCAGCAAATATTCGGTGTATGCGAGATTACCGTCCTATCCCCAACTGACTAATATTGCTGTGATGTAGGAAATTTTAAACGGGGGCTAAGTTTGTAAATTTCCTCGCATTTGAGACAAGCGCGCCCTGAAGACATGGTTCCCCCTTCCTCTCTCCCTCCATTTCCCCATTCATACTCCGTGGGCGCCAAAACACCCTCTCCACCGCAGCCTCCTCCGTCCGCCACCCCATCCACCGCCCTTCTCCTCCACCATGCCGGAGCTGATACCCCGACGCCATCGTCCATTACAAGAGATCGACCTCTCTCATCCACGGCTTCGGACCAGGATCCTTGCATCGCGTCCTCTTGCTTCATCCGCGCTGTCATCCACCTTGTTGATGCCACTCGTATGACCACCTCGTCCACCGTGCCGGGATATTTCCCTCGCCGCCACCGTCTGCCCTCCTAGATCTCTCATCCACAGCCATCGCTACCGCAGCACCCTCAACACCTCAGCGGATGCTTACACGGTGCCACACAACCGGCGGTACTCGTTCGTATCTTCTCAAGTTATTTATCTTAGCAAGAAAATAGATCGCCACTGCTTTACTGTGATTTCTTGTCCATCACTTACAATCTTACTTGTTAGTTAAATCAAAACATTGGTTGCGAAGTTGGCTTTGTCCGGTTTGCACCTTCAGATCCGCCATGGCACGCGCACCACTATACTCGCGATGCTTATGGTTTCCCCTTTCATACTCCACATTAGCTTAAACGACAGTCGACTAAATTTCAAATTGGGGCCAGTCCATTTTTGGGTGTTCACCGGAGGGAAGGAAGGGGCTTGCCGGAGGGATGCCCCATTATCTATCTTAGGGTTTCGGGTGGGAACAGTGGTCGTGGGGGGCTGTCGTTGGGCTATTTGGGGCCTCGCCGAAGGCAAAACTCGACACGGGTGGGTGTCAGATTAATGGGCCATGGGTAGCCTAACCAGAGCCCCGGAACCTTTCAAGACATCGGGCCGGCTGCGCCCCTCAAGGCATCCAGATGAAGCGCCGCCTTCTGGTGGCCAGCTGACTGAACGGCCGACTGCTAGAAGGCGGTCATGCTCAGGAAGGCGGCTCCAAGACAGGCCGACTCCTGGAAGGTGGCCTCCAGAGAGGCCGGCTCCCAGCAGTCGGCCCACGGTGCCCTCAAAGTTTGCACTCCCATTAAAGAAGATAGGATAGGGTGAGGCGACGGTGTAGCCCATCCCCCCTCCCGAATCCGGGGGCGGGCGTGGCCACAGTGCCTCGTACCAGCGGAGATCTTCGCCCGGCGCGGCATTGTTGCCACTTCGCCCTTGATGTCACTCCTGACAGGCAAAACCCTGCTCCCATGACCGCCTGTCGGTACGGCCCAAGGATGGCGGGCCCTACTGGTCAGCGGGAGCCCGGAAGACAGCGGGAGCCACACCAATCGGACTTGAGGGAGGCCGGCTCCCAGCAGCCGGCCCGGTCCTTCCTCAGGGGCCCACGCACCATTAACCAGATAAGATGCAGAGTGGCTACAATGATCTCCCACCAGGCGGCGGGACTGTAGCCACACCTCGCCGACCAAGCACGCGTCATTAGCAACACAGCTGCAGTAATCCGTAGCCGGCAGGACCCGCGAGCGGCGGAGGCGGCCTGTCGGCTCCGTACCAGACCAGCCGACGGGGCCCACCAGGCAGCGGGCCCGAGCAGTCGGCGGAGAAGCCGGCGACCAAAGAGACTGACAGCCGGGCCCTACGCCCGGCCATATTACCATTGTACCCCTAGGGGGTAGGCCTATATAAACCCCTCGGGGCACCCATGCAAAGGGTTCCCACCCTGTTAGGACTAGATTCATATCGAGGGGAGGATAGAGCAAGCCTTGCCTTCTCCCACCTCTAGCATACAGCTCGAGGAGCACCATTGTACTCACTTGCGCCTTATTGATCATGCGGAGACCCCGTAGAGCAGGACTAGGGGTGTTATCTCCTAGGAGAGCCCCGAACCTGGGTAAAGTTCGCCGGCGTACGTGTCGACGCCTCATCTCGCTTCCGGGCACCGGCAACGTTCTACTCGCTCCCACCATGATAAGCCATCCATTGGCATATGTCACACCCAACCCCCGACATTTGGCGCCTACCGTGGGGCGAGGTGCATTGTCTTCCGGAGACCTGTTCTGGATGGGAACCCTTTTCCTCCCTGGCGAGCGTAGCCAGCCCGACACGCCAGACGGAGTCTGTGCCGACGCGCTGCATGGTGCGGAGCTCACCTGCGCGGCGAGCTGCCTCGCCGACCTTGTTGGCGAGGTTCGCCTCTCCGACGAGCTGGTGTCCGATGCGGGCAATGATGGCCCTGAGAGCCACCTTGTCAGCCTCCTCGATTAGCTCAATGTAGCCAGCGAGCCCGCTGCGGATTTGGAATCCGTTGGCTCCACCGACCCGATGCTTGTCGATTCCGACACTGCGTCGCTTGACGCGTTCGCCACCAACGTGGTGGTCTACGACGAGCCGCCTTCTCGCACGGAGAGCGGCAAAAGCGCCGTCACGGAGGTGCTTGTCATCAGCCACAGTGAGCACTCTGGCGGAGGTGCTCACGATCCACTCAACGCGGCACTACAAGAACTGACGGCGCCCATCCTAGAAGACGCCAACGCCGAGATGCTGGAAGCATGCCGCCTCCAGCTCGTTGAGGTCGCCAAGAAGCTGGCTAGCATGAGACGCCTGTCGGAAGCCTACCGACGCGAGATGGACCGCGCTGTGGGCGACACGCCGGCTCCCGTTGGGCCAAGCTGCCTTGGCGCGGTCCGGCAGCGCGGCGTGGCCATCGCCAACCTACTCGGGGCAGATCTCCCCGTCTATGCCACACCCGTAGAAAATATCCGAGCTGCCCAGGCGGCAGCAGAAGAGCTAAACAAGTTCGAGGGTGAAGAACGTTGCCAGATGGTGGAGCACGTCCAGCGGCTCCTCGATGCGGCTGCTAAGCAGCACGAGGCCGGTTGTCGCACTGAGGAGCCCCACCAGCAAAACGACGATCCGCCTCCCCGCCGAGATCAAGGCGCATCATCTCGGACGCCGACTGGCGATGTCCACGGAAGAAGAGACAAGGAGCCGGCTGCCAGCCGCAGCCGGACTCGCATTACCATTGAGCGCGACCAAGACGGCCGCCCAAGAGGAGTGGAACGACAGGATGACTGTCCGCCTCCTCCCCCTCGCAGGGAAAGGCACGTCTCCCCGCCGCCAGTTGATCACCTGACACTTGGCGACCGCCTCGGCTGCCGAGAGGGAGTCGGAGAGAACAATGCCCGCCACCGGATAGACCGTCTCCACCGGTCCCTGGCGCTAGAAGAGGAAGATGAATTGGGTCCGCCCTGTTTCGGCCCCCGCATTCGAGATGAGCCCTTCCCCAAAGGGTTCACGCTCCCAAGAGACACGCCCAAATACATCGGCTCCGTGAAGCCGGAGGATTGGCTGGTTGACTACTCCACAGCCGTCAGCATAGCAAACGACAACAAGCGTGTTGCCGTGAAGTACGTTCCGCTCATGCTCCAGGGCATAGCCCGGACATGGCTGAACAGTCTGAAGCCCCGCAGCATCAATAGCTAGGTCGACTTCACTGAAGCCTTCATCCGCAACTTCACCAGCACATATAAGCGGCCGCCCAAACCTCGCCAGCTCTCCTTGTGCGTACAAGGCCCCAACGAGTCGACCCGCGACTACCTCACGCGCTGGGCCGAGCTCCACAACTCTTGTGAAGGCGTGCACGAGGTGGATGCTATCGAGTACTTCACCGCTGGGTGCCGAGAGGGCACCCTCCTCAAGCATCGACTCCTCTGTGACGAGCCGGCGACCCTTAACGAGCTGCTGATCATAGCAGATAAATATGCCAAGGCCGACTCCTCCATGAAGGCAGAAATCCAAGTTGATGCGTCTGGCAAAGTAGCCCCTCAAGCTCCTCGAACCCCGGCTGGCTACACTAGTCGGTGCTAGCAACCAAGCGACAACAAGCGCAAGGCCATGCAGCCGGCTTCCACAAGCCGCTAGGTGGCGACAGTGGAAGACCAGCAACCGGATGGGCAGCCTCCGTCCAAACGCCTGAAGGGCGGCAAACCTAGTTGGCTACTGGCTTTCTCATATGAGCAGACTCTTGACGCACCCTGTAAATTCCATAGTGGTGCGAAGCCATCCAACCATACCACTCAGAAATGCCATTGGCTCAACAAGATCGCCAAGGGAGACGGCCTTCAGCCTCCTCCGCCTCCTGGGCAGCCGCCCCCTCCCCCCAGCAGCCGGCCATTCGACCAGTTGGAGCCATACAAGAAGAATACCCTGAAGAGCACGGATCTTATGTCATGTTCACCAGCGTGGCCAACAATAGGCACGTCAGATGACAACGACAGCAAGAAGTGAATGCAGTAGCATCGGAGACCCTCGAATTCATGCATTGGTCCGAGAAGCCCATCAACTGGAGCAGAGCCGACCGCCCAGAGGTGATGCCCAATCTCGGTTCCTTCGCCCTGGTTCTGGATGACACCTTTGCCACTGATAGGCGAGCTGCTCGGTTTTCCCGAGTTCTGATAGATGGCGGCAGCAGCATCAACATTCTGTACAAAGATACCATGGAGAAGTTAGGAATCAAACAAAGACAGCTTCAGCTCAGTTGGACTGTATTCCATGGCATAGTTCCTGGCCTTCCCTGCTCACCAATTGGCAGGATCCAGATAGACATCCTCTTTGGAGACAAGGATCACTTCCGACGAGAGCCAGTCTGGTTCGAGGTGGTGGACCTCGAGAGCCCATACCATGCCCTTCTTGGCCGACCTACACTGGCCAAGTTCATAGCGGTCCCCCACTACGCTTACCTCAAAATGAAGATGCCGAGTTCTAAGGGAATTCTGACCATAGCCGGGGACTACAAGAAGTCGTCCGCCTGTGTGGCTGAGAGCAGTCGGTTGGCCGAGTCCCTCTTGATCGCGGCCGAGAAGCGGATCCTTGACTGAGTTGTGGCAATGGCAGGCAAGCAGCCGGACATGCCACCCCACTGCAAGCAGTCGGAAGCCGAGGGCTCGTTCAAGCCGGCCAAGGAGACAAAGAAGATACCCTTGGACCCGGAGCACCCGGAGAAGTACACTGTCATAGGTGCAAACCTCGACAACAAACAGGAAGGCGAGCTCGTTGATTTTCCTCCATGAGAATCGGGACATCTTTGAATGGTCTCCTAAAGACATGCCGGGTGTTCCGACGGATTTCGCCGAGCACAAGTTACATGTTCGGTCTGACGCCAAGCCAGTCAGGAAGCCCTTGCGCCGCCTGTCAAAGGAGAAGAGAAGAGTCGTCGGAGAAGAGATAACCTGGTTGCTGGCAGCCGGCTTCACCATGGAAGTGTTCTTTCTAGAGTGGCTGGCCAACCCAGTCCTTGTGCTGAAGAAAAACAAGCAATGGCGCATGTGTATTGATTACACCAGCCTCAACAAAGCCTGCCCCAAAGACCTGTTTGCTTTGCCGATAATTGACCAAGTGATAGACTCCACAGCCGGATGCGAGCTGCTGAGTTTCTTGGATGCATACTCAGGGTATCACCAAATCAAGTTGAACCCGGCCGACCGACTGAAGACCGCCTTCATCACGCCATTTGGAGCCTTCTGCTACTTAACCATGACGTTCGGCTTAAGGAATGCCGGCGCCACGTTTCAACGTTGCATGTAGAAGTGCCTCCTCAAACAACTCGGCAGAAACGCCCATGTTTACGTGGACGATGTCGTGGTGAAGATGGAGAAGCGTGGAACGCTGCTAGAAGACCTCAAAGAGACCTTTGAGAACCTACGCCGATTTCAAATCAAGATCAACCCAGAGAAATACGTCTTCGGAGTACCAGCCGGCCAGCTTCTTGGATTCCTGGTCTGAGAGCGCGGCATAGGATGCAACCCTATGAAGATCAAGGCCATCGAGAGGATGGGAGTACCCACCCGACTGCTGGATGTGCAGAAGTTCACCGGCTGTTTGGCGTCCATCAGCCGTTTCATCAGTCGGCTGGGAGAGAAGGCTCTTCCCCTATACCAGCTCATGAAGAAGACCAACTTTTTCGAATGGAATGACAAGGCGGATGAAGCTTTTCTCCAGCTCAAGAAGATGTTGACTACTCCGCCTATCCTGGGGGCTCCGACTCTTAAGGAGCCCATGCTCCTCTACATCGCCGCCACCAGCCGAGTGGTCAGCACAGTTATAGTGGTAGAACGCAAGGAGGAAGGAAATGCGCTACCAGTCCAGAGACCGGTATATTACCTAAGTGAAGTGCTGTCAGCCTCCAAGCAAAACTACCCCCGCTATCAGAAGATGTGCTACGGCATGCACTTTGCGGCCAAAAAATTGAAGCCGTACTTTCAAGAGCACCCAATCACTGTTATCTGCACTGCTCCGCTCGCCGAGATCATTGGAAGCCGAGATGCCTCTGGCCGAGTGGCCAAATGGGCCATAGATTTGGCCACCTACACCATCTACTACCATCAAGTCACAGGCGCTGGACGACTTCCTCGTCAACTGGGCCGAGACCCAGTACCTGCCACCGGCGCCGGACTCCACCCATTGGCGGATGCACTTTGATGGTTCCAAGATGCGCACCGGTTTGGGAGCCGGCATCGTCCTCACCTCTCCCAAAGGCGACAAGCTCAGATATGTGCTCCAAATCCATTTTGCCGCTTCCAACAATGTCGCTGAATATGAGGCACTCATTCACGGGCTCCGGCTTGCCAAAGAACTCGGCATTCGCCGGATCCTGTGCTATGGTGACTCTGACTTGGTGGTCCAGCAGTCATCAGGCGACTAGGACGCCAAGGATGGAAACATGGCGAGCTATCGTTTCCTCGTACAGCAACTCAGCAGATATTTTGATGGGTGTGAGTTTCTTCATGTGCCAAGAAACGACAATGAGCAAGTAGACGCGTTGGCGCGAATCGACTCCACCCGTCAAGTAATACCAACCAGCGTCGCCCTACAACACCTCCTCAAGCCGTCTGTCAAGCCATCGCCAGCGTCGGATTCTATCTTTGTGCCGTCTCCTCGTGAAGCAGTCAAATCTGACTTGAGAGCTCTAGCAGTCGGCACGGGAATTCTTGTAGGCGGCCCGGGGGCCACGACAGTCACACTCGGCCCAGGGACTTCAGAGCCCGGCCCGTGGACTGCAGCGGCCAGCCCGGGGACTGCGGCAGTCGGCCCGGAGACTTCATCGACCCAGCAAGCGGCAACCGACTCCAACCCGCCGCCTCCGGCCCAACCGCCCTCGTCCAAGTTGCAGTCCTGACAGTCGAAGAAATCGCAGCACCTTCCTGGGCCCAGCCCATCCTCAACTTCCTGGTAAACAAAAGAGTTTCCGACTGATGAGATCTCGGCTAGGCAAGTGCAACACCGGGCAGCAGCTTACACCATAGTCAACAGAGAGCTTGTGAGGAGCAGTGTCACCGGTGTCTACCAGCGCTGCGTCGAGCCGGAGCAAGGCCAAGCAATCCTCAAAGACATCCATCAAGGCGAATGCGGCCACCATGCGGCTTCAAGAGCACTTGTCGCCAAGGCTTTCCGCCATGGTTTTTTCTGCCAACTGCCCCTGGAAGACGCCAAGAGCTTGGTCTAGAAATGCAAAGGGTGCCAGAAGTTTAGTTCAAAGCCTCATCAGCCGGCTTCTTCACTCAAGACTATTCCCATAGCCTGGCCCTTTGTCGTCTGGGGCCTGGATATGGTGGGACCATTCAAGATGGCAAGAGGTGGCTTGAATCATTTGCTTGTCGCGGTGGACAAGTTCACCAAGTGGATAGAAGCAAAACCAATCAATAAGTTGAATGGTTCGACTGCTGTGACTTTCATCTCCGACATCACCGTCCGGTACGGCATACCACATAGCATCATCATTGACAATGGCGCGAACTTCGTGAAAGGTGCCTTGGCCCGTTTCTGCACGACGCAGGGCATCCGACTGGACCTAGCATCCATTGCTCATCCGCAGTCAAATGACTAGGTGGAGCGAGCAAATGGCCTTATTTTCTCTAGCATCAAGCCCCAACTGGTCAAGCCTTTGGTACGGTCGGCCGGCTGCTGGCTCGACGAGCTGCCGGCCGTCCTCTGGAGTCTACGCACAACTCCGAACAAGTCAACCGGCTTCACGCCTTTCTTCCTCGTCTACAGTGCTGAAGCCATCATCCCAACGGACATAGAATTCGACTCCCCTCGAGTCACCATGTACACCGAGGGGGAGGCGGAAGAAGCTCGTCAAGACGGCGTCGATCTGCTGGAAGAGGGCCGGCTGTTGGCACTCAGCCGGTCCAGCATCTACCAGCAAAGCCTGCACCGATACAACAACCGGAAGGTCAAGCCGAGATCTTTCCAAGAAGGAGACCTTGTGCTCCAGCTGATCCAGCGAACAGCTGGCCAGCACAAGCTCTCAGCGCCTTGGGACGGCCCCTTCATCATTAGCAAAGTGTTGGGCAACGACTCCTACTACCTGATCGACGCTCAGAAGCCTCGAGCACGCAAGACGGACGATTCCGGCAAGGAGATGGAGCGGTCATGGAATGCAAATCTCCTTCGAAGATTTTACAGTTTATGCAGTATGTACCACGCTACTTTTTGTATTAAAGTACGAAGACTCCGGGTCCCCCAAGAAGAGCTTGGGGACTGCCCTCTTTCATCTATATGGTAAGAATTATGCCTATGCGTATGTCATTTTCTTTATGCCGCTCGGCACCGGGTCCGACTAGTTGGCCCGGGGACTTGCTGCCTTGTACTATGAAGTGCTTCCTGTAGCCAGACAAGTAATGTGTGGCACTTAAGCCGTCTCCTGCCAGAAGCCGCAGCTCACAGAGCAACTGTCTGGTGGGAAGGAGCAAGGCAGAAAGAGTGTCCACATGAAAAATGGCTAAGGACTCAAAGCACGTGCATAGTCCAAGCCGGCTTCTCGCCTCACCAACCGGTTGCCGAACAGCCGTCCTGCCGGCTTCTACTTAACTTGCTAGAATGTTCTAAAAACGGCTAAGTACTTGCCTTCCCAGAAGGAGCTAAGTACTTGACCCAGCCACAGTCCGTAGAGCGGCTGTTCGGCTGGCAAGACGGCAACCAAGGGAAGGCGGCAA
Source organism: Triticum urartu (assembly GCF_003073215.2). Classification (NCBI taxonomy): domain Eukaryota; kingdom Viridiplantae; phylum Streptophyta; class Magnoliopsida; order Poales; family Poaceae; genus Triticum; species Triticum urartu. Next base: position 143,930,372 of record NC_053022.1, read on the forward strand.
AGGAAAAAGCCAAAGAGCAGCAAGCAAGAAAAGATAGAACTTGGAAAAATATTTACATAACAAAGGCCCTTGGCCGATCTTCAAACACAAGTTTAAGGTACACCCCGCGGGTGGAATTGTGCAAATTAACAAATTCGTCGAGACTGATAGACAGGTAAAACAAAAGATAAACTGGCGGCCTAGGAAGCAACAGAAGGGTTCGGTGGATCGGAGGAATCGGCGGCACCGGTTGGTGGAGCGGTCGGCTGGTCAGTCTCCGCTTGGTCGCCTCCGGTGGTAGCTAGCCCGGTTGGGCGTGGCTCATTGCTTGAGGCACGGTCGAGCTGGGGCTGGCCGCCCACTCCGACCTCTGGCGCCTCCTCTTCGCCTTCCTCCTCCGCCTCGCCCTCTTCCTCTCCGCTGGAGTCGATCACCTCCGCCGAGTCCTCACCGTCTTCCGGGTTCAGCCCGAACCATTCCGACGGCGCCTCGGTGCCGTCCTCAACCCGCTCCGGGACGAAGATGCTGGTGTCGGTGTACTTGGAGATTGACGCCGCACGCTTGAAGAGTTCATCTTCCACGACCGCCAATTCCTCCCGAGCCTCCAGTCGGAACATGGCTAGCTGGGCTAGACTCAGCCCAGGGTACCATGCCTTGACGAACTCCAAGGCCCGGTGCGCTCCAGCCCATGCCGAGGAGCCCTTCCAGGCCTTAAGACGGCTGGCTGCCACCTCCAGCCAGTCAGCAGTCCGACTGGGTGTGCGCGGTGCCGGCATGTCAGGCCACATGGCGGAGATCGCCTGGGCGTCGACACGCTGAAGCCGGCGCAACATCCGGTGAGCCAGCCGAAGACGGGCCTCGATGCTCAGGATCTGCTCGTTAAGGGTTCGGGGGGCGTTGGCGGCGATCTGTGCACCGTCCGCCATCCTTCCTTCGCGATCAACTTCAATGGCCTGGTTGGCGGCATCCGAGTGACCAGGGAAGAAGTCTGCCAAGACAGAAAGCAAAAAGCCAAAGGTAAAGACGAGAAGCCGGCTCAACCAACAGCCGGAAGCTCAAAGAAGGAAAAAGAGGGAAGCTCACCATCGACTATGTCCTCGACCGTGTGAAAGCCAGAGGTCAATATCGCCTCCTTGTCGGTCCAGGCGGAGCGCTCAATCACAAACTCAGCAAGGAGTCCGGTCTCCTTGTCCTCCGTCTCCTCCTGGGCCTGAGGAGCTCCTTCTGTTCTGTCAGTTGCGCGACAAGCGTTCGCGCTCTTCAGCCAGCTTGCTGCAGTCCACCTCCTTGGCATGAAGCATGGCGTTGGCTTCGCCCAGGCTGTTGAAGAGTGGCGTTGGACTCTGCAAAAATTAGAAAAATAAAGAGACGACAACAGTCAGCAAAGAAAGATGAAGTTGCCAGGAAGATCCAGCCCGACTGCTCAGCAGTCGGCCCGAATCTCGGGGACTACAGCCCGCGGGTGCGCCAGCGCGCCCCCGCAGAGAAAGAAGGAGACTTACTCCGGCTCTCCGACAAGTCGGCGGCACGTTGATCCAACTCCTGGACTCTGGAGTTGAAGGCGGCCACACGGAGGTTATGATAATCCTGCAGCAAATATATTAGCACTCGGAGCTCGCTAAGTAGAGTTCCGAGCCGCCTGCTCAGCAGCCGGCCCAAAACTCGGGGACTACCCAGTGGGTGCACCAGCGCACCCCCATGAAGAAGTACAAGAATTAAAAACAAAGGAGCAAGAGGTGTACCCGGATGGCCTCTCGCGAATCCAGGAACGCCTTGTTGCAGAGCTTGAGAGCGTTGGGCTCGGTGCGGAGTTTGGCTTGAACGTCCAGAATCGCCTTGTTCAGAGGGCCCGTTCCGCCTCCCCGCACCCACCTAGTGGGCGCAACGCTGGTCGCCTCGGTGTCTGGGATCGAGGAGCTTGCGGTGCCGGCCTCCAGCGGGCGCGGCTCCGAGGCCGCCTTCGCGAGCCGGCGGCGTAAGGGTGTGCGGACCCCAGGAGTCGGGCCCGTCACCATCTCGTTTCCGACTAGTGGTGCCGGTGGGTTAACCAACTGCTTGTCTCGCGCCTCCTTAGAAGGAGGCGGCAGGGGCACGATTACATCCGGCTTCCCCAGATTGTGCCATGAACTCCGGTGGCTGCGGCGCAGAGTTTAGGGGGACAACAAACATCGCCGACTGGCAATGCGCGGCTTCTTCAGCCCGCTTCTTCGCCGCGTCGGCGGCCTCGGCCTCCGCCAGCTTCTTCAAGGTGGTGGCCTCCGCCTTGTCAGCTTCCGCCTTCTTCAGGAGGGCGGCTTCCTGCTCCTCATGTGCCTCCCGCGCGTTCCGCTCTGACGCCTCTCGGAAGTCGGCGGCCGGATCGATCCGCCGGGTGGTGGTGGAGGTCTCCGCCGACCTCACGATGGAGGCGGCGGCCGACTTCTCGAGAGAGAGCGGAGCCCTAAAATCAAGAAAATAAAGCAAAGGAAGTGCAGAAATAATCAATAAGAAGGAAAGCACAAGGGAAAGAAACTTACGCCGACACCATAGGAGGGCGCCTTGGGGATCTTCTGGTACTTGGCCGCCTTCACTGCAGCCTTCTTCCGCTTTGTCACGGCATTTGGATTCTTGGGCTTCTTGGGCATGCCGCCGAATAAGGCGGCGCCTTGCTTACGCTTACGCGTGCCGCCTCGGGCAGTCGGCTCGCCGGAGGGGCCCACATCCGCCTTGCCACGGCCTCGTGCAGGGCGCGGATCTTCTTCATCTTCATCATCATCAGGCCAGGTCTCGATGGCGACTTCTTCAGAGCCGCCTGCCTTGTAGATGCCGCCCATCGCGGTGTCCTCCAAGGCGGCCGCCCCAAGTCGGGGTCGTCCACGTCGCTCATCGCCTGGTCCGACTGGTAGTCACCACCCGCCCCTACAAGGGCGGCCGTCGTGTTCGACATATAGATCTGTTTCAGACAATGGGAGGCCGGCTGATCAAGATCAAAATCAAGACTAGGGCAGGTATCAAAGAGAGAATCGGCTAACTTACCGCAGGCGGCGGGTCGGCGCGGGAATATGGCCGCTTGCCGAAACTCCAAGACCCCTCCAGCCCGAGGTTGGAGATTTCGTTCACCAAGTTCGTGACTTTGGCGGTCGGCATCTCCTTGGTGCTCAGCCGACACGGATCACAGTGCCCGCTCATCCGGCTGATCAGGTGCGTCCGGCTTTGGAGCGGGAGAACCCGGCGCTCGACAAAGGTGACCAGTAAGTTAGACGCCCTGAGGCCTTCGGTGTTGATCAGCTCCTGGAGCCGTTGGATGGTGGCGGCGCCATCTGCCGACACCGGCTTCAGTTTGTAGCCCTAGCTAGCCCAGGGCTCGGCAGGCGGGCCGGCTTCGTAAGCCGGCAGGTTGAGGAAATCGGCCGCCGGGTCTACGTTCTCCACGTAGAAGTAGGATTGCTGCCACATCTTGACCGACTGCGGCAGCATGATGATGGGGAAGACGTTTTGCGGCGGCGGTCGGCAAACAGCAACGAAGGCACTGCACTGGGCAGCCACCTCCCGGACGGAGGTGCCTAGTTTGGTGTAGAAGAAGGCTCCCCACAACTCGATGGTGGGGAGAACGCGGAGGTATCCTTCGCACATCGTGACGAAGGCGGCCAGGAGCATCACGGTATTGGGCGTGATGTGATGAGGCTGGAGGTGGTAGAACTCGAGGAATGAGCGAAGGAAGTCGCTCGTCGGCAAGCCGAAGCCCCGGATGAAGTGCGAGCAGAAGACGACCTGCTCGCTCTCACCCGGCGCTCTCCCTCCGGCGGCACGCGCGCCTTCACGAGGTCTGCGCCGGGGAGACGCCGCGTCTCGCGGAGGAAGGTTATGTGATCCTCGTTGACATTGGATCCGTCCCAGTCTCCTCCTTGCTCGCGCGCCATGGAGAGATCGACGAAGAAAGGCGCAGTGAGGAAGCTGAGAGTGGGGCGGAGCAAGGAGGCTTGGGCGAATGGGCTCGACGGAGATGAACTGCAGTAGCACTCCGGCTTAGCTCGGGGGCCGCTGCGGCGAAAGGAAGAAGAAGGAGGCAATGGCGGGGTAGAGGTGCGCGCGTGCTCTGCCACTCTCTCTCCTCCCCTACTTATAGCCTGCGGGCTATGAAGCCGAGGGGGCGGGCGTGGGATCATGGGATTAACTGTGCCCATGACCCCGCGTCCCCACCTTTATCGCGCAAAATTACTGCGCGCAGTAACTCCACGGGCGAACGAAACCGCCCACCTCGGCCACAGCAGATCCGCTCGCGTGCCGAGGCCCGGTGGTGGTGGGCCCGGCCTGCTGAGGCGTCCCATTGCACGCGTGGGCTCATAGGCTGGACCGACGGGCTTGCACCACGTGGCGTGCCCATGACAGGCGGCTGATCGAGAGGCTTAGCCAGCACGCCACCTGGTTCCCGCCGATGCATTCAAAATTCCAGGAAGATCCTACTGGACGTATCCGACTCCCACCAACCGGCTTCCCGGGAGTCGGACGAGGTTTCTTTCGTAGCACCCGGAGGAGGAAACTGTTGAGGCTCCTTGGCACATCAACCGTGGCGCCACACCAGCTACGGGGACTACTGTCGGAGTAATGGGCCACGGGTAGCCTAACCCGAGTCCCGGAACCTTTCAAGACATCGGGCCTGCTGCGCCCCTCAAGGCGTCCAGATGAAGCGCCACCTTTCGGTGGCCGGCTGACTGAACGGCCGACTGCTAGAAGGCGGCCATGCTCAGGAAGGCGGCTCCAAGACAGGCCGACTCCTGGCAGGCGGCCTCGAGAGAGGCCAACTCCCAGCAGTCGGCCCACGGTGCCCTCAAAGTCTGCACTCCCATTAAAGAAAACATGATAGGGTGAGGCGATGGTGTAGCTCATCCCCCTAAATCCGGGGGCGGGTGTGGCCACAGTGCCTCGTACCAGCGGAGATCTCCGCCCGGCGCGGCACTGTTGCCACTTCTCCCTTGAAGTCACTCCGGACAGGCAAAGCCCTGCTCCCACGACCGCCTGTCGGTACAGCCCAAGGACGGCAGGCCCTACCGGTCAGCGGGAGCCCGGAAGACAGTGGGAGCCACAACAGTCAGACCTAAGGGAGGTCGACTCCCAGTAGCCGGCCCGGTCCTTCCTTACGGGCCCACGCACCATTAACCAGATAAGATGCAGAGTGGCTACAGTGATCTCCCACCAGGCGGCGGGACTGTAGCCACGCCTCCCCGACTGAGCACGCGTCATTAGCAACACGACTACAGTAATCCATAGCCGGCAGGACCCGCGAGCGGCGGAGGCGGCCTGTCGGCTCCGTACTAGACCAGCCAGCGGGGCCCACCAGGCGGCGGGCCCCAGCAGTCGGTGGAGAAGCCGGCGACCAGAGAGACTGACAGCCGGGCCCTACACCTGTCCAGATTACCATTGTACCCCTGGGGGGGTAGGCATATATAAACCCCCCAGGGCACCCATGCAAAGGGTTCCCACCCTGTTAGGACTAGATTCATACCGAGGGGAGGAGAGAGCAAGCCTTGCCTTCTCCCACCTCTAGCATACATCTCGAGGAGCACCATTGTACTCACTTGCGCCTTAGTGATCATGCGGAGACCCCGCAGAGCAGGACTAGGGGTGTTATCTCCTAGGAGAGCCCTAAACCTGGGTAAAGTTCGCCGGTGTACGTGTCTATGCCTCATCCCGCTTCCGGGCACCGGCGACGTTCTACTGGCTCCCACCATGATAAGCCATCCATTGGCATATGTCACACCCAACCCCCGACAGTGGGGGGTGGGTGGGGTTAGCTGGAGGGATGGCTAGGGGCGGCGGAAGACGGGAGGTGGTGGGCGGTTCAGGGGAGGCCGAGGGCTAGCGGTTCCGCCAGCGACCCGTGCGCTAGTCTTTAGGGGTAGAATAAGAGGCGAGGAAGAAGAAGGGTTAGGAGACGTAGGATCTTCATCCAACTGCCCGAAATGGTCGACTGACCCAAATTGCGAAACTTAGGCGACTTGCATGTAGACATTCCCATATATTCAGTACCATTATCGTAGGTTCTTCGAGACATACGTGCAAGCAGTGCTCCTCAACCCATCAAGCTAAACAACATGCCACTCATAATTCTGAACTTAGTTGCTCAAATACGAATCTTATATGATGCTGACATGTACCAAAATAGAGAACATTTAATTGGTCAGCTAATGTTCCTACTCTACTTTCCAAAAGCACATGCGCCACATATCAAGGGACAATAGGGACTTGCGTTTTTTATGCGCTCTGGTTCATCATGTGTGGCCAACCAACCTTTTATTATCCAAAATCTGCTTGCTCTTCTTTAGCATGCTCCTCTTATGTTCTTCTTTTGTAAGTACTCTCTCTGTACCTAAATATAAGTCTTTGCAGAGATTCCTCCATGGACTACATATGGAGGAAACTGGGTGAATCTACACTCTAAAATGTATCTATATACATCCGTATGTGATCCATAGTGGAATCTCTACAAAAATTTGTATTTAGGAACAGAGGGAGTATAATAGTTGTACAACATGTTCTTTGTAGTGAAGAGGAGCAGGGACATTTGCAGTGTACAGGTCTATTCAGTTGCTTGTCATGGACGCTTTCAACTCTTCATGTTGGTCTTCATGTCGATTGTCATGGACACTTTCAATTCTTCGTATTCGGTCGTATGTGTCGCCTTTGAGAGTTAGTCTGATAATAACAGTACTGCAACTTCAGTTGTAGAGAGCTGGTATCTAAAGCCTTTCTATTAGTACCATACTAGCACATATATTCCAGCAAGTTCCACTTTCCTGATTTTACTCCTGATGCTTAGGGGTTTCCCATTATATCTATAGTACAATCTGTGTAGGTGTTTTGTATCTTACTAGGAGTTGTCCACCCTTTAAAGCTAAATAACACACCAATCATACGTCCTAAAGTTCTTCAAATACGAATGTGATATAATACTGACATTAGCTAACAGACACACATTTAATTGGTTAGCTAATGCTCCCACTTGAGTTTCCAAATGCATGTGGCCACATATAGGGAGACATCATGGAATGGCATTTCTTTGGGCACTTTGATTGATCATGGGTGGGCAACCAACATTGTATAGAAAGAAGGGGAATCTCAATAATATGCTTCCCCTTCTATTGTTTAACATGTTCCTCTTTAGTAAGTACAGTATGTTCCTTGTCAGGAAGGGGAGCAGGGACATCTACAGTCGACAACTCTATTGGGCCGGTTCTGATACATGATTTCGCACCTCGAGTTGGTCTGCCATAATATACCGAAGATGGTTGGAGCCGCGTGGTCTTTGATAGACTAGACCGACAGTAATAGTTGTGCGCCTTCAGATGAATAGAGTTGGCCTGTAGGTGATCGATAGGCTACATATTAGTAGCGACAAAACCCTGTATTTTCCAGCCAGTTCTGCTTTCCCGATTTATTTATGGTGGTTATGGTGTACCCCTATTATCTACACTACAATCTGCCTAGTGGCTGTGCGCTCTTGTTATCATGGTTTGGCAATAAACTTTCTATACGGTATATTATGAACCTATCATGTGCCAACTATCCTTACATCTGGAGCTCCCAATAAGGAGCCTATTTTTGTGTAGTTGTGCCAGATTATATTAATCTACTCACCATATTATAGCACACATGGGCTCTCTCATCAGAATCCAGTGACAGCACACAAATGGTTTACAGGGAGCCCCTATTATATTACAATATCCTCTGCATTACAAAGATAATCTCACTACTATTTATGTTTTCATGCTTTTCAGATATTGTACGTAATCATAATGAATACAAGAATGCGCACATTAGAAGAATATTAAAGAACAATTCAATTGGTAACAAAATTGGCATCAAGGGATTGAGGTCCATTATGGATGCAATGAAACCCACACGCTCCCTGTCGGCGTCCTGGGAACGGGGGTCCCCAGACTTGCCTGCCTGCAGCCCGCGGCGTGGTGGAGCCAGCAGGCCGTATGGCCCATCTTCACTAGCAAAGCATCCAAGACCCTCGCGAGGGTCCAAGCCTCGCGAGGCGGACGAGGCAAGACCTCCTCTGGAGTGGCCTAGCTAGGAAGGCTCATGAGGAGCGGAGATATCAAGGCGGGGCAAACCACACGAGGCCCTTGTGACGTGAGCCATGACGCACGACACCAGGTGGGCGCCAGGCGGGCGCCAGCGTGCGCAGCGTCCTTGTTTCCTCTTTGGTGCAAAGGAGGCCAGCACAGGCGAAGAGTACCAATACATGAGGCAAAGGTTGCTATATTGGTGCAACAAGACCAAGACCAGGAGGATGGCAAGACGGAGGTCATCGTGGAGTCCAAGACGGCGTCACCACTAGAGCTTTTGGCAGGCGAAGACCACCTTTGTCAGGATAGCTTGTACTAGCTGCCCCCCTTCAAATTAGCCCGCCATTGTTGGCTCCCTTCCCGTTCGATATTTGGGAAGAGGACTAGGGCTTATTTAAGTAGAGCTAGCCACCATAGAAAGGGGGACATGGGACATAAGAGAGAACGACGAGAAGAGGACGGATCATTCAGACCATCCTTACACACACAAGCTCACCGAGCTCAAGAACACCTCAACCTCAGGAGGCTGTTCTTCCCTTGTGCTGTTCATCATTAGCCCTAGAGGCAATCCACCACCACCACACTGGAGTAGGGTATTATAGCACAACGGTGGCCCTAACTAGTATAAACCTTGTGTCCTTCTGCGTTGCAAGTTCATTGAGTTCGTCCGCGAGATCTTAGCGAGCTAGGGTGTAGATTGGTAGGAGGGAAAGACTTCGCACACACCCCAGTGTTCTAACCTTAAGGGTTTGCCAGAACCCCACATCCGACATTTGGCGCGCCAGGTAGGGGTGCGCCGTAGCCTCCCTTCCATCAGTTCGTCGCTCCGTCACTCCGTCGTCTCCATGGCGGACGCTCGCCGTGCTCGAGCTGAGCGTCGGGCTGCCCTCACCGCCCGCGTCGCTCAGACGGCTCCCATCGGCGGGCCACATCACCGTTTTCCGTCCCCCGCCGCCAACGCTGCCACCGGCCCGGCGGGGAACGAGCAGCATGCATCCTCGCTGCATCCTTCGGTGCGGCCGTCCGGCCGCACCGCCACTCCATCGTTGACCCCTGCCGGTTCTTCGTCTCACGCGCACCGCGCTCCCATGGAGGCACGGGCCGCGCTCCTCATGGCGAACGAGCTCCTGCGCTACCACCCCATCGATGACCTCTACGAGGAGTGGCTCGAACGCGTCGCCGAGCTCGTCCACGCCGCAGGGGGGCTCTCCGGCGCCGTCCCACTCTTGCCTCCCCCTCAACCAGCCGCGGGCGACGGGGCTCATGGCGTGCCTCCACCACCTCAGCCCCAAGACGTCGCCTTGCCACCAAGGCGCGCGGCTCCGCGGCGTGATCTACCGCGCCCGGCGCCCGCGCGCGAAGAGAGAAGCTGCCATGAAATTCCGCGGCCACGAGAAGCTGCACCTGCGCTCCCCGCGCCACCTCGCCAAGACCGCGCTCCGCCTGCGGTGGTGCAGCGTTGACCTCGTCAAGACCAAGCTCCACCTTTGAAGCGGGCCCCGACTACCATGGCTGGCTATCGCGCCTTCACTCCCGAGTTGCGTAGCGTCGCCTGGCCGGGCAAGTTCAAGCCGGATCTGCCTCCTCGCTACGACGACACCGCAGACCCCGCGGAGTCCTGCAGCTCTATGAGCTGAGCATCGAAGCAGCCAACAGCAACGAAAAAGTCATGGTGAACTGGTTTCCCATGGCTCTCAAGGATGGAGCTTGCTCCTGGCTCCTAAACTTGCAGCACGGCTAGATCTCCTCCTGGGATGAGATGCGCGACAGCTTCGTAGCCAACTTCCAGGGCACTCACGACCGCCCTCCGGCCGCGGGTGATCTACGCTGCATCAGGCAGCAGCCAGGTGAGACCCTCCAGAAGTACATTCAGTGCTTCAACAACACCCGCCTCAAGATCCCCAAGGTCACGGACGAGGCCATCATCTCCGCGTTTTCCGACGGCGTCCGCGACGTCAAGATGAAGGAAGAGCTCGCCATCCACGAGGAGCTCAGCACATCTCAGGAGCTGTTCAACCTGGCGACCAAGTGCGCAAGAGCTGATGAGGGGCGTCTCTCTCTCTCTCTCTCCTTGAGCTCCCAGCCGTGGGCGCGGAGGAGAAGAAGGCCAAGGCCAAGGACATGAAGCGCAAGGAGGTAGCTGTGCTCGTAGCGGATCCCAACATCAAGTGAGGCAGAGATCCGCCGGAGTCATCCAAGAATGGCCGACCATTCTACGCCTTCCACAACCTGAACACCCACAACACCAGCGACTGTCAAGAGCTCAAAGACATATGAGAAGGGTGCTACGGTCGACGCCCCGAGCGCAACGACCGGGGCTACGGCCGCGAAGGAGGACGTGGAGGCGGACGCTGGGACGACCGTGGCCCGCGCCAGGAGTGGCGCGACCGGCCTCGTGAGGACCGCTGACAGGACCAACCTCGCGAGGGCGCCTGGAGGGACCCGCCTCATGAGGATCGCCCCCAGGGCAACGCCGGTCTTCCCCCGCTGCCGCCACCAAGAAGGAACGACGACCACCACCAGGACGAGGGGGTTGTGGGCTTCCAGGAGCCGCGTGCAGTCGCCTGCATATTGGGCGGCGCCCAGGCCCCAGCCTCTCAGCATCTTCAAACAGTTCGCACGCGAGGTGAACGCGGCGCTCCCCAAACTCGAGGCCACACGCCCGCTCAGGTGGTCCCAATGCGCCATCACTTTCAGCTTGGTGGATCAGCTCAAGTGCGTAGCCACCGCTGGCACCCTCCCTATGCTATGTTCCCCAGTCATCAGCAACGTCCAGGTCACCAAGACCCTTATCGAAGGCGGCGCAGGGCTCAATGTCCGGTCCGCCGACACATTCGACAACCTCCAAGTGCCGTATGAGCAGCTCCAGCCCACCAAGCCTTTCTCAGGAGTGACCGACGGCTCCACCACACCGATAGGGCAGGTCCACCTGCCTGTCAACTCCAGGGAGCGCAAGAACTACCTCACCGAGCTCATCGACTTCGACGTCGCGCACATCCGCCTGCCATACAACGCCATCCTCGGGTATCCAGTCTTGGCCAAGTTCATGGCAGTCACTCATCACGGCTACAACATTCTCAAGATGCCAGGAAGCGAGGGAATCATCACGGTCCCGTGTGAAGAGAGGGACGCGGTGTGCTCCCTCGAGCGCGCCTTTCAAGCCGGAGGAATCGACGACCCCGACAGCAGAAATGAAGGCCCTCTGCAGGCCGTCCCCAAGAAGAAGCAGCCGCGCCATGCAGGACCTCAGGAGGATGGCGTCGCGGCAGGAGCCACGTCAGGACCAGCGCCCGCTCCAGGGGCGCCTCCCTCCATCGCATAGGAAGGCGCACCCGGCGCCCTCATCAGGCAGGGCTCGGGGGCTCTCTTCTGGAGGGCCTCAGACCTTGCCAACCTCACGAGGGAGGCGCCTGGGCACCACTTGGAGGCGTGCTTCGCGGCACGTGACCCTCGGGAGAGCACAGGGCAAGGAGTGCCCACCACTCAAGAGTTCATCAACAAGATCACCTAGGAACTGCAAGAAGCAAGAGCCATGTGCGGCGACAGCCGCCCACGGGGCGTAGCTCCGCATCCTGGCGAGGGTGTTGGGCTGCGCGTCTGCATCGACATCCCATGGCTCAATAGGGCCGCGTCTCAGGAGCGTTTCTGGCCTTCGCGTGTGGGCCACTGCGAGGGCCCGCCGCACAGCTATGTTCGTATGCCCTTTGGCTTGCCGAGCACGGCGTCGGCCTATGAACGCAACATACGACGTGTCCTGGCAGCTCAGGAAGCCAAGCGCCACACCATTCTGGAGGAGATGGAGACGGTCTTCAGGGAACCTCCCAAGCCCCCAGAGCCTCCCGAGGCTCAGGGTTCTGGCGGCTCATGAGGAGTCATTTCTTCAACGCACGCCTTCAGCTGCACCAACTCTACTTCGTCTATAGAACCAGGTGACATCTTCCAAGCTCGTTTAGCTGGGAGCGCCCCTCGGGCTGCATTATTTCCAGGCCGCGTGGGTCTGTCCCTGCGGCATGTATCCCTTTTGCTTATGTCTTTAGCTTACCTTGTTGGGGGCGCCCCTCGGGCTGCATCATCCCCAAGCCGCTCGGGCCGGACCTGGTGGCACGCACCTTCCTGCATTTATCCAGGTTGATCTGCTCTCCATGCTTAACCTACCAACTGCCATCACCTGCTCGGTCATCGCCTCCCCTGGGGCCTCCATGCAGGCACGACGCTGGTGCATGGGTCCGTCCCTGCAACGCCGACAAATCTGAACGGTCGAGCTCTGGCTTGCGACACACCCCGCACACGTCACCTCACCAGGCCCTCAGTGCCTTCACCTCATCCAGAGGAACCAGCGGCAGGCTGACAGCTATAATGGCAAACCGTCTTTCTTCTTGTGCCTGTTCACAGGGGTCCAACGGGAAGGATAGCAGGCGGCACCGCGAGTCTCCTTTTCTCTCGTGCAATTCGCTTGCGCGTTAAAAGGGGGCTCCTCAGCATCGCGACTCAGGAGCTACTGGCTCTCCAGCCCTCACCCCTGGCCTTGGCCACGGCATCGCGACCTGGCATACCAGCGGCGGCTGAGCTCGCTCGAGGGCCGGGACCTGAGGACGTAGAGCACTAAGGAGAGCATGAGGGGAGGGAAACTCGTATGGGCCGGCATGGCTATGCTGCACAAGTAGGCGCGTAGCCCTAGCGCAACGTCAGGAGTCGCCACGGGATCAACAAGATAAGTCTTGTTCTTGGATCGGCTAAATAATTGGGCCTAATGGTCACTCATGCCTTGTCGCAACCCTGTTGCGGCCACGTCAACTCCCTTTCTCACCTTACCATGGCTGCTTGAGCACTAAGGGGGACCTCCTGAGCATCGCGCCTCAGGGGCTCTCACTGTACCTCGAGCCGCACACCTCCTGGCCTTGACCACGGCACGCGACCTGGCATACCAACGACGGCTGTAGCCTGCCTGGGGACCGGGACCTATCAGCGTAGAGCAACAAGCTATCGCGAGGAAAGAAAGGGGGGACCGAGCCTTAACGTTACATGCGTTCACCAAATTCTCATGACAAGGAAGATAAGCACAAAAGACATTATAGACCCTTACATGCCCCCACGGGGTAATTCATGATTCTTCACAGGAAACAAAAGCCGATACTAAGGGGAATCCTATCTACATCCTCCCGTGGTAGACACCATCATCAACAGTGGGCCATGGGAGGCTGGCGCCAACCCCATCCAGATCAGCGGTGGCGACGGCCGGACGCTGCAGCTCTGCTCCGAGCGCGGCGAGAGCTCGGGGGCATGTAGCTATCGTCGCTCGTCTTCTGAGTCTCATAGAGCTCAGGAGAGCTGCTGGACTCCCAAGGGTTGCTGCTGCTGGAGTGGTCGCGAGCAGGGCGCGCATCAGCCTAGCGCTCCTCTCTGGAGCAGCACTCCAGGCGGCGGCCCTCAGCATCAAAGACCTTCAAGAAGAGCGTGGAGACGCTGTCGTACTCAAAGTGGATCGCAAGGGCGCCCCTCGCAAGGCAGACCCTTGCGATCTCGCCCCAGCCGCGGGTCATGAAGATCTTGCCGGTGGGGACCGCTTCGATCTTTGCTCCGGTCACCGGAGCGCTGTAGTCGGCGTGCTGCAGCCAGAGCTCGAGAGGCCCCCTCGGCGGCATCACGTCGGAGAAGAACCGCAGAAGCGGACCCAGGAGCTTGGAAGCATCGGCGCCCACAGCACCAACTCGCGCGAGGAGTCCGCGGCGTGAACTCCAGGGGTGACGGCGCGCGTCGCCGTAGCGCGGTGACCCTGGATGTGGCATGGGCGGCGCTGCTCGTCACTCCGTCCTCCCGATCCCTCGGCTTGGGCGTACAAGGGCAGCGGGTACCCCAGAGGAGGCCGCTCGCACCAAGGCCTCGTCACCACCTGCATCGCTGGTTCATCACGATGATGGATCGACCTCTTCTTCGGCGGAAGAGGCCCTGGATCATCACGGGGATCCTTTCCTTTCTCTGCAGTGGAAAACTTTCTGATGGGTGCCATTGTTGTCAACAGTGGAGCAAGGAGGAAGAAGCAAGCAAGCGAGGAAGAGGGACTTATCAAGTTGAGCAGTTGCCGAGGCAACATGGGGAAGCGGAGACGCCCACGTCCAACCATCCACCACGCGACAACCGAGGCCGCAGGCTTTTGGGGCCCGCGGTGCTCCGAACTTGGCCCTTGGCTTCGCCGCGAAGCCAAGCCTGAGCGCACCTTGGGCCCCGGGGCTACTGTCGGCGTCCTGAGAACAGGGGTCCCCAGACTTGCCTGCCTACGGCCCACAGCGTGGCTGAGCCAGCAGGCTGTACGGCCCATCTTCACCAGCAAAGCATCCAAGACCCTCGCGAGGGTCCAAGCCTCGCGAGGCGGACGAGGCAAGACCTCCTCTGGAGTGGCCTAGCTAGGCAGGCTCATGAGGAGCGGGGATATCAAGGCGGGGCAAACCTCACGAGGCCCTCGTGACGTGAGCCATGACGCACGACGCCAGGCGGGCGCCAGCGCGCGCAGCGTCCTTGTTTCCTCTTTGGTGCAAAGGAGGACAGTGCAGACGAAGAGTACTGAGGTATCAGGCAAAGGTTGCTATATTGGTGCAACAAGACCAAGACTAGGAGGACGGCAAGACGGAGGTCATTGTGGAGCCCAAGACGGCGTCACCACCAGAGCTTTTGGCAGGCGAAGACCACCTTTGTCAGGATAGCTTGTACTAGTTGTCCCCCTTCAAATTAGCCTGCCATTGTTCGCTCCCTTCCCGCTCGATATTTGGGAAGAGGACCAAGTCTTATATAAGTAGAGCTAGCCATCATAGAAAGGGGGACACAGGACACAAGAGAGAACGACGAGAAGAGGACGGATCATTCAGACCATCCTCACACACACAAGCTCACCGAGCTCAAGAACACCTCAACCTCGGGAGGTTGTTCCTCCCTTGTACTGTGCATCTTCAGCCCTAGAGGCAATCCACCACCCCCACACTGGAGTAGGGTATTACACCACAATGGTGGCCCAAACCAGTATAAACCTTGTGTCCTTCTGTGTTGCAAGTTCGTCGAGTTCGTCCGCGAGATCTTAGCGAGTTAGGGCATAGATTGGTAGGAGGGAAAGACTTCGCACGCACCCCAGTGTTCGAACCTTAAGGGTTTGCCGGAACCCCACATCCGACACTCCTGACCTATAGATTCATATTCAGAATATGATCCTAATGACTATCCTGAGCGCAAGGAGTCAAAGGCAGATGGCCTATCCTGTTCACCCAATAAGGTGCCTATTCTAATTTGGCAAGGTTTTATTGGCTGCTCATATCTTGCATAAGGTGTCTTGCATTTGTTTTGCTTCATTGCACCTCCATTTGCTTAGTTTACTCATGATATTCGTGAAGATGCCATGCCCATCCATTATCAATACCTATTCCATTTGTCGTCATACCATGTTTTTCCATTCAAATGTTGTTCTTGTGTTTCAGACATCCAAAAGGAAGAGGGTGATTGCAGAACCTGAAGGGGTACAAGAAAAGTCCTTGAAAAAGGTGGTGCTACCGAAGAAATCACATAGCACCACACGTATATTGGCGATAGAACCAGCGTCGCAAAACCTAGGATATCGCAACTATGCTGGTCGCTGCTTTGCTCTTATGAGTACCTATTGTCCTATTGCTGTCCTTACATTCATACCTGGTGGATTATGTGATATCATTATTCATATAGCTTGCTTATCCACTGTTCACACCAAATTATCAGATCTATATTAATGCTTACATTAATGTAGAATAAACCCAATGCTTATGAAGAAATTTAGTTCTCTATTGTTCTTGTAAGTATATGCTATCCTTCATCACTGTACTTATATTTTCAGCTAGTTTATCATGTACACTTTGTAGCTTATTTTCATTTCCCTCCATTTTGTACACATCGGATCTACATTTACTCTTGCCAAAATATTGAATAAAACCAGTGTTATTGAAGAAGTTTAGCTCTGCATTGCTCTTGTCAGTGCCTTTTGCCTGTATGATGTATTTACATTTGTAGTATGCATCTTAGGTTAAATAATCGCCATTTGTTCCTATATTTTCACATCTATATTTACTCTTAACAAAATGAAGAATAAAGAAATGCTCTTGAAGAAGAGTGTGCAGTAAACCTCTTGAATTGCCCCCCATCAATATGGACAAGGGCTTTATAGAGCCGGTCTTCACTGCTAATGTAAGTTTGTCCTCCTCGAGCCTTCAAACTTTGTTGTGTATATTTGGATATCTATGAGTGCAAATGCTGTTTATTTCTGTCGTCTGCATCAAATTTCTTGTTCAAAGTTTATAAGGAAGAAGTACATAAACATAAGTTTGTCCTTCTCAATTTTAGTATTTAGTTGTACAACCTAGTTCCTTATTCATACCATGTAATTTAAACTAAACATAGCAAGTTATCTTCTTTAGCACTATGTGTATGCTTGTGTTCTTGATCTGTAATCTAGTGGTGTGGTCAAATTACCGACTCTAGCACAGTGTCATATCCTGCTATGTCTCAACTATGAACAATGCCGTATTATATTAATGTTATTTAAATCATTTCTCTTTATTTACCAATCTGAAATGGTATAAATTGATAGTACACTAACCATTCATGCTTATACGTTGTTTAGAACTACATGTATGCTTGTGTTCTTGATCTGTAATCCAGTGGTATGGTGAAGCTGGCTGCTCCTGTACAATGCCATTTCCTGCTGTCTTAACTATGAACAATGCCTATTATGTTAATGCTATTTAAACCGTGTCTCTTTATTTCTGACAAAGAAATGAGATGAATTGACAATGTTGATGCTTATATGTGCAAAACCTGTTATCTACCTACTTGTTTCTCTTTTAGGGTGACATCACTGATGCTAGGAAGAACTGCCACAATGATAGTGATACGAACCCATTGTTTGTCCCTCTAACATATATTCCAGAGAAGAAGGCAACACATCTTGAGGGTAGGGATATAACCACAAAGTCATGTCTTGATGTAGTGTCGAACTTACTCAGTGACACAAGCTCGATGAAGTCGACGCCTGAATCTGTTCAACTTCTTTAGTTTGAAATTCAAGCAGAAATACATGCTTCTGCTCAAATCCGACTGGAACTCCCATCTCTATGTAAGATTAACCATACGTACATGACGTCTATTGATGATATGTAGCTTAAGTTGGTGGATATAAGCGTCAAACAAGCATAGTCTCATTAGGTTGCTAAGCTGCTTGCGCTGCAGCTCCTGGGTCAGGCTAACCTTTCTTGAACTGTGTTGAAGTGCTGTCGGTTCTGTCTATTATTTTGTCGGAATGTTTACTTCCACTGCTGGTGACCTGCCTAGTTTATTGAATCTGCTGTCCGGTTGCCCTTTATTATCACTGGCGGCGAACTTTGATGCTCAGGGGATGTATATGCTGTAACTTCTTTGTTGTATAGTCTAGGTTTATTCTTCGTCAAGATGCTGTAATTTATTTGTTGTTAATGTTGTCGTCGCTCTCGTAATCTTCGATCGGTGTGCAATGAGCCAATAGGTTAGGTCTATAGAAACATAATTTCGATACTAAAACCGGTCGGTTACCAATCGCTAGTACGGGCTGAACCGTGGGCCTGTAATCATCTTGGGCCATTAGTTAGGTCAAGTCTTGATCTGGCCCACTATTAGTTATGGGCCTTTAAAAGGCCGAGTAAACCGCTTGCCTTAATTGGGCCGGAAAATTAATTAGGCTTTTAACAGGTTGATAACTAGATTGAGCCTTAATTGTGCCGAATAAATCACGGGCCGATAGCGTGCTATAATATATATCGGCCCATTCATGTGATGGGCCATTAACATGCTGAAATGTTTTTGGGCCTTGGCTGACCCAATTACATGACGGACGAGAAGCAATCCGGATCGAAAATGGGCCAAAATTAGGCCCAACACTCTCAAGGGCCTTTAACGGCCGATAGGCAGTTTGGGCTAGAATGTATCCACGAAGACTACGAGCCGTTAAGAGGCCGAAAGTAACTACGGACCAGAATTAGGCCCAGGTGCAACTTCGTCCTTTAAATGGCCGAAAGTGAAACCGGGCCAAAAGAGGCCCATATTGTAACGCCCCAAGACCATCGCGCCAGGTGTCCTCTAGTATTCGTTGTTGTTGCCATGTCATTTGCTTGCGTGTCGCATCTTGCCATTTCATGATGTGCATTGTATCATCATGTTTTCAAAACTTGCATCAGTCCCGGTCTCCTCATTCTTTTCGTTGTCCGTTCTGAGCCCAGACACACTTGCACACGCCCACGACACGTCCGAAATGTTATTTTATAACAGGCCAGAAAATGTTCTCGGAATGGGATGAGAGTTGTCGTGTGGTCTTATTATAGTGTAGATAGACCGCCTGTCAAATTTCATCGCATTCGGAGTTCGTTTGACATCCCAACAGATAAGTATAGCGGCATTATATCCGATCATACGTCGGACGTTTCCGGTCTCCAGAAACTGTTGTCGGACTTGTCTCTCTTCTCTCTTCTCAGCCCGAGGCCTTCTGCACAACCCACAAGTTCCAACCGACCCCTCGCGTGCCACCTCCTCGTCCCCGCGTAGCTCGGGGACTCCAAGCACCTTCGGTCCAGCCGTCCAGGAGGACGTCGACCCACGTTGCCACGCGATGCTACTCCCGCGCCACTCGACCTCCGCCTCGTCTGCTTGCATCTCGCCAGAGCAGGCCCCACCGCGTTGCTCGCCGGCGACCCCAACACCCCACAGGAGGTCTCGTCCTAGACGCTCGAACAAGTTCGCCAGCGTTCTCGGTCATCCTCGCGCCGTTGCTCTGCTCCGAGCGTAGTCCCCGCAGCCGCCACTGCCCGTCCATGGACGTCACCCAGCAACTCCCTCGCAGCCGCCCGGACCTGGCATCTCGCCGGAGAACATCGTCCTCGACCGGATCCCCATCGCCTGGCGCCGCCAAGTCCCGCTCCTGCCTCTTGTCAAGAGGAGGAGGCTGCAGTCGCACAGTCGCGTTGACCACTCCTCTGCTTCCGCTCGTCCCCGCGCGGCCCAGTCCACCCCGGCCTACCTCTCCACCGCATGGGCTTGGCCCATGGTGAGGCCACCCCGCCGACACCCCTCTGTTTTTTTCATGCCGTTGGGCCAGCAGATTCGGCCCAGTGTAGTATTTTTTTAGATCTGTGAATTTAGCATTATCGAGTGAACGTCTGTTTTTCAGAAAAGTCCTTCGTCATCATGCATTTAATATCTCACCAACCGTGTATCCAAATTGAACAATCTTAATATGTAAAATGCTTAGAATCTTGTCTATTTTCATAATATCCAACTTTCTTGCATGTTTAAAATGTTTTAAATGCTGTTTGTTTAAATTTGCTTAAATAACTTGCTAAAATGATTTTTTTTCATAACTAAATAACCGTAGCTCCAAACTTAATAAACTTTATATGTAAATGGGGTAGAATAATGCCTAGTTTAACTTGGTGACATTACTTTGCATGTTTACTAACTCTAAAATATGGTTTAGGGCAGAACAGTAGCTAATTGCTAAATGCATATGGGGATTTACCAGAATTGTTGTTCGTTGTTTCCGGCCTCATTTAAACTTGCCTAGATAGGTAGTTTTATTATGCTTCACCCCTTGCCATGTTTAATTACATTTAATATTGTTGGGTACATAAATGAGAGAGAACTAAATAAGTGATGTGGTGTTTCGTCAATATGCAACCGAGTTGCATATTGAGCTCCACTTAATTTGTAGTATTATTTGTTGCACTTTGCCATGCCAATCATATTTAAACCGGACGTGCATCATACTTGGTTGTGCATCATGCCATGTTTATGTGATGGTTGTTTACTATGTTGCTTGCTTCTTTCCGGGTTGCTTCTCTCGTTAGCTTCGGTTTCGATCCGGAGTTGTGAGGATCCATTCGACTACGTCTGGTTGTCTCCTTCATGGGCTCGTTCTTCTTCCTTGCTGGATCTCAGGCAAGATGACCATACCCTCGAAATCACTTCTATCTTTGCTTGCTAGTTGTTCGCTCTATCGTTATGTCGCGCTACCTACCACTTGTTATTTCATGGCTCCCATATTGCCATGACAAGCTTCTAAATCACCTTTCTAGCAAACCGTTGTTTGGCTAAGTTACTGCTTTTCCCCAGCCCCTCTTATAGCGTTGCTAGTTGCAGGTGAAGCTGAAGTTCTTTCCATGTTGGAACATGGATATGTTGGGATATCACAATATATCTTATTTAATTAATGCATCTATATACTTGGTAAAGGGTGGAAGGCTCGGCCTTATGCCTGGTGTTTTGTTCCACTCTTCCCGCCCTAGTTTCCGTCATACCGGTGTTATGTTCCTTGATTTTGCGTTCCTTACACGGTTGGTTGTTATGGGAACCCCTTGACAGTTCGCTTTGAATAAAACTCCTCCAGCAAGGCCCAACCTTGGTTTTACATTTGCCTAACAACCTATACCTTTCCCTTGGGTCGGCCAACCCGAGGGTCATCTTTATTGTAACCCCCGGGCCAGTGCTTCTCTAAGTGTTGGTCCAAACTGGGAGATGTCCGGCGCCCCCTGGGCAACCAGGGTCTATGCCAAACCGACGTCTTGCCCATCCGGTGTGCCCTGAGAACGAGATATGTGCAGCTCCTATCGGGATTTGTCGGCACATTCGGGCGGTCTTGCTGGTCTTGTTTTACCATTGTCGAAATGTCTTGTAACCGGGATTCCGAGACTGACTGGGTCTTTCCGGGAGAAGGAATATCCTTCTTTGATCGTGAGAGCTTGAGATGGGCTAAGTTGGGACACCCTTGTAGGGTATAAACTTTCGAGAGCCATGCCCGCGGTTATGTGGAAGATGGGAATTTGTTAATGTCTGGTTGTAGAGAACTTGACACTTGACTTAATTAAAAATGCATCAACCGTGTGTGTAGCCGTGATGGTCTCTTTTCGACGGAGTCTAGGAAGTGAACACAGTTCTTGTGTTATGGTTGCGCGTTAGTAGTTTCAGGATCACTTCTTGGTCACTTCTAGCTTCCCGACCATTGCATTGCTTCTCTTCTCGCTCTTATTTGCGTATGTTAGCCACCATATTTTTCTTAGCGTTTGCTACAACTCCACCTCATTACCCTATCCTACCCATAAGCTTAAATAGTCTTGATCTCGCGGGTGTGAGATTGCTGAGTCCTCGTGACTCACGGATACTTCCAAACAGTTGCAGGTGCCGATGATACCAGTGCAGGTGACGCAACCGAGCTCAAGTGGGAGCTCGATGAAGATCTTGATCGTTGTTTTGTGTCTTTTCTGGTTGATCAGTAGTGGTGCCCGGTTGGGACGATCGGGGATCTAGCATTTGGGGTTGTCTTCTTTTATTTTGGTTCCGTAGTCGGACCTTGATTGTACTCTGGATGATGTATGTTTAACTTGTTATTTGTGTGAAGTGGCGATTGTAAGCCAACTCTTTATCTCTTTCTTATTCGGTACATGGGATTGTGTGAAGATTACCCCACTTGCAACTAAACCACCATGCGGTTATGCCTCTAAGTTGTGCCTCGACACGTGGGAAATATAGCCGCATCATGGGTGTTACACATATGTAGACAGGGCCGCTGACAGGCCAAAACTAATATCGGGCCAAACTGTTAAACGAGATATTAAGAGGCCAAAGTGCAAATCAGGCCCCCAATGGGCCCGATGGCACAATAGCTGTTAAAGGGCCGTAATTTCGCCCAAGAAATGGAAGTCACTTAACGAGCCGGATCAGGTATGGGCCGTAATTTGGCCCAAACTATTGCAGGCTATTAATGGGCCAGATCTAATATGGGCCATAAACTGGCCCAAAATATTGCAGTCATTTAACGGCCCGTATCTGATGTGGGCCATAATTTGGTCCAGAAATGTTAGGTTGTTAACGGGCCAGCCCATTAGATCCGACGAAATCTTGTGGGCCGGTTCCTGGGCCGGCTTTTAAACCTACATGGGCCTCTATTGGGCCGTCCGACATGTCAATCTTTCATTGGCGATTCTTGTCCAATGGACGGTTGACATCTGGACCAACGCTGAGGTGACACGTGGATCATCAGCGAATGAGAATTTTACATGTGGAAAATCACCATTGGTCTGGACTGTTAACGGTTTATCGGATCCAAACTGGCACCCGATAGCTTAACGGTGACCCGTTACGGTGGATGCCACGTGTCGGTTACCCTTGACGAAAGCACTTCGACGACACGACATTTATTGTCATGGAAGTGGACACTTCCGTGATGATAATTTTGGTAATGTCATGGAACACTTCGCCGATAGCACATGTATGACTATCTTGATTCTGTCATAAAATCATCATGGATGTACATGCATGACAGAAAACGTGACCTGCTATGACAAACACGTATCATCATGGTAGTGTATTTTTTGTAGTGATACTAGACTTTTATTCTTCAAAATCATGAAATAACTAAGGATCAAACTAAAATAGGTAAAGATAATAAAAGTGATGGTGATACGATACCGGAGCACCTCCCCCAAGCTTGGCACAAGCCTAGGGTGGTGCCCATACCCGTGTACTCAAGTTTCATTCTTCGGAGATGATGGTGATGATGAAGTGGTGAGCTTTTCCTCTGTCTTCCATGGCATGGGTTCCCATCATAAAAGGATGAACAAGTCTCTGGGTTCCTAAAACTTGCAGCTAAACTCATATCTTTAAACTTTGCTTCATACTCAAAATTTGATTTTGGAGATCATAGACTTGGGCATGGAGATAGTCAATTCGATCATTGAGCTTGAAGATGGCGCGTATCCTTGATGTCCACCTTGAGTGGTTGGCACTAAGTCCACGTTCTAACATGCCTTGGCACTTGAAGATCTCCTGCTCCACTACTTCGAGCCTGGACTCCATGCTTCCGGTCTTCTTAGGCCCTTGAACGTCCCGGATGTGAAGCACCCCCTTATGCATCTCAATGGCTTAAGGGTGTTTCAGCACCTCTGGTAAGTAGGGGTTGATGACCTTCTTATAGAACTTGTCTTAGGACGAACTTGGTGGAGCCATGGTGATCTAGAGCTGTCAGAAAAACAGCGTGAAACAAGAACAGAGGAGAATGTTGTGATAGGTGGCCAAAACATCCGAGAGTAAATATAAAGAATTTTTATCTTGCGAAACAAATATTCCAGAAGAAAACATAGTCGGGTAGGCACACCAGGGGCCCACAAGGCAGCAGGGCATGCCAGGGGGTGGGCGCGCCCTACTGCCTTGTGGGAAGTTGGTGGGTCCCCTCGGCTATTTATTATTTTGGTAACTTTTCTAATATTACAAAACGGACAGAAATTATTTTTGTGGAATTTTTGGAGTTGGTTAACTTATCATATCACATACCTACTCTTTCAAGGGTTATGGAGTGTTCCGGAAGGTCTCTCTTATGTGTTCCTCCAGTGTCATAGTCTGAACAATATTAGTTTCAATATTAATAGGTGTACCTTAGACATAATGCTTAATTATTTGTCTATTAAACACTCTCGGATTAGTTCCCCTCAGCATTATTGATCTTGATAGCTAGGGAGCGATAAACTTCTTCGATGATATACAATCCTTCCCATTTAGAGATAATTTTTCCTGCAAAGAATCTAAAACAGGAGTTGTACAATAGAACATACTCACCTACTTTGGATTCCTGTTTCTGAATTCTTTTATCATGCCATCTTTTAGCTTGGGTTATCCACTCATCTAACGAGCTAATATCAAATAACCACTTTTAACCGGCTAGTTTGAAATCATAGTTAATTTCTTTAATTGCTCAATATGCTTTGTGTTCTAACTCAATAGGTAAATGACATGCTTTTCCATAAACCATTTTATACGGAGATATACTTATAGGATTCTTATAAGCAATTCTATATGCCCATAATGGATCATCAAATTTCTTAGACCAATTATTTCTAGATCTATTAATGGTCTTTTGCAAGATTAATTTGATTTCTCTATTGCTCAATTCAAATTGACCACTAGACTCAGGATGATAAGGAGATACAATTCTATGGTTGACATCATATTTAGCAAGATGTTTAGGGAAATCACCATGAATAAAATGTGAACCACCAGAAGGAAATATGCCTTAGAGGCAATAATAAAGTTGTTATTTTATTTCCTTATATCATGATAAATGTTTATTATTCATGCTAGAATTTTATTAGCCGGAAACTTGATACATGTGTGGATACATAGACAAAACACAGTGTCCCTAGTAAGCCTCGACTAGACTAGCTCGTTGATCAAAGATGGTTAAGTTTCCTAGCCATAGACATGTGTTGTCATTTGATTAATGGGATCAAATCATTAGGAGAATGATGTTATGGACAAGACCCATCCGTTAGCTTAACATAATGATCATTAAGTTTTATTGCTATCGCTTTCTTCATGTCAAATACATATTCCTTCGACTATGAGATTATGCAACTCCCGAATACCAGAGGAGTGCCTTGTGTGCTATCAAACGTCACAACGTAGCATGGTGATTATAAACATGCTCTACAGGTATCTCTGAAGGTGTTTGTTGGGTTGGCATAGATCGAGATTAGGATTTGTCACTCAGAGTATTGGAGAGGTATCTCTGGGCCCTCTCGGTAATGCACATCATGATAAGCCTTGCAAGCAATGTGACAAATGAGTTAGTTGCGGGATGATGCATTACACAATGAGAAAAGAGACTTGCCGGTAACGAGGTTGAACTAGGTATGAAGATACCAACGATCGAATATCGGGAAAGTAACATACCGATGACAAAGAGAATAACGTATGTTGTCATTACCGTACGACCGATAAAGATCTTCATAGAATATGTGGGAACCAATATGAGCATCCAAGTTCCGATGTTGGTTATTGACCAGAGAGGTGTATCGGTCATGTTTACATAGTTCTTGAACCCGTAGGGTCCGCATGCTTAATGTTCGATGACGATTCTGTATTATATGAGTTATCTGATTTGGTGACCGAATGTTGTCCGGAGTCCCGGATGAGATCACGGACATGACGAGGAGTCTCAAAATGGTTGAGAGGTAAAGATTCATATATTGGACGATGATATTCGGACACCGGAAGTGTTCCGGTGGTACCGGGTGCATATCGGGTCACCGGAAGGGGTTCCGGGCACCCCCCGGCAACTACATGGGCCTTAATGGGCCAAGAGGGGGACATACCAGCCCCTAAGGGGCTGGTGCGCCCCTGCCATATGGGCTGGCCAAATTGGAGTAGAAAGGGGGAAGGAGGAAAGGAAAAAGGGAATATGATTCCCCCTTCCCCCTCTTCCCTTCCGACTCCGAATAGGAATAGGAAAGGGGGGAGGCCGAATTGGGAGGCGCCCAAGTTGGATTCCTCCTACTTGGGGCGCCCCCTTGGCTGCCTCTCCTCCCCTCCAACCTATATATATGAAGAGGGCATCTCTAGAACATAGACCAACAATTGTTAGCCATGTGCGGTCTAACGCCCAAGATGCGGCTATATCTCCCACGTGTCGATGCACGACTTAGAGGCATGACCGCATGTTGGTTTTTTCGCAAGAAGGGTCATCTTCACACAATCCCATGTAATGAAAAAGGAAGGGATAAATAGTTGGCTTACAATCGCCACGTCACACAAATATAAAATAAATCAAACATCATCCAGAGTACACACATAGTCCGACTACGGACAAATCCAAATGAAAAGAAGAGAACCCCAAATGCTAGATCCTGATCGTCCCAACTGGGCGCCACTACTGATCATCAGGAAACGAAACATAGTAACGACCAAGGTCCTCGTCGAACTCCCACTTGAGTTCGGTAGCATCACCTGCACTGGTATCATTGGCACCTGCAACTGTGTGGTAGTATCTGTGAGTCACGAGGACTCAATAATTTCAAAACCCGCGAGATCAAGACTATTTAAGCTTATGGGTAGGATGTGGTTATGAGGTGGAGTTGCAACAAGCACTAAGCAAATATGGTGGCTAACATACGGGTACAAGAGTAAGATGAGAAACTACGCAACGGTCGTAAACTAGGAGTGATCAAGAAGTGATCCTGAACTACTTATGTTCAAACATAACCCCACAGTGTTCACTTCCGGAACATCATCGGAAAGAGACCATCACATTTACACACACGGTTGGTGTCTTTTAATTAAGCCAAGTGTCAAGTTCTCTACAACCGGATATTAACAAATTCCCATCTGCAGGGGTGTCCCAACTTAGCCCATGACAAGCTCACGATCTGCCGAGACAACCCTCCATCGCGGGACCCTCCGATCAGACTCGGAATCCCGGTGCACAAGACATTTCGACAATGGTAAAACAAGTCTAGCAAGACCTCCTGACGTGCCGACACCCTGATAGTAGCCACGTGTATCTCGTCTCAGGCCACGTTCGGATGAGCAGTCCGTACAACTAAAACCAGTCCTCAAGTTTCCCCGTGGCGGCGCTGCAAGGGGCTCTAGTTTGGACCAACACTCATGAGGAGCACTGGCCCGGGTTGTTGATTAAGAATCCTCAGGTTAATTACTCCCAATGCAAATTTTACTTGTTATTAGGAAAATGGTATAACCAATGTTGGGCCTTGCTGGAAGAGCTTTATTCAAAGCGAACTGTGAAGAGGGGCCCAGAAACCCTCACCATGTTAGGGACGCAAAATCAAGGAACATAACACCGATATGACGGAAACTAAGGCGGCAAGAGTGTAAAAAAACACCGAGCAAAAGGCCAAGCCTTCCACCCTTTGCCAAGTATATAGATGCATTAATTCAGATAAGAGATAATATGATATCCCACCATATCCATCTCCCAACATGGTACAACCTGCAAGGCACCTGCAACTAGCAACACTATAAGAGGGCTGAGCAAAAGCGATAACATAGCCAAACACCGGTTTGCTAGGAAGGTGGGTTAGAGGCTTGACATGGCAATATGGGAGGCATGATAAACAAGTGGTAGGTAGCGTGACATAGCGATAGAACGAACAACTAGCAAGCAAAGATAGAAGTGATATCGAGGGTAATGATCATCTTGCCTGCAAAGTTCTCAGAGTTGTCGAAAGCTTGCTCCTCGCAAACATACTCAACATGATCCTCGTTCACGAACTCATCTGAACTTTAGCCAAAGAACAAAATCCCCTTACTAAAATTTAGCCAAAGATGCATAGACAAGATGGTAGCATCAATGCAAACATGGCAAGTGATATGATTAGTTTTAGACTTAGTAGAAAAACATAGCATGGCAGAAACAGATTCATGATAGCAACTTTGTAAGCTCATGCCACTCAACACAAAGCATTTCATGGCATAACAAGGTAACAAATAGTAAGAAGACACATTTATGAAGCTAATCATGGCAAGAGAAAGTTCATAGGGTGCATGTATCACTAGCAACACACATGGAAAAAATGAACTTCATGTTAACAATCTACCAGCAACAATATTTAGCAAAAGTAGAGCATGCTAATTACAAGCTACACTACTCCATAATTACAACCAGAGGCATGAACGGAAATGGCATAACCACATCTTCAAAACACTCTTACTGAAGTACCTCAAAATGTGCACGGATCTACTTGTAGCAACTAGTTTACATAGCAACATATTGTAACAGGAAAAGACTTAGCAGAAATACTAAGTGTCTGAAATCAGCAACATCATGTGGCCTGCTTTGCATGCTTGTGCTAGTCACCACAAAGCTCATAAAAATACAATACTTGCACCACTGTAAATATGGCATGGAGATACTGCTAAAACATGTAGACATGATTCTCATAGTATGCACACACAAAATGCAAAGAAAATGACAAATCAGCAAATTATGATAAATTCCAGCAAACAACATCATATAGCACTTTAGCAATGAAGATTAGGGCATCAATATGGACAGTAACATGCATGAAAATGACACTAACATGATGAGCATCACGAGACAAACATTTTGGTATATCATATGCGCAAATCGGAGCTATATGCGTGGAGATATGGCCGGTCAACCATAGGCACATGAGATGAGATATTTTCGGACTTAGCAGAATTTTACGCTCCGGATCTAGGGTTCCGGCGTAGAGGACGAGGTTCGACTAAGAAGTGTCCGGAGAAGGGTGTGGAGGGCGCCGGTAATGTCAGGGGTGGCCGGAGTCGGCGGGTCCAGGTCGGATATGGCCGGAGCCGGAGCTTGGCGGGGCAGCGGAGGCGGTGAAGGGCGGTAGCGGTGGGAGGAACTGGGCGGCGCGGGGAAGGCTCGGGCGGCGGAGCACAGGCATGGGGAGCCAGGCCGGGGAGAGCCTGCCCCGGGCGCGAGCGGGCCGGTGCGGTGGGCGGTGCCGATTGCTAACGTGTCGCGCCCTGATTAGCGCGGGACGTCGGCAGGGTTGTGTCCGGCGAGGTCGGACACATCCGACGTCGTGGGAGGAGCGAGGCTAGGGTTTATGACATGGACAAAATGCAAAACGAATGAAAAAACCCAACCACGGAGGAAATAACATATCACATAGCCGGAAATGGCAAGAGTTGGAGTTACAATTATGGAATGTTACATCCGGGGCGTTAAAACTCTCCACCACTAGAAGAGGATCTCGACCCGAGATCTTGGACCGAAAGAACTCCGGATATTCAGAACGGAGGTGATCCTCGCGCTCCCATGTGGCTTGATGGTCGGAATAGTGAGACCACTTAACTTTCATGAATTTGATCGACTTGTTGCAAGTTTTGCGCTCGGTTTCTTCAAGAATGGCAACGGGATGCTCATGATAAGACAAATTTTCTTGGAGATCAATCTCTTCGAAGTTGATAGTGCGCTCAGGCGTCTTGAAGCACTTGCGAAGCTGTGACAAGTGAAACACATCGTGCACATTTGCGAAGTTGGACGGAAGCTCGGGTTGATAGGCGAGGTCGCCTCTTTTTCCAATGATCTTGAAAGGACCCACGTATCTTGGGGCAAGCTTCCCTTTGATACCGAAGCTCGAGTGCCTTTCATTGGAGAGACGCGGAGGTATACATGGTCTCCAATCTCGAAAGCCAAGTCACAGTGCTTGCTATGATAGTAACTCTTCTGGTACGATTGCGCGACTTTGAGATTTTCACGGATGACTTTACACATTTCTTCAGCTTCTGTGATCAAGTCATTGCCAAGAAGTTGGCGTTCACCAGTTTCGGACCAATTGAGAGGAGTACGACACTTTCTACCATATAGAATTTCGAATGGGTCCTTGCCCAAACTTGCTTGGAAGCTGTTGTTCTTGGAGAACTCGGCATATGGGAGGCAATCTTCCCACTTCATACCGGAAGAGATGACACAAGCTCTGAGCATGTCTTCGATAATTTGATTAACTCGCTCGACTTGGCCACTTGTTTGAGGATGGAAAGCCGTGCTGAAGCAAATGTTTGTGCCCATGGCCTTCTATAAGGAGTCCCAAAAATTAGAAGTGAAAATTCTTCTGCGGTCTGAAGAGATCAATTGCGGAATTCCATGCAACGAGGCAACTCTGGAGGTGTATAGCTCTGCCAACTGAGCTACCATGATAGATTCTTTGATAGGAAGGAAATGAGCCACTTCTGTAAGCTTGTCAATGACAACGAAGATAGCATCATTCCCTCGCTTGGACTTTGGGAAGCCAGTGACAAAGTCCATTTTGATATGATCAAACTTCCATTCTGGAACAGCAAGAGGTTGGAGGAGACCAGCTGGTCGTTGATGTTCTTCTTTCACCCTTTGACAGACATCGCATTCATTCACGAATTGAGCAATTTCTTGCTTCATTTGAGTCCACCAATACGATTGCTTGAGATCATGGTACATCTTCGAACTGCCTGGATAAATGGAAAGAAGAGAATTGTGCGCTTTAGTCATTATGACCTTCCTTAGATCACCTTTAGGAACCACAATCCGGTCCTTGAAGAATAAGGTGTCCTTGTCATCAATGCGATAGCACTTGTATTTGGATAAGCCCTTGGCGATATCGTGTTTCACCTTCTTCACCATGGTATCAAGGAGTTGTGCCTCACAAATTTGATCTTCCAAAGTTGGAGTGACTTGAAGGTTGGCAAGAAAACCTCGAGGAACAAGTTGAGCTTGCGGAAAACTTCACAAAGATCCAGTTGGAATGGCTTGAGAATTAAGTTGTTGCAATAAGCCTTTCTGCTCAAAGCATCTGCAATCACATTAGCCTTGCCTGGAGTATATTCAATACTTGGATTATACTCTTGAATCATTTCGACCCAACGAGTTTGCCGGAGGTTGAGGTTGGGTTGAGTGAAGATATATTTGAGGCTCTTGTGATCGGTGAAAATGTCCACTTGCCTTCCCAACAAGAGATGTCTCCATGTTATTAATGCATGGACAATTGCCGCCAACTCAAGATAGTGAGTGGGGTAGTTCCTTTCGTTGGGCTTCAACTGACGAGAAGTATAGGCCACAACTTTCTTCTCTTGCGTTAACACGACACCAAGACCATGCAATGATGCATCGCAGAAAACTTCGAATGGCTTGGATTCACCAGGAGGAGTTAGGACAGGAGCTGAGACGAGTTTCTCTTTGAGAGTGTTGAAAGCAGCATCACACTCAGGAGTCTAGGAATACTTGACATGCTTCTGGAGGAGGTTGTAAAGAGGCTTTGCAATCTTTGAGAAATTCTCAACAAATCTTCGGCAATAGCTTGCAAGCCCAAGGAAACTGCGGAGCTGCTTGACATTCTAAGGAGGTTCCCAGTTCACAATTGCAGAAACCTTCTCTGGATTAACAGCAATGCCCTTGGCGGAGATGATGTGACCAAGGCAAAGAACTTCATCAAGCCAAAACTCACATTTGGAAAACTTCACGTAGAATTGATACTCTCTGAGCTTGTCGAGCACCAATCGCAAATGTTTGGCATGATCCTTCTTATTCTTGGAGAACACCAAGATATCATTGAGATACACCTGGACGAATTCATTAGTGTAGGGGTTGAAGATGAAGTTCATCATGCGAGAGAAAGTTGGAGGAGCATTGACAAGGCCGAAAGACATGACAGTATATTCATAAGAACCAAAGCTTGTTCTGAATGCTATCTTGGGGATATCTTCTTCACGAATGCGAATCTGATGATAACCCATATGGAGGTCAAGCTTGGAAAACACCTTTGCACCTTTAAGTTGCTCGAATAGCCCAATGATGTTGGGAAGTGGATACTTGTTCTTGATTGTCTTCTTGTTCAATGGGCGGTAATCAACGCAAAGTTGGCCCGTGCCATCCTTCTTCTGGACAAAAATAACACCACAACCCCATGGAGATGAACTCGGTCTGATCAGACCCAAATGCTCTTGTTCATCAAGTTGTTTCTTCAATTCTTTCAGCTCCTTTGGCCCATGCTTTTATGGACGCTTCCAAATGGGTTCAGTGCCGGGTTCAAGATCGATAACGAACTCAACTGGCCGGTGAGGAGGCATACCCGGAAGCTCTTATGGATAGACATCTTGGTACTCACAAACAACTGGAATCTGAGAAATTGCATCTAACTCGCCCTTCTCATTGAGAGAGAACAACCGAATGGTTTCGTCACGAGCGGCATAGATGATCACATCCTCAGAAGAGTGCGTCAATTTAATCTCCCTGGCAGCACAATCAAGGGAAGCCTTGTGCTTAGAGATCCAATCCATGCCGAGGATTAGATCAATATTAGAGTCGCGGAGAACAATTGGAGAAGCCAGGAATTTATAATTGCCCATCTTGATGGAAACATCCAGAACAAATACTCGAGAAGTCATTTACCGGGCCAGAGAAATAATAGACAACGGTCTCAGCAATACTTGAGTAACCAAATCATGCATAGCCACAAAAGGTCTTGAAATGAAAGAATGTGATGCACCAGAATTGAATAAAACTTTAGCAGGAATATCATTAAGTGGGAGATTACCCATGATCACTTCTGAAGAATCCTCTGCTTGAGCTGCATTCATCGTGTTCACCTTTGTAGACTTGGGATTATACTTGACGACTGCATTGCTTGCTGACCTGACTGGAGGAGGAGGCGGAAGGCCCTTCTGGGCGCACTTGTTTGAGTAATGCCCTTTCAAACCACACCTGTGACAAGTGACCTCTGAAAGTGGACGGAAAGGTGGAGGAGGAGGACCACCTGTCCTCGGAGCTTGAGTCTAAGACTTGTTCTGATAGCCTGGGTTGGATGGGTGGGATGAGCCATGGCCACCTTTGTTCTTCTGCTGGTGGGGCCGATGAAACAGAGGAGGTGGAGGAAGTCAGAACTTCTATCGCTTAGCTGCCACTTGTGAGGAAGAAGAAGACTAAACTGCATCCCTGATTCTCTTCTTTGAAGCCTCACACTTGAGCTGAGCACCTTCTTGCTTGAGGGCCATGTTATAGAACTGATCGAGCTTAGTAGGCTCAACAAGAATGATAGCTAACTGCAGATCCTCTCTGAGGCCACCCCTGAAGTGATAGATCATGCTCTTTTCATTAAGAACGTCTTGCGTTGTGAAGCGAGCAAGTTTCTGAAACTGGATGTTGTATTGATACATGGACATGCTTCCTTGCTTGAGATTGCAGAATTCCTCACGCTTGCTCTCAACAACACTTGTTGGAATGTAATGAGCTTTAAAGTCTCGGTAGAAGTCATCCCAGGTAATCACTCGACCTCCTCTGGAATCTTTGTATTGCTGATACCAATCTGCTGCTTGGTCCTTGAGCTGAAAATAAGTGAACTTGACGTAGTCCTCAGGCCTGCCATTGCTACATTTAAAATGCTTGTTGATGTCCACGAGCCAATCATCGGCGTCGTGGCCTCGGCACAAAAGCTGAAAGACTTTGGCTGATTTGCAAGGAACTGGTTGAGGGTAGCAAACTAAGGCTGATTGTTGAATTGCCCTTGACCTTGATTTTCTTGGTTGCCTTGACCTTGGTTGCGCTCTTGCAAGAGTTGCAAAAGCATCTGGGTGTTGGCGTTGGTGGCTGCCATGACAGCTTGCCATGCCTCCAGAGGCGGA
The DNA here is from genome assembly GCF_003073215.2 of Triticum urartu. Classification (NCBI taxonomy): domain Eukaryota; kingdom Viridiplantae; phylum Streptophyta; class Magnoliopsida; order Poales; family Poaceae; genus Triticum; species Triticum urartu. The sequence continues at coordinate 143,963,362 of NC_053022.1, forward strand.
GTTGGAGGGTTCGCCTGATTCCCATCATTGCGGTCCGGATTCTGACGCGTTGGAGGAGCCATCCTGAAGAGGGTGACATCCGTTAGAACCATGATAGACAGATAGACAAGCTGAATCAACAGATAGAAATTGCAATATACAGTCTTCACCATAAACATTCGAACAGAGATTGAACGAATGAATTCCAAAGTTAACATTACACGACCATTAAGATGAGAAGCCACTTAGATAAAGGTTGATGAATGAAACAACAAGGTATGACTGGAACAAATAAATGGTAAGGATCACCCAATCCCATACCAAATATCTGCCGGAAGAATAACTAAGAGCTACTTGAATTCCCACCCATTAACTCCTAAAACTTTCTGGTTATGCAATCTGGTGTTGGGGATACAGGGAGGCACAATATATATCACACAACTAACAAGCCCTATGCTCCAATTGTATCCATCTGTCAACACATAACCAAGAAAACTTCGGAAATCATTTACCTCAACCTTCAAAATGCATCCATTAAAAGAGCTATGGCAATACTCCCAAACTCCCTCCCCAGTACTGGGTGGCGTCGAGGTTATCTCACCACTAACTGCATAAAAGAGATTTTCGATGTCGGCGAACTCAGGTATTCGAGAACTGCAACGATAAAATTGTGACGATAACACCTCGGAGCTCAACTCCCCGGGACACTGCCACAACCCCTAAATGTCAGGAGGCACCAAGAACAATGTTCTCGTCATAAGAATATCGGAACGATCCCAAGATACCCGCGTGATCCTAAATTTCTTTAGTGAAATTGAGGAGAGGAAAGTCAAAACATCTACATCAGGAGACCTCACCGGAGTGACGAAGGGGGATGAGAAGTAAAAGGAATCCTACTCTTCGATATATATAATCCTAAGACTCAAAACATTTTTGTTCTAGACTCAACACCGTCAGCGATTCGATCAAGCAGGGGGCTCCTAAGTCGGGGATGGCTCTGATTACCAACTTGTAACGCCCAAGATGCGGCTATATCTCCCACGTGTCGAGCCACGACTTAGAGGCATAACCGCATGTTGGTTTTGTCGCAAGAAGGGTCATCTTCACACAATCCCATGTAATGAACAAGGAAGGGATAAATAGTTGGCTTACAATCGCCACGTCACACAAAGTTCAAATAAATCATACATCATCCAGATTACACACATAGTCCGACAACGGACAAATCCAAATGAAAAAAAGACAACCCCAAATGCTACATCCCGATTGTCCCAACTGGGCGCCACCACTAATCATCAGGAAACGAAACATAGTAACGACCAAGGTCCTCATCAAACTCCCACTTGAGTTCGGTAGCATCACCTGCACTAGTATCATTGGCACCTGCACCTGTTTGGTAGTATCTATGAGTCACGAGGACTCAGCAATCTCAAAACCAGCAAGATCAAGACTATTTAAGCTTATGGGTAGGATGTGGTTATGAGGTGGAGTTGCAGCAAGCACTAAGAAATATGGTGGCTAACATACGAGTGCAAGAGTAAGATGAGAAACTATGCAACGGTCGTAAACAAGAAGTGATCCTGAAGTACTTACGTTCAAACATAGCCCCACCGTGTTCACTTCCCGAACCTCATCGGAAAGAGAACATCATGGTTACACACACGATTGGTGTCTTTTAATTAAGTCAAGTGTCAAGTTATCTACAACCAGATATTAACAAATTCCCATCTTCCACATAACCACGGGCACGACTCTCGAAAGTTTACACCCTGCAGGGGTGTCCCAACTTAGCCCATGACAAGCTCACAATCCGCGGAGAAAATCCTCCATCGCGGGACCCTCCAATCCAAATCGGAATCCCAGTGCACAAGACAATTCGACAATGGTGAAACAAGTCCAGCAAGAGCTCCCGACATGCCGACACCCTGATAGTAGCCGCGTGTCTCTCGTCTCAGGCCACGTTCGGATGAGCAGTCCATACAACTAAAACCAGTCCTAAAGTTTCCCCGTGGCGGCGCTACAAGGGGCTCTAGTTTGGACCAACACTCATGAGGAGCATTGGCCCGGGTTGTTGATTAAGAATCCTCAGGTTAGTTACTCCCTATGAAAATTTTAATTGTTATTAGGAAAATGGTAAAATCAATGTTGGGCCTTTCTGGAAGAGTTTTATTCAAAGCAAACTGTCAAGAGGGGCCCATAGACCCTCATCGTGATAGGGACGCAAAATCAAGGAATATAACACCGGTATGACGGAAACTAAGGCGGTAAGAGTGGAACAAAACACCGAGCAAAAGGCCAAGCCTTCCACCCTTTGCCAAGTATATAGATGCATTAGTTAAGATAAGAGATAATATGATATCCCAACATATCCATGTCCCAACATGATACAACCTGCAAGACACCTACAACTAGCAACGCTATAAGAGGGGTTGAACAAAAGCGGTAACATAGCCAAACAACGATTTGTTAGGAAGCTGGGTTAGAGGCTTGACATGGCAATATGGGAGGCATGATAAACAAGTGGTAGGTAGAACAACATAGCGATAGAACGAACAACTAGCAAGCAAAGATAGAAGTGATATCGAGGGTAATGATCATCTTGCCTGCAAAGTTCTCAGAGTTGTCGAAAGCTTGCTCCTCACAAACGTACTCAACGTGATCCTCATTCACAAACTCGTCTCCCGGCTCTACCCAAAGCAAGAACACAAGCAACGGAACAACAATCAATAACGGTGCAATGCACAAGCAACATGATGCAAGACATGGCATGGAATGCAAGATATGATGTGCAATGCATATGGGTACTCAGGAAGGGAAAAGATGATCAAGGCATCAACTTGGCAAACCAAGCGTGCCACTGGAAAGAGTGAGTGATTCCGGTCGAAATTGATATATGGATCACCGGAAATGGATGCATGGTTTGCAAATGACAAGCAAACAATAATGACGCGAAACTGCACTTAACAGCACCATAACACTTAAGGTGCAACAAGAAACTATGCTACAACACTTCAACATAGCAACAAAGCACATGGTAGTAAAGTACATGTGAAGCTCTACAAATCATGAACACTGATCTCCTGCTAGAACTCACTAGAACAAGCCTAAAATAGTATGGCAAAAATGCAAATGATAACAGCTTCACAGACTTGGTGAAAATACTAAACATGTCATAAACAGCATCAGGTAGCAATGTTTAGAGCTAGCAAACAACATGCTACAGGAACATATCATGGCAAACAAAGTCATGACATGCTATTAATAAAGGAAAAGAACAAAACCCCCTTACTGAACTTTAGCCAAAGATGCATAGACAAGATGGTAGCATCAATGCAAACATGGCAAGTGATATGATCAGTTTCAGACTTAGTAGAAAAACATAACATGGCAGAAACAGATTCATGATAGCAACTTTGCAAGCTCATGCCACTCACCACAACGCATTTCATGGCATAACAAGGTAACAAACAGTAAGAAGACACATTTATGAAGCTAAACATGGCAAGAGAAAGTTCATAGGGTGCATGTATCACTAGCAACACACATGGCAAAAATGAACTTCATGTTAACAATCTGCCAACAATAATATTTAGCAGAAGTAGAGCATGGTAATGACAAGCTACACTACTCCATAATTACAACCGGAGGCATGAATGGAAAGAGCATAACCACATCTTAAAAACACTCTTACTGAACTACCTCGAAATGTGCATCGATCTACTTGTAGCAACAAGTTTACATAGCAACATATTGTAATAGGAAAAGACTTAGCAGAAATACTAGTGTCTGAAATCAGCAACAACATGTGGCCTACTTTGCATGCTTGTGCTAGTCAGCACAGAGCTCATAAAAATACAAGACTTGCACCACTGTAAAGATGGCATGGAGATGCTCCTAAAAGATGTAGACATGATGCTAATAGGATGCACGCACAAAATGCAATGAAAATGACAAATCAGCAAGTTATGATAAATTCCAGCAGACAACATCATATAGCACTTTAGCAACGAAGATCAGGGCATCAATATGTACAGTAATGTAACGCCCCGTATGTAACTTGCCATATTTGTATTCCAACTCTTGCCATTTTCGGCACTAAGTTATGATATTTCCTCGTTGTGGGGTTTTGTCTTCGTGTTGCTTTTGTCTTTGTCATGCATGTCATCATGTGCATCGCATTTGCATACGTGTTCGTCTCATGCATCCGAGCATTTTCCCCGTTGTCCGTTTTGCATTCCGGCGCTCCTACGTCCTCCGGTGTCCCTTTTTGCCTCTTTTCATGTGCGGGTTCTAAACATTCTCGGATTGGACCAAGACTTGCCAAGCGGCCTTGGATTACTACCGATAGACCGCCTGTCAAGTTTCGTACCATTTGGACTTCGTTTGATACTCCAACGGTTAACCGAGGAACCATAAAGGCCTCATGTGTGTTGCAGCCCAACACCTCTCCAAAGTGGCCCAAAACCCAGCTAAACCCCCTCCATCCTCTCGGTCGTTCGATCACGATCGCATGGCCGAAAAACGTGCTCAGTTTGGAGCCTCCTAGCTCCTATGTATAAATAGGGCTCTCCCTCCGGAATTTCAGGCGAAACCCTAGCCTCTTCCTCCTCCCGCCGCCGGACGCGTCCGCATCGGGCCGGACAAGTCCGCTCGCCTCCGCCCGACCAACCGTTGCCCGCCACGTGGCCCGCCGCCGCCTCCCACCTCGCCGGCCGGCGCAGCCCGGGGCAGGCCCCGTGGCCTGAGTCGCCCCACGCCCGGCGCGCCTTCGCTGCCCCGCGCGCCCGCTCTCCTCCTCGCCACGTGGCGCCGCCGCAGCCTGGCGAGCCCCGGCAAGCGCGCCGCTCCACCGCCTCGGCGTCCGTGCTGACCCATGTTAACTCCGGCCAGATCCGGCCACGGGACGGCCGGATCCGTCGTCCCCTCGCTCCGGTGACCTCGACCCCCTCAACTCCGGCCTTCTCCCGCAACTTCGTCGACCCCGAGCTATTGTTCTGGCGATCTCCGAAATCCGTGCCCGATCCAGATCCAGTGCTACAGTGAAACCCTAGAGGTTGACCCGTTTTCTACCTAAGTCCCCAGTATTTTTAGCTAACTTCATCGCATCATAACTTTGCACCCGTAACTCCGTTTTGGGCGTGTAGCATATCAAATTGTTCGTCTTGATGTGCACTTCATTTCATTCCATTGCACCATGTTCTTTTGAGCTCATATTGATGCCCTAAATTCTGTTGCAAGAGTGCTATGTGATGTTAGTTTCTGTTCCTTAACAGATTATGGACATTTGTCATTTTTGTCATGATTAATGTGTGGCTCCTATGGACATGAGCCCTACATGTGTTTTGCTGTATGCCATGCCTTCTTTACAGGGGTGTATGCCAAGTATTTTTTGATCTCTGTGGTGACTAGCACAAGCATGCAAAGTAGCTCTCGTGATGTTGCTGATTTCAGGGGCTTAGAATTCTTCTAAGTCATTTCCCTGATGATATTTTTATGCCATGTATTCATGTTGCCACAGAGTGATCCATGCCTCTTTTGAGCATGTTCAGTAAGGATGTTTTTGAGATATTGTTATTCTCTATCCACCCATGTCTTTGTTTGCAATTATGGGGCAACCTAGCATGACTCAATGTTGCTCTACTTTTGCTATAAAATGTTCCTGGCAGATTGTTTACATGTTAATCAATTTTTCCGAGGTTGTTATAGTTTATCCATGCATGCTATAAGAGTGTTCTTGCCATGGTTAGCTTATTTAGCATTTCTACTTGCTGGGTGTATGCTTAGCTTGTCATGCAATGCCTTGTGGTGAGTGCATCGAGCTCGCAAACATGCCTACGTAATTCTGTTTTGCCATGTTCCAGTTTTCTGCTAAGTCTGAATCTGTTAACGAAACTTGCTATGTTTACATGGTTGCCATTGTATCTTCTGATCCCTTTTGGCTTATGGTCAGTAAGGGACTTTTGTTATATGCTTTGCGTAGTATCATGCCATGCCTTGCTTTGCCATGTTATGTTCCTGTAGCATGTTGTTATCTTGCTCTAAACATTGCTTCCTGATGTTAAATTCCGGGCATGTTGTTATTTTCACTAAGCCTGTGAACCTGTTATCTTTTGCACTTTTGCCATGCTTGTTTGAACCTGCTATTGTGTGATTTAGCCATAGCTCAGTGTTCATCTTTTGTCAAGCATTTTGAGTGGATCACTATCATGTGCCTTGTTGCTATGTTAGAGTGCATTAGCTTATTTTTGTTGATGCATTTAGGTGGCATTGTGCTGTTAATCGCAGCTTTGTGCCATTATTGTTTTGCTTGCCATTTGCAAACCGTGCATCCGATTCCGGTGATCTTTATATCGATTTCGACCGAAATCAACTCATATTTCCAGCGGCACTCTTGGTTTTCCAAGTTGAGGCATGCTTAAATCTTTTCCTTCCGGAGCACGCATATGCATTGCATTTCACATCCCGCATATCATGCCATGTTTTGCATCATGTTGCTTGCGCATTGCACCGTGGTTGATCGTGGTTCCCTTTGCTTGAGTCTTGCCTTGGGTAGAGCCGGGAGACTAGTACGTGATCGAGGAACCAGCTGGGTACGCTTACCAGGATCAAGATTACGTCAACTCGGAGAACTTTGCAGGCAAGATGACCATACCCTCGAAATCACTTCTATCTTTGCTTGCTAGTTGCTCGCTCTATTGCTATGCCTATGCCGCGATACCAACCACATGCTTTATCATGCCTCCCATATTGCCATGTCAAACCTCTAACCCACCTTGTCCTAGCAAACCGTTGTTTGGCTATGTTACCGCTTTGCTCAGCCCCTCTTATAGAGTTGTTAGTTGCAGGTGAAGATTGGAGTTTGTTCCTTGTTGGAACATGTTTATTGTTGGGATATCATTATTATATCTTGTTTACCTTAATGCATCTATATACTTGGTAAAGGGTGGAAGGCTCGGCCTTATGCCTGGTGTTTTGTTCCACTCTTGCCGCCCTAGTTTTCCGTCATACCGGTGTTATGTTCCTTGATTTTGCGTTCCTTACGCGGTTGGGTTATAATGGAACCCCTTGACAGTTTGCCTTGAATAAAAATCCTCCAGCAAGGCACAACCTTGGTTTTACCATTTACCACCCAGCCTTTTTCCCTTGGGTTTCGCGGACTCAAGGGTCATCTTTATTTTAACCCCACCGGGCTAGTGCTCCTCTGAGTGTTGGTCCGAAACGGGCAGCCTGCGGGGCCACCTCGGGACAACTCGAGGGTTGGTTTTACTCGTAGCTTGACCTATCCGGCGTGCCCTGAGAACGAGATACGTGCGACTCCTATCGGGATTTGTCGGCACATCAGGCGGCTTTGCTGGTTTAGTTTTACCAGTGTTGAGATGTCTTGTAACCGGGATTCCGAGTCTGATCGGGCCGTCCTGGGAGAAGGAATATCCTTCATTGACCGTGAGAGCTTGTGATGGGCTAAGTTGGGACACCCCTGCAGGGATTTGAACTTTCGAAAGCCGTGCCCGCGGTTATGGGCAGATGGGAATTTTTTAATGTCCGGTTATAGAAAACATGATACTTAAAATTAATTAAATGAATCAACAGCGTGTGTAGCCGTGATGGTCTCTTTTCAGTGGAGTCCGGGAAGAGAACACGGTCTCGAGTTATGCTTGAACATAAGTAGTTCTAGGATCACTTATTGATCATAGTTTCTCGACCGTGCCCTGCCTTCTCTTCTCGCTCTCATTTGCGTATGTTAGCCACCATATATGCTAGTGCTTGTTGCAGCTCCACCTCATACCTTTTCCCTACCTATAAGCTTAAATAGTCTTGATCACGAGGGTGTGAGATTGCCGAGTCCCCATGACTCACAGATTACTTCCAAAACCAGATGCAGGGACCGATGATACCGTTCCAGGAGATGCGACTGAGCTCAAGTGGGAGTTCGATGAGGACTCAGGACGATACTACGTTTCCTTTCCAAACGATCAGTAGTGGAGCCCAGTTGGGGCAACCGGGGACATTATGCATTTGGGGTTGTCTTTATTTTGGTTCCGTAGTCAGACCTTGATTGTATCTGGATGATTGTAATGCTATATTTATGTATTGTGTGAAGTGGCGATTGTAAGCCAACTATGTACCTCTTTCTTATTCAGTACATGGGTTGTGTAAAGATTACCCCTCTTGCGACATTGCCTACCATGTGGTTATGCCTCTAAGTCGTGCTCCGACACGTGGGGGATATAGCCGCATCATGGGTGTTACAAGTAACATGCATGAAAATGACACTAACGTGAAGAGAATCACGAGATGAACATTTTGATATATCATATGCGCAAATCGGAGCTATATGCATGGAGATATGGCCGGTCAAACATAGGCACATGAGATGAGATATTTCGGGACTTCGCAGAATTTTAACCTCTGGATCTAGGGTTCTGGCACGGAGATTGAGGTTCGACGGAGAAGTGGCCGGAGAAGGGTGTGGAGAGCGCCGGTGATGCCGGGGGTGGCCGGAGTCGGCGGGTCCGGGTCGGATCTGGCCTGATCCGGCCGGATCTGGCGTGGGCGGTGGTGGAGCTTGGCAGGGCGGCGGAGGCGTTGAAGGGCGGCGACGGCGGGAGGAACTGTGCGGCGAGGGGAGCCGGGCCGGGGAGGGCCTGCCTCGGGCTCGAGTGGGCCGGTGCGGTGGGTGGCGGTGGTTGCTGACGTGTCGCGCCCTGGTTGGCGCGGGACACCGACGCGGTTGTGTCCGTCGAGGTCGGACACATCCGACAGCATGGGAGGAGCGAGGCTAGGGTTTTGCTCCGGATTTTCGGGGGAGAGGGTCTTTTTGTAGGAAAGGGGAGCTAGGGAGTCCAAATGAGGTGCGATTTTCGCCCACACGATCGTGATCCAACGACTGAGAGCATGGAGGGGGTTTAGATGGGCTAGTGGGCTGTTATGGAGGGGTGCTGGGCTGCAATGAGATAGGGGTTTTGCGTTCACCGGTTAACCATTGGGGCAACAAACGACCTCCAAATGGAACGAAATTTGACAGGCAGCCTACGTGTGATGTACCAAGGCCACTTGATAAATCTGGACCCATTCCGAGAACGTTTTTCTCCTGCTCACGAAACAAGATTAGAGGGGTGCAGCGTGTGCATGTGTGAGTGTCGGATTCCGAAACGGACAACGGCGAAAATGACCGGATGCATGAGACGAACACGAATGCAAATGAGATGCATATGATGACATGAGATGAAATGCATGACATGGACAAAATGCAAAACGAAAGACAAAAACCCAACCACGGAGGAAATAACATATCACATAGCCGGAAATGGCAAGAGTTGGAGTTACATTTATGGAATGTTACATCCGAGGCGTTACATGCGGCGCCCCCTCCATAGTTTACGCCTCCGGTCATATCTTTGTAGTGCTTAGGTGAAGCCCTGCACGGATCACTTCACCATCGCCGTCACCACGCCGTCGTGCTGACGTAACTCTCCCTCGACACTTTGCTAGATCAAGAGTTCAAGGGACATCATCGAGCTAAACATGTGCATAACTCAGAGGTGCCATACTTTTGGTGCTTGATCAGTCAGAACGAGAAGAAGTTTGACTACATCAACCGCGTTGTCAAACGCTTCCGCTTTCGGTCTACGAGGGTACGTAGACACACTCTCCCCCTCTCGTTGCTATGCATCTCCTAGATAGATCTTGTGTGAGCGTAGGAATTTTTTTGAAATTGTATGCTATGTTCCCCAATAGTGGTATCAGAGCCAGGTCTATGCCTAGATGATATGCACGAGTAGAACACAAAGAGTTGTGGGCAGTGATCATCATACTGCTTACCACCAATGTCTTATTTAGATTCGGTGGTATTGTTGCATGAAGCGGCCCGGACCAACCTTAAATGACCACGTTCATGAGACCGGTTCCACCGACAGACATGCAACTAGTTTTTCATAAAGGTGGCTGGCAGGTGTCTGTTTCTCCAACTTTAGTTCAATCGAATTTGACTGCGGCCGGTCCTTGTTGAAGGTTAAAATAGGAAACTTGATAAATCACCGTTGTGGTTTTGATGCGTAGGTAAGAACAGTCTTACTAGAAGCCCGTAGCAACCACGTAAAACTTGCAACAACAAAGTAGAGGACGTCTAACTTGTTTTTGCAGGGCATGTTGTGATGTGATATGGTCAAGACATGATGTGATAAACGTTATTGTATGAGATGATAATGCTTTGTAAAAGTTATCGGCAACTGGCAGGTGCCTTATGGTTGTTGCTTTATTGTATGAAATGCAAACGCCAAGTAATTGCTTTACTTTATCACTATGCATTAGCGATAGTTGTAGAAGCAATAGTTGGTGAGCCAACAACTACGCTATGATGGAGATCAAGGTGTCAAGCTGGTGACAATGGAAATCATGATGGTGCTTTGGAGATGGAGATCAATGGCACAAGATGATGATGGCCATATCATGTCACATATTTCTATTGCATGTGATGTTTATCTTTAATGCATCTTATTTTTCTTAGTACGGTGGTAGCATTATAAGATGATCCCTTAATAAAATTTCAAGGTATAAGTGTTCTCCCTGAGTATGCACCGTTTCGATAGTTCGTCATGCTAAGACACCACGTGATGATCGGTTGTGATAAGCTCTACGTTCACATACAACGGGTGCAAGACCTTTTTGCACATGCGGAATACTCGGGTTAAACTTGACGAGCCTAGCATGTACAGACATGGCCTCGGAACACTGGAGACCGAAAGGTCGAACGTGAATCATATAGTAGATATGATCAACATAGAGATGTTCACCATTGAAGACTACTCCATCTCACGTGATGATCGGACATGGTTTGGTTGATATGGATCACGTGATCATTTATATGACTTGAGGGATGTCTATCTAAGTGGGAGTTCTTAAGTAATATGATTAACTGAACTTAATTTTTCATGAATTTAGTCCTGATAGTATTTGCATATCTAAGTTATAGATCAATAGCTCGTGTATAGCTCCCCTATTTTTTGATATGTTCGTAGAGAAAACTAAGTTGCAAGATAGTAGTAGCAATGATGCGGACTCGGTCCATGATCTGTGGATTATCCTCGTTGCTACACAGAAGAATTATGTCCTTGATGCACCACTAGGTGACAGACCTATTGCAGGAGCAGATGCAGATGTTATGAACGTTTGACAAGCTCGGTATGATGACTACTTGAAAGTTTAGTGCACCATGCTTTATGTCTTAGAACCGGGACTTCAAAAACATTTTGAATGCCACGAAGCATGTAAGATGTTCTAAGAGTTGAAATTGGTATTTTAGACTCATGCCCATGTCGAGAGGTATGAGACATCTGACAAGTAATTTTCCTACAAGATGGTGGAGAATAGCTCAGCTAGTGAGTATGTGCTCATAATGTCTGGGTACTACAATTGCTTGAATCAAGTGGGTGTTAATCTTCTAGATAAGATAGTGGTTGACAGAGTTCTCTAGTCACTATCACCAAGTTACTAGAACTTTGTGATGAACTATAATATGCAAGGGATGACGAAAACGATTCCCAAGCTCTTCGCAATGCTGAAATCAGTGAAGGTAGAAATCAAGAAATAGCATCCAGTGTTGATGGTTAAGAAGACCACTAGTTTCAAGAAAAAGGGCAAGGGGAAGAAAGGGAACTTCAATAAGAATGGCAAGCAAGTTGCCACTCCCGTGAAGAAGCCCAAAGCTAGACCCAAACCTTAAACTGAGTGCTACTACTGCAAAGGAAATGGTCACTGGAAGCGGAACTGCCCCCAAAACTTGGCAGATAAGAAGGATGGCAAAGTGAACAAAGATATATTTGATATACATGCTATTAATGTGTACTTTACTATTGTTCATAGTAGCCCCTGGGTATTTGATACCGGTTCAGTTGCTAAGATTAGTAACTCGAAATAGGAGTTACAAAATGAACATAGACTAGTTGAGGGCGAGGTAACGATATGTGTTGGAAGTGATTCCAAGGTTGATAAGATCACCATCGCATACTCCCTCTATCTTCGAGATTAGTGTTGAAACTAAATAAATGTTATTTGGTTTTTGCGTTGAGCATAAATATGATTGGATCATGTTTATTGCAATACAGTTATTCATTTAAGTGAGAGAATAATTTTTATTCTGCTTACATGAATAAAACCTTCAATGGTCATACACCCAATGTGAATGGTTTGTTGAATCTCGATCGTAGTTATATACATATTCATAATATTGATGCCAAAAGATGCAAAGTATATAATGATAGTGCAACATATTTATGGCACTGCCGTTTAGGTCATATTGGTGTAAAGCGCATGAAGAAACTCCACACGGATGGACTTTTGGAATCGCTTGATTATGAATCATTCGATACTTGTGAACCATGCCTCAGGGGAAAGATGACTAACACTCCATTCTCCGGAACAATGGAGCGAGCCACTGACTTATTGGAAATAATACATACCGACGTATGCGGTCCGATGAATGTTGAGGCTCGCGGTGGGTATTGTTATTTTCTGACCTTCACAGATGATTTGAGCAGATATGGGTATATCTACTTGATGAAACACAAGTCTGAAACATTTGAAAAGTTCAAAGAATTTCAGAGTGAAGTAGAGAATCATCGCAGCAAGAAAATAAAGTTTCTACAATTTGATCGTGGAGGCGAATATTTGAGTTACGAGTTTGGCCTTCACTAAAACAATGTGGAATAGTTTCACAACTCATGCCACCTGGAACACCACAATGTAATGGTATGTCTGAACGTCGTAACCGTACTTTATTAGATTTGGTGTGATCTACGGTGTCTCTTACCAATTTACCACTATCGTTGGGGTTATGCATTAGATACAGCTGCATTCACGTTAAATAAGGCACCGTCTAACTCCGTTGAGACGATGCCGTATGAACTATGGTTTGGCAAGAAACGTAAGCTATCATTTCTTAAGATTTCGGGTTGCGATGCTTATGTGAAAAAGCTTCAGCCTGATAATCTCGAACCCAAATCGAAGAAGTGCGTCTTCATAGGATACCCAAAAGAAACTGTTGGGTACACCTTCTATGATAGATCCAAAGGCAAGATATTTGTTGCTAAGAATGGATCCTTTATAGAGAAGGACTTTCTCTCGAAATAAGTGAGTGGGAGGAAAGTAGAACTTGATGAGGTAATTGTACCTTCTCTCGAATTGGATAGTAGTTCATCACAGAAAACCGTTCCCGTGATGCCTACACCAACTAGAGAGGAAGCTAATGATAATGATCATGAAACTTCAGCTCAAATTACTACCAAACCTTCCGCACCAGAGTGATACGGTAATCCTGTTCTAGAAGTCATGTTACTAAAGCATGGCAAACTTACGAACTATGAGGAAGCGATGATGAGCCCAGATTCTGATAAATGGCTTGAGGCCATGAAATCTGAGATAGGATCCATGTATAAGAACAAAATGTGGACTTTGGTGGATTTGCCGATGATCAGCAAGCCATTGAGAATAAATGGATCTTCAGGAGGAAGACGGACACTGATGGTAGTGTTACTATCTACAAAGCTCGACTTGTCGCAAAAGGTTTTCGACAAGTTCAAGGTGTTGTCTATGATGATATTTTCTCACTCGTAGCAATGCTTAAGTCTGTCTGAATCATGTTAGCAATTGCCACATTTTATGAAATATGGCAAATGGATGTCAAAACTGAATTCCTTAATGGATTTCTTAAAGAAGAGTTGTATATGATGCGACCAGAAGGTTTTTTCGATCCTAAAGGTGCTAACAAAGTGTGCAAACTCTAGCAATCCATCTATGGACTGGTGCAAGCATCTCAGAGTTGGAATATATGCTTTGATGAGTTGATCAAAGCATATAGTTTTATACAGACTTGTGGTGAAGCCTGTATTTACAAGAAAGTGAGTGGGAGCACTACAACCTTTCTGATAAGTATATGTGAATAACATATTGTTGATCAGAAATGATGTAGAATTTTCTAGAAAGCATAAAGGAGTGTTTGAAAGGAGTTTTTCAAAGAAAGACCTCAGTGAAGCTTCTTACATCTTGGGCATCAAGATCTATAGAGATAGATCAAGACGCTTGATAAGATTTTTGAATGAGTACATACCTTGACAAGATTTTGTAGTAGTTTAAAATGGAACAGTCAAAGAAGGAGTTCTTGCGTGTATTGCAAGGTGTAAAGTTGAGTAAGACTCAAAACCCGACCACGACAGAAAATAGAAAGAGAATGAAAGTCATTCCCTATGCCTCAGCCATAGGTTCTATAAAGTATGCTATGCTGTGTACTAGACCTATTGTGTACCTTGCCATGAGTTGGCAAGGGGGTACGATAGTGATCCAGGAGTGGATGACTAGACAACAGTCAAAGTTATCCTTAGTTACCTAAGAGGACTAAGGAAATATTTCTCGGTTATGGAGGTGATAAAGAGTTCGTCGTAAAGAGTTACATTGATGCAAGCTTTTACACCGATCTGGATGACCCTGAGTCTCAATCTAGATACGTATTGAAATAGGGAGCAATTAGCTAGAGTATCTCCATGTAGAGCATTGTAGACATAAATTTCTTGCAAAATACATACAGCTCTGAATGTGGCAGACCCGTTGACTAAACTTCTCTCACAAGCAAAACATGATCACACCTTAGTACTCTTTGGGTGTTAATCACATAGTGATGTGAACTAGATTATTGACTCTAGTAAACCGTTTGGGTGTTGGTCACATGGCGATGTGAACTATGGGTGTTAATCACATACAGATGTGAACTATTGGTGTTAAATCACATAGCGATGTGAACTAGATTACTGACTCTAGTGCAAGTGGGAGACTGAAGGAAATATGCCCTAGAGGCAATAATAAAGTTGTTATTTATATTTTCTTATATCATGATAAATGTTTATTATTCATGCTAGAATTTTATTAACCGGAAACTTGATACATGTGTGGATACATAGAAAAAACACAATGTCCCTAGTAAGCCTCTACTAGACTAGCTCATTGATCAAAGATGGTTAAGTTTCCTAGCCATAGACATGTATTGTCATTTAATGAATGGGATCACATCATTAGGATAATGATGTGATGGACAAGGCCCATCCGTTAGCTTAGTATAATGATCGTTAAGTTTTATTGCTATTGCTTTCTTCATTTCAAGTACGTATTCCTTCGACTATGAGATTATGCAGCTCCCGAATACTGGAGGAATGCCTTATGTGCTATCAAACATCACAACGTAACTGGGTGATTTTAAAGATGCTCTACAGGTATCTCCGAAGGTGTTTGTTGGGTTGGCATAGATCGAGATTAGGATTTTTCACTCCGAGTATCGGAGAGGTATCTCTGGGCCCTCTTTGTAATGCACATCATGATAAGCCTTGCAAGCAATGTGACTAATGAGTTAGTTGCAAGATGATGCATTATGCAACGAGTAAAGAGACTTGCCGGTTGTCAAATTTTGGGTTCCGGCAAAACCCTTGAGGTTCGAACACTAGGGTGCGCACAAAGATCTTTCCCCCTCTCTAGCTCGCACACTCCACGATCTCACGGCCTAGCTCGACGAACCCAAAGAACAAGAGACACAAGATTTATACTGGTTCGGGCCACCGTTGTGGTGTAATACCCTACTCTAGTGTGGTGTGGTGGATTGCCACTTGGGCTGAGGATGAATAGTTACAAGGGAAGAACTGCCTCTTGAGGAGTGGTGTTCTTGTGTTTGGTGAGCTTATGCGGTTGAGGATTCTCTTTCTCTAGATGAGGCGATCAGATCATTCGCCCCCTACTATGGTGGTGGCTAGTCCTATATATAGAGGCCCGGGTCCTCTCCCCAAATATTAGACGGGAAGGGATCCCACAACGGACAATTTGAAGGGGGACAACTAGTACAAGCTATCCTAACAAAAGTAGTCTTCGCCTGCCAAAAGCAAATGAAAAGCCACGCCCGGCACCTAGTCTAGTCTTCTTGTCTTCTCACCAGCGCGGAGCTAAGTACTGCCACTAAGGCGTGGGAGGGAGCCCCCGAGGCACGAGGGCGGCACTCCTGAGACTCCGGGGCATGTACAGCCCCACTCATTATTATGTGAGAGTGTCACGAGCGGAGATTCTTCACAGGCACTGGGCCTTGCTTCACAGGCACCGGGCCTTGCTTCATGGGTAGAACCTCCAGAGGTGCTGGATGTTCCAGGCGTTCTGGATGGGGATCCCGTCCTGCGTCTCCAGGCGCGCGGCGCCAGGCCTGGAGATGTGGGCGACCCCAAACGGGCCCTCCCACATGGATGAGAGCTTGTGCAGCCCTTCCCTGAAGAGCACCCGCCCCAGGACAAGATCACCCACCTCGAGCGTCCTAGAGAGGACGCTGCGGCAGTGGTACCGCCGCAGCGCCTGCTGATACCTCGTAGCTTGGAGCGAGGCTTCACGGCGGCGTTCCTCCCCCAGCACGAGGTCCATCCCCCACATGGTGTCTTGTTGTATTTCATCAAACGCCAGGGCCCGCACGGAGTGATGCTTGACCTTGTGTGGGAGAACCACTTCTGCTCCGTAGACGAGGAAGAATGGGGTCTTACCTGTGGGCCTGGTGGTGGTGGTGGGGATGGACCACAACACTGGAGCTCGTCATGCCAGCCCCTGCCGTAGGCCTCGAGCTTCTTCTTGAAGGTCCTGGTCTTGAGACCCCTCAGGACCTCCGCATTGGCGCGTTCGGTCTGGCCGTTGCTCCTAGGGTGCGCCACGGAGGCGTAGCAGATCTGCGTTCCAAGGTTAGCACAATATGTTTTGAAGAGATTGCTAGAGAACTGTGAGCCGTTGTTGGTGATGATGTGATTAGGGACCCCAAATTGGCTTACGAGGCCCTTGATGAACTTGACTGTTGACCCAGCTGGGATGGTGCGGACGGCTTCCACTTCCGCCCACTTGGTGAATTTGTCGATGGCGACGTAGAGGTAGCGGTAGCCTCCAGGCACTCGAGGGAACGAGCCCAGGATATCCAGCCCCCAGACAACGAACGGCCAAGAGAGCGGGATAGTCTGGAGGCCCTGAGCCGGCTGGTGGATCTACTTGGCGTGGAACTGGTAGACCTCGTAGGATTTCATCAGCTCGGCCGCGTCCTTGGGTGTCGTGGGCCAGTAGAACCCGTTGCAGAAAGCCTTGCCGACTAGGGTGCGCGACAACGAGTGGTGCCCCGCAGTCTCCGCCATGTATGTCGTCCGGCAGCTCATTCCCCTGTTCCTTGGAAATCCATCATAGAGAAACATCATTTGGCCGCTTCCTGTATAGCTTACCGTCCTGAATGCAGTACGCCGTAGCCTGTCAGGCCACACGCTCCGCGTCGTCCTCCTTCTCCGGCAATGTGCCTTGCGTCAGGTACACCTTGAACTCCTCGATCCAGCACCCCTCCTGAGGGTTGAGCGCTAAGAGGAGGCGCGCTCCTGAGGTCGGGCCGTAGGAGGGGGCTCCCAAGGCTGGTGGCTGGGGGAGTTCCTCCTGAGATGGCATCGGCTCCGCAGGCGGAGGTGCTGCGGAAGGCTTGAAGAGCCGCTCCTCGAAGACGCCAGGCTCTTGGGGCAGCCACTTGGATTCTCTTTTCACGATGTCTCGGCCTCTTTGTTGGTGCCACGAGGCACATGCTGTAGCTCCAGGCCCAGGAACTGCTTCTCCATTTTGCGCACCTCCGCGAGGTATGCCTCCATGTGTTCATCCTTTGGCTCGTACACCTTGTTGGAGAAGTTGACGAGGAGCTGCGAATCTCCCTTGATGGTGAGGCATTTCACCCACAGGGCCACCGCAGCCTTGAGGCCGGCGATGAGACCCTCGTACTCTGCAATGTTGTTGGAGACCTTCTCGCCCCTCTGGAAGCAGAGCTGCACGACGTAGTAAAGCTTGTCCTAAGTGGGAGAGATGAGAACGGCTCCAGCCCCCGCGCCCTGACATGCAAACGGGCCATCAAAGCACATGAGCCAACCATCTGCCGCTTCACTCCCTGGCGAGAGGGATCGGTTCTCGCCCGCTTTGAGCTCCGGGGAATCGGTCCATTCTGCCACAAAGTCGGTGAGTGCAGCCCCCTTGATGACTTTGATTGTGCTGAACTCTAGGTCAAACGCTTGCAGCTCGATGTTCCATTCGACAACCCTTCCCGCAACATTGGGGCTTCTGAGCACTCTTTCCAACGGGTTTGCTAAAACGACCTTGATGGGGTGACCTTGGAAGTAGTGGCGCAGCTTGCGCGAGGCCACCAGTAGCGCGAGCAAGAGCTTCTGAGGCATGGGGTATCGCACCCTCGCATCTTGTAGCACTGTGCTGACGAAGTACATTGGGTGCTCGATAAGGGTGGGAGAGCTGACAGAGTTTTTGGCTCCCGGGGACTGAGGTCTTTCCTGTGGATCTCCAGCTCCTAGGGCTTGACGACTAGCCGGGGCGCTGTCTCAGTAGCATCACCTTGGTGTTGTGCAGCCTCATCCGTCTTGGCGGCTCCATGCGGGCCCTTGACTTGGGGCTCCTCTCTGAGGGCCACCAGTGCCGCGCTGGCGGAGTGGGGTGTGGCATACAGGTAGAGTACCAAGGGCTCACGAGGACAAGGCTCCACCATCACCGGCGGGCTGGTCCGGTATCTCTTGAGGTCTTGAAATGCTAGGTCGGCCTCGGGGGTCCACTCAAACGAACCATTCTTCTTCATTAGCTTGAAGAACAGCAAGGCGCACTCCCCCAACTTGGAGATGAAGCACCCCAGCAAAGTCATGAAAGTATGTCTAGAGGGGGGTGATTAGACTACTTGACCAAATAAAACTTAACCTTTTCCCAATTTTAGTCTTGGCAGATTTAAGCCTAATTTAGGACAAGTCAAGCAATCATCACATAATTCAAGCAAGCATGCAAAGAGTATATAGGCAGCGGAAAGTAAAGCATGCAACTTGCAAGAATGTAAAGGGAAGGGTTTGGAGAATTCAAACGCAATTGGAGACACGGATGTTTTTCCCGTGGTTCGGATAGGTGGTGCTATCCTACATCCACGTTGATGGAGACTTCAACCCACGAAGGGGTAACGGTTGGTAACGGTTGCGCAGGGCTCCACCCAAGGGTAACGGTTGCGCGAGTCCACACAGGGCTCCACCCATGAAGGGTCCACGAAGAAGCAACCACCCACAAAGGGTCCATGAAGAAGCAACCTTGTCTATCCCACCATGGCCATCGCCCACACAGGACTTGCCTCACTAGCGGTAGATCTTCACGAAGTAGGCGATCTCCTTGCCCTTACAAACTCCTTGGTTCAACTCCACAATCTTGTCGGAGGCTCCCAAGTGACACCTAGCCAATCTAGGAGACACCACTCTCCAAGAAGTAACAAATGGTGTGTAGGTAATGAACTCCTTGCTCTTGTGCTTCAAATGATAGTCTCCCCAACACTCAACTCTCTCTCATAGGATTTGGATTTGGTGGAAAGAAGATTTGAGTGGAAAGCAACTTGGGAAGGCTAGAGATCAAGATTCATATGGTAGGAATGGAATGTCTTAGTCTCAACACATGAGTAGGTGGTTCTCTCTCAGAACATATGAGTTGGAATGGTGTATGTGTTCTGATGGCTCTCTCCACAAATGAAGAGGAGGTGGAGGGGTATATATAGCCTCCACTCAAAATCCAACCGTTACACACAGTTTTCCAATCTCGGTGGGACCGAATCAACAAACTCGGTCGGACCGAAAATGTAAACCTAGTGACCGTTAGAGATTTTCGGTGGGACTGACATGCAACTCGGTAGGACCGATATGGTTAGGGTTTGGGCATAACGTAATCTCGGTGAGACCGATTACACAAACTCGGTGAGACCGGATTTGGTAATTAGCTAACCAGAGAGTTGGTCAGGCAAACTCGGTGGGACCGATTTGCTCTTTCGGTGAGACCTAAAAGTTACAAAGGGGAAACACTGAATTTACATTGCAATCTCGGTGGGACCGATTCGCTCTTTCGGTGAGACCGAAAAGTTACGAAAGGGAAACAGAGAGTTTGCAACCCCATCTCGGTGAGACCGAGATCCCTATCGGTAGGAACGAATTGCTAGGGTTTGGCAGTGGCTTATGACAAATGAAAACTCGGTGGCGCCGGATAGGAAGAATCGGTAGGACCGAGTTTGGCTTAGGGTTTAGGTCATATGTGGATATGGGAAAGTAGTTGAGGGTTTTGGAGCATATCACTAAGCACATGAAGCAAGAGGCTCATTAAGCAACACCTCGTCCCTCCTTGATAGTATTGGCTTTTCCTAAAGACTCA
Source organism: Triticum urartu (assembly GCF_003073215.2). NCBI lineage: Eukaryota > Viridiplantae > Streptophyta > Magnoliopsida > Poales > Poaceae > Triticum > Triticum urartu. The sequence continues at coordinate 143,983,588 of NC_053022.1, forward strand.
ATGTGATCTTGGATCACTAAAATATAAAATGAAGAGTCTGGAGCTTTTGAGCTTGAGCCAATCCTTTGTCCTTAGCATTTTGAGGGTTCCACTTTCACATCCATGCCATGCCAATCATTGAGCTTTCCTGAAATAATTATCTTGGAATAGCATTAGCTCAATGAGCTATATGTTGTTATGAATTACCAAAACCACCTAGGGATAGTTGCACTTTCAATCTCCCCCTTTTTGGTAATTGATGACAACATATAGATCAAAGCTTCGACAAATGATAATAAGCATGAAATATATTGTCGCTTTGAGAAGTATGTGATAAGTAAGAGCTCCCCCTAAATTTGTGCATATTTAAAATTTGCTTTGGACTGCAAATGCACAAGGAGTTAGAGTCATGGGTTACTCTTCCATGTCACATACATCTTGGTGGAGCGCTTAAAATGATAAGAATGAAATACATGCACTCATCACCAAGAATAGTGAATGATCACATAAGATAGATAAGATAATAGCATTAAGCAAACATTAAGTGTAGCTTATGATCAAACACATGATCATCAATGTCTCACAAATAATGACATAGTATCTCAAGCATTCAAAAGCAAACAAGTTCGAAAAACCACCAAATAAAGCAAGAGAGAAAAGCAACACTCTCTCTCTCTCTCGAAGCCTATGATCTATACATCTTCTCCCCCTTTGGCAACAAGTTACCAGAAAGTTCCTAGAAAATGCATAGTGCTAGATCGATGCTCAGGCTTGATCTTCTAGTGGTGGTGGAGTCCGGGTCACTCCAAGGACGAAGGCTTCGGTAGACGCTGAAGTAGACGCTGGAGTTGGAGCTGAAGTAGATGCTGGAGCTGGTGGAACTGAGGCTGTAGCTGGTGCTGAAGTGGTGGCTCTGGTGTCAGCAACTGGCACGGCAGATGACCTCGGGCCTCGTGGCACTCTGGCAAAGGCATGAGTGGTAGTCCTGCCTCTCCTCTCCTGCATGTCCTCCTGGAGCTGCTCCACTGCAGACTGAACTTCCGTTACTTTGACATCCAAGTCATAGAACTTCTGTTCCATGATTCTCTCTAGGCTCTGCTGATTCTGAGTGAGGGTGGCCAGACTTTGATCAATCCTCAGTGTGGATGCAATAAAGTAACCAAGCTGCTCTTGTTTAGTCTTCAAGAAATACTCAGATGCCTCCTCTTGAGTTGGCATCTTGGCAGCTTTCTCCTTTCTTGCCTTCTCCTTCTTTGCGTATGCTTGGGCAGATGATGGCTCATTCTCAGTCATGACCACTTGGTTATCCTCAAAATCTAGACGGATGGGCAGGTGTTCCTTGTCCAATAAATATATGCCCGTGCCCATCTTGGAGTTAATGAGCTCCTGGATCTGAGGGGCATATCCGCAACTCCTCTTCTGATCTGCTGCAGTCCTTTTGATAGTTTCCACTATGAGGCTCATCACCTTGAACTTCTGAGGCACATCAAATACATGTAGCAAGTTGATCGCATGGCCTTTGATCATCTTGTGATCACCTGACTTGGGCAACAAGGTGTGCCTCAAGATCCAATTGATGGTTGGCAGTCCTGACAGAAGATAGTGCACTGAGCCAAATTTGAAAGTGTCAAGTGCCTCATTTGGAATTTCCTTATACATATTGGACATGGAATTGTGGTCCATTTTCTTCTTGGCATATATGTCCAAGTCATCATCATGCTCCTCTGGGGCATTAATGAGCTGTGCCCACTCAGCCACTGTAGATTGGTACCTTGTACCCTCAGACATCCATGTGATCTTTCCATCTGGGTAAAAGTGTGCCGTGGAGTAGAATTGCATGATCAGTTCCTTGTTCCACTTTGTGAGCTTCTGCCCAATAAAGTCAGCAACTCCACAAGCACTAAAGCTGTCATATACTCCCGGGTAGTGTTCCTCCTTCTCCCTCATGTAGGTCCAGTCGACCCATCTCATGTCACAGAAAATGGGCTTCTTATCTAGCAGCACTGTCTCATAGAAGTCTTGCTGTTCCTTGGTGTGAAATCTGTAATCCACGGCAGTCCTTCTCCTTGAAGCATACGGATCTGCTTCTCTCCACTTCCTCAGCCCTGAATCTCTCCTGAGCTTCATGTCCTCAGCCACAGGATGAGCATCGTTGTGGTCTGGGATCTTGGGCTTGAGCTTTCTCAGAACATTCTCTTCCTCTTCTTCAGCAACAGTCTCAGGCACTGGGGCCTTGTTCTTCTCAGCTGCAGGAATGCTCCTTGTATTCCTCTTGGGTGCAGACTTGGGCTTGGAGGCAGCTTTGGGCTTAGATGCAGTAGCCCCTGATCTTATGGCATCACCCATCAGCTTGGGTGCCTTGGGTGCTAGTGCAGCTACCACTTCTTCCTCTTCCTCTTCCATGATGGAAGCCTTTCCTAGCACTCTGGCTACGGTCTTCTTGACCCTTTCCTTCCTCTTCTTGCCTTCTGCAGCAACTGGCTCTTGGGGAGTGGGCTTCTCAGTTGAGGCTCTTGCCTTTGACATGGGCTGCCTGCCTGCTGGCCTTTTGATCTTTAGGCCTGGCTTTGTGCCTTGAGCTGGCTCAACTCTCTTGGAAGTGGCCTCTTCCTCTGCCACATAGTCTTCATCTTCGGAGTCTGAAGTTCTCTTCTTCCTCTGTCTCGTGGCAGCCTTTGGCAAGTTGCTAGGGGTGCTCCTGCTGCCCTCATCTGAAGAACTTGAGGGACTAGTGCCCTCACTCATGTGCACCTGCTGCTCTGACATGTTCTGGCTATCACTTTGATCAGACGTGCTGCAAACTCTGACCGCTGACCCTGTGAATAGGTTATAGATGAGATAGAGTGGATGAGCATCACAAAATGCAGAGATTTTTGCAAAAGAATGATCCAAAAACTTAGTTTTAGTTTCCCACTGAAATCATCTTGGATCTACCGATTTTCAAACTCGGTGACACCGAAGCAGTTTTGGAACCTAAACTAGTGAACTCGGTGGGACCGAGTCACAGTTCGGTGGCACCGAGACTGCTAGGGTTTCACAGAGTTCCAAAATCGGTCACACCGATAAGTAATTCTCGGTCAGACCGAGTCTCACTTGTGCAATGGCATAAGCCAAATCGGTGGGACCGAGTTTTTCAACTCGATGGGTCCGAGATGGTTTCGGCGGAAACCTAAACATAGAATTTTCGAATCAAACCTAATCTATGAGTTCATTGACTGGATAGAAGTTTATCAAACGTGGCTAGAATCAATATGATCACAATGTGCTAGGAATCAGATTGGGGAATAGCACAAAGATCGAGTCCATACCCTAGTTCGGCGGAGACTCGCTACGGCGGCAACGGCGGGGCAGAATTCCCATTGACGGCGACGGAGACCAGCGACTGGAGGCGGCTGGCGGCGAGAAGACGATCCGGAGACCACGAGGGCAGAGCAGGCTATCGCGCGGGCGAAGGGGTTCGGAGAAATTTCCAAAATTTTGCCCGTGAATATATATAGCCCGACCCTGTCGGTGTGACCGAGTGGAACAACTCGGTGGCACCGAGATTCATAACTGCAGGCAGTTACTGAAACTCGGTGTGACCGAAATGTTCAAATCGGTTGCACCGAGATCGAAAACCTAGATCAACTTAATGATCTCGGTAGGACCGAAAGTGGGGTATCGGTCAGACCGAGAATCATAAAGAGGTTTTGGAAGTTTAAGTCTATGACGAATCGGGGACTCCGAGCGCTCCTCACACAGAGTGGTTTGAATCTGACTTGATCAAATTTTGTGATGCAGCATGAATAGAGTTTGAGACGAGAAAAGCATAGATAGCTAGAGGAGGTTCTTAGGCATTCTTGTCCATCCACTTGGCAGAAGAAGATAAAACCAAACAATCAAAACAACAAGTGGATGTCCTCGAATGAGTAAAAGATGCAACCAGCATGCTCACACAATAGGATGGCAAATGAAATATGTGACAAGGCATGCACAACCAATTCTAGCATCTATCAAGCAATTTGCGATGACTAGGTCATCTATATATGAGTATATTGACTTAGGAGTCAAGTGAGAACAATTGATCATAGGTCATACTCATCGTTTAAGCTCAAGTGGGGTTACCACTTTTACATAAAGCATTGTTGTGTTCACATCTTTAGAGTTGCTTTAGCTCAAGTCTTAGAGTAAAGCTCCCCCTAGATGTGATATCCCCCCTAAGAGGGATGAACTAACCTTGGGTTTTGTCGATGATGACTTCATGTAGATGTTGAAGATGTGGATGCTCAATGTTGATGTAGATCACTTGGAGCTATCCATTTGAGTGAATTGCACTTTCAATACCTACATGGGTTAGTCCCACAAGGAACAAACAAGGATATCCATAGACATAGAGTGATGCACACACAAGATGATGTCCGTGAAAACTTTTAGGTTACCTTGTCCCTTGTCTTACCAACAAGAGGGTTTGTGACTCCTTGAACTAGTGCAAGATGTGGAAGTTGATTGCACTTGTTCTTGCCAAAATGATAAGAGTGAAGTATGTTGGCGGAGTCACCCTCAAGAACTCTCTAGTTCTTCTTCTTTTGGATCCACATCATCTTGATGGGAATCCTTGGAGTCGTAGTCGTACTTGATGAAGTGGAACTTGAAGTAGTCTTGGGAATCCACTTGACTAAGGTCTTTGGAGCTTCTTCAAATGCATCAATTTCCTCTTGAAGCTTGTCCTTCCCTTTTTGCTTGTAGTCTTGTGGTGGAAGATCATCTTGAGCTTGTGTCCCCTTGAAAGAAGTATCATACTTCTCTTGTTGAGGAATAAACTTTGTCTTGGGGTATTGATCTTCTTCCCACTCAACTCCATTGGCATTGAACTTTCGTTCAAAACCAACACCTTGATTCTTCCGGTGCATTCCTTGCTTGCGCACAATTTCCTCAAATTGCTTACTCCCGGCAAGGCTTTTGTACACTCCTTTCTCTATAATTACCTTCAATAAACTATTTTCTTGCTCAAGTGTAACTTGGCTAAGAGAATCATTAGTGGAATCAAGAGAACTACTAGAAGCAACAATATTGGATTTAGCATGATCATTGTTACTACTAGAGGAAGAATCTTTCTTGTTCTTGTTACTAGACTTGACTTGAGGCATGTAAGTGGATAAGAGTAAACGCTTGGCAATGGAAGAAGAACTTTTCTTGCGGAGATCATCATTGATTGCTTTTAAGAACTCATGCTCTTGCTCAAGATTGAGCTTTTCAAAGCGTAATTTCTCATGAGCTCTTAAAAGTTCTTGATGATCTTCGAAGATAGTTTCATGAGCTAACTTAAGAGTGTTTAGTTCTTTAGTTAGAGCCTCAATCTTCTCCTTATCATTGTCATTCGTTTTATCTTGATTAGCATGATTAATTGACGTTTCATCGTAGTATTCATCACTAGAGTTGTCAACAAGCAAATCATCACCTAACAAGTCATCTTCATCACTATTGAAATCAACATACTCGGGGTGTGTTACCTTAGGACCTTTGGCCATGAAGCATCTTCCAATTCCTTCATTTGGTGAGTCAAATATGTCGTAGGAGTTGGTTGACACAAGTGCTAGACCGGCAACACCTTCATCTTGAGTATCTTCGGAGTCGGAGTGATAACTTCTCTCGGAGTGGCTGTCGGAGTCGGAGCCGGATACCCATTCACCAACATGAGCTTGATGTCTTCGTCTTGTGTAGCTCCTTGATGATTTTTCCTTCCTTTCCGAATCCTTGCTTCTCCGTGAGTATCTTCGTTCATAACGATCATCTCTACTCCTCTCTCTTGCTGGTGATTCTTTGCTTCTTCTTTTTGGAGAATCTTCTCTTCTCTTGTAGGGAGCCGTACACTCATTTGAATAGTGTCCGGGTCTTCCACAATTGTAGCAGTTTCGCTCTCGACTAGAAGATCTTTTGTCATTGTAGGACCTTGACTTGAAGCTTCTATCTTTGCTTCTACTCTTGTAGAACTTGTCGAAGTTCTTCACCATTAAGCTCAATTCTTCATTGAAGTCTTGTTTCTCACTTGATGATGTAGGGGCTTCACATGAGGCCTTATAGGCACCACTTGATTTGTTGTGAAGTTCCTCTTTATCCTTAAGTGACATCTCATGAGCAACAACTCTTCCAATCACCTCCATTGGCTTGAGATCTTTGTAATTTGGCATCATTTGGATCAATGTGCACACGGTATCATATTTTCCATCCAAGGCTCTTAGAATCTTCTTGATGATGAATCTATCGGTCATCTCTTCACTTCCTAAGCCGGCAATTTCATTTGTGATGAGAGCAAGCCTAGAGTACATTTCAGCGACACCTTCACCATCCTTCATCTTGAACTTGTCAAGTTGTCTTTGAAGCACATCCAACTTGGATTCCTTGACGGAGTCGGTACCTTCGTGCATATCAATCAAAGTGTCCCAAATTTCCTTTGCATTCTCAAGACGGCTGATTTTGTTGAATTCTTCGGGGCACAATCCGTTGAAGAGAATATCACAAGCTTGAGCATTGTATTGCAACATCTTCAACTCATCCGCGGTAGCTTCACGGTTTGGTTCTCTCCCATCAAAGAAGTCACCTTGCAAGCCAACACACACAATAGCCCAAACGGCGGGGTTATGTCCAAGAATATGCATTTTCATTTTATGCTTCCAACTAGCAAAATTAGTACCATAAAAGTAGGGACCTCTACGGTGATAATTTCCCTCGCTAGACGCCATACTCTCCTAGGTTGTGAAACCAAGGCTATGACCACCAAAGCTATGGAGATCAAAGCAAATGGAGACCAAAGCTCTGATACCACTTGTAGGATCGAAAGTATGTCTAGAGGGGGGTGATTAGACTACTTGACCAAATAAAAACTTAACCTTTTCCCAATTTTAGTTCTTGGCAGATTTTAGCTAATTTAGGACAAGTCAAGCAATCATCACATAATTCAAGCAAGCATGCAAAGAGTATATAGGCAGCGGAAAGTAAAGCATGCAACTTGCAAGAATGTAAAGGGAAGGGTTTGGAGAATTCAAACGCAATTGGAGACACGGATGTTTTTCCCGTGGTTCGGATAGGTGGTGCTATCCTACATCCACGTTGATGGAGACTTCAACCCACGAAGGGTAACGGTTGCGCGAGTCCACACAGGGCTCCACCCAAGGGTAACGGTTGCGCGAGTCCACACAGGGCTCCACCCACGAAGGGTCCACGAAGAAGCAACCACCCACAAAGGGTCCACGAAGAAGCAACCTTGTCTATCCCACCATGGCCATCGCCCAACAGGACTTGCCTCACTAGCGGTAGATCTTCACGAAGTAGGCGATCTCCTTGCCCTTACAAACTCCTTGGTTCAACTCCACAATCTTGTCGGAGGCTCCCAAGTGACACCTAGCCAATCTAGGAGACACCACTCTCCAAGAAGTAACAAATGGTGTGTAGGTAATGAACTCCTTGCTCTTGTGCTTCAAATGATAGTCTCCCCAACACTCAACTCTCTCTCATAGGATTTGGATTTGGTGGAAAGAAGATTTGAGTGGAAAGCAACTTGGGAAGGCTAGAGATCAAGATTCATATGGTAGGAATGGAATATCTTGGTCTCAACACATGAGTAGGTGGTTCTCTCTCAGAACATATGAGTTGGAATTGTGTATGTGTTCTGATGGCTCTCTCCACGAATGAAGAGGAGGTGGAGGGGTATATATAGCCTCCACACAAAATCCAACCGTTACACACAGTTTCCAATCTCGGTGGGACCGAATCAACAAACTCGGTCGGACCGAAAATGTAAACCTAGTGACCGTTAGAGATTTTCGGTGGGACTGACATGCAACTCGGTAGGACCGATATGGTTAGGGTTTGGGCATAACGTAATCTCGGTGAGACCGATTACACAAACTCGGTGAGACCGAATTTGGTAATTAGCTAACCAGAGAGTTGGTCAGGCAAACTCGGTGGGACCGATTTGCTCTTTCGGTGAGACCGAAAAGTTACAAAGGGGAAACACTGAATTTACATTGCAATCTCGGTGGGACCGATTCGCTCTTTCGGTGAGACCGAAAAGTTACGAAAGGGAAACAAGAGAGTTTGCAACCCCATCTCGGTGAGACCGAGATCCCTATCGGTAGGACCGAATTGCTAGGGTTTGGCAGTGGCTTATGACAAATGAAAACTCGGTGGCGCCGGATAGGAAGAATCGGTAGGACCGAGTTTGGCTTAGGGTTTAGGTCATATGTGGATATGGGAAAGTAGTTGAGGGTTTTGGAGCATATCACTAAGCACATGAAGCAAGAGGCTCATTAAGCAACACCTCATCCCTCCTTGATAGTATTGGCTTTTCCTAAAGACTCAATGTGATCTTGGATCACTAAAATATAAAATGAAGAGTCTTGAGCTTTTGAGCTTGAGCCAATCCTTTGTCCTTAGCATTTTGAGGGTTCCACTTTCACATCCATGCCATGCCAATCATTGAGATTTCCTGAAATAATTATCTTGGAATAGCATTAGCTCAATGAGCTATATGTTGTTATGAATTACCAAAACCACCTAGGGATAGTTGCACTTTCACATGCAGCCTGCAAGCTTCTGCATCTCCTTGAGGTTTTGTGGTGGGCTCATGTCTTCGATTGCCTTGACCTTCTCCGGGTTAGCCTCGATCCCTCTGTGGGACACGAGGAAGCCCAGCAGCTTGCCGGAAGGGATACCAAACACGCACTTCTCCGGACTGAGCCGCAAATCCACCTACCGCAGGCTCGCAGAGGTCTCCTCCAGGTCCTGAATCAAATTTCTCGCCTCCCGAGACTTTACCACAATGTCGTCGACGTAGGCCTTAGCGTTCCTCCCGAGCTGCCACCCCAAGGCGATGTGCATCAGTCGCTGGAAGGTTGCTCCTGCGTTACGCAGTCTGAATGGCATGCAAGTGTAGCAGTATACCCTGCATGGGGTAAACAAAGCCGTTTTCTCCACATCTTCCACCGCCATCTTGATCTGGTGGTAGCCTGAGAACGCATCCAGGAAACATAGAAGATCACACTCCGCGGTGGAATCGACAATCTTGTCGATGCGTGGCCGGGGGAATGGGTCTTGAGGGCAGGCTTTGTTGAGGTTGGTGAAGTCGAAACACATGCGTTCCTTCCCTCGTTTCTTCGGCATGACGACTGGGTTTGCCAGCCACTCTGGGTACCGGACCTCGTGAATGACTCCTGCTGCCTCCAGCTTGCGAGTTTCCTGAACGATGAAAGACTGCTTCTCCATGGATTGTCGCCTCGCCTTCTGCTTCACAGGGCGCACATTGGGGCACACCCTCAGATGATGCTCAATCACTCCTCTCGGGACCCCAACTAGCTGCTTAGGCTCCCAGGTGAATACTTCCTTGTTCGCTCGCAAGAAGTCCACCAACTCCTTTTCTTGATCTAGGGCGAGGTCGGCGCCTATGGTAAAGGTAGCGCTAGAGGCCCCGTCTGCGTCGACCAGTATCTGCTTCGTCTTGGCTTGGCCTTGAGTGAATAGATGCTTCTTCTTGGTCGGCGCATCCCCCTTGGCCCTGGGCATGGCCTTGCCGTCCAGACAAGCTGCCGCTGTGGCCTGAAGGCGAGTTTGAGGGCCGCCAAGACTTCCTTGGTGTCTCCGGCCACTGTGAGGACGCCCTTGCTCCCTGGCATCTTCATGAGGTTGTATGCAGGATGGGTAGCCGCCATGAATTGGGCCAGCGCCGGGTACCCGAGAATGGCATTGTATGGCAAGCTAATGCGGGCAATGTCGAAGTCAATCAGCTTGGTGTGGTAGTTGTCGCGTGTGCCGAAGGTCACAAGGAGACGGATCTGCCCTAGGGGGTTGGAGGAGCCGCCGTCGACCTCGGAGAAAGGCTTGCTGGGGCGGAACCACTCAAGTGCTACGTGAAGGAGGCTAAAAGCCTCCACTGAGAGCATGTTGAGGCCGGCGCCACCGTCGATGAGGGTCTTGGTGACGGCTACGCTGCAGATGGTGGGCATGCAAAGCATCAGAAGCACGCCCGAGCCGACAGTGGTGACAGGGTGATCCCTTGAGTCGAAGATCAGGTCGGCCTTGGGTGTCGCCCAACCTGGGGAGCCCCCTGCCGCGTGGAGGCGGCGCTGATCTGGCGAAAGAACGGCTTGGTGTGACGGTCCGAGGGCGGTGCCCGTGAGCCATCGAGGAGAGCTGCGACGACGGGGGGTGCTGGTTCCGCGAAGCGCGTGATGAAGAGGTCGCGTAGCTCCTCCGAGGAGGCCATAAAAGATTCCAGAAGATGGAGGAGCTAGGCGCGTGCCACGCCAGCGAGGGCCATTGGGAGCCAGTTGGCCATGTCTTTATCGTCGCCCCGGCCTCCGGTATGGCCTCCTCGTACGCCAGCAGAAAGGCCGCCGGATCCGCTGCACCATCGTAATGGGGCGGCATCTCTGGCTTGAACTTGTGCGGCCACTGTACCCACCGCAAGGCGGGGGTGAAGGCCCGGAGCCCCTCGGCGCTGCAGAGGGCGCCCGTTGATCCTGTCAGAGAAGAGGCGGCGTCCATGGGAGTCGGTCGGAGAGGTGAGACCATCGGGGGGGGGGGGGCAAGGCTTCAGCGCACCCCTACCTGGCACCAAATGTCGGATTTCGGGTTCTAGCAAAACCCTTGAGGTTCGAACACTGGGGTGCACACAAAGATCTTTCCCCCTCTCTAGCTCACACACTCCACGATCTCACGGCCTAGCTCGACGAACCCAAAGAACGAGAGACACAAGATTTATACTGGTTCGGGCCACCGTTGTGGTGTAATACCCTACTCTAGTGTGGTGTGGTGGATTGCCTCTTGGGCTGAGGATGAACAGTTACAAGGGAAGAACAGCCTCCCTAGGAGAGGTGTTCTTGTGTTTGGTGAGCTTGTGTGGTTGAGGATTCTCTCTCTCTCTAGATAAGCCGATCGAATCATTCGCCCCCTACTATGGTGGTGGCTAGTCCTATATATAAAGGACTGGGTCCTCTCCCCAAATATTAGGAGGGAAGGGATCCCACAATGGCCAATTTGAAGGAGGACAGCTAGTACAAGCTATCCTAACAAAAGTAGTCTTCGCCTGCCAAAGGCTCTGGTGGTGACGCCGTCTTGGGCTCCACGGTGACCTCCGTCCTGCCGTCCTGCTGGTCTTGGTCTTGTTGCACCGATATGGAAACCTTTTCCTGCTGCCTCGGGACTCCTCGCCCGCGCTTGCGTCTTTAGCACCAAAGAGGAAACGAGGACACTGCGTGTGCTGGCGCCCGCCTGGCTCCAGTCGTGATGGCTTGCGTCACACAAACCTCGCGAAGTGTCCCTAGCCTTGATCTCTCCGCCCCTCGTGAGCCAGCCTGGTGAGGCCGCCCCTGAGGAGGTCTTGTGTCGTCCGCCTTGTGAGGCCTGGCCCCTCGCGAGGGTCTTGAGTGTTTGCTAGTGAAGATGGGCCGTACAGAGCCGATGGTGGAGCCACGCCGCGGGTCGCAGGAAGACAAGTCTAGGGACCCCCGTTCCTAGAACGCCGACACCGGTAACAAGATTGAACTTGGTATGAAGATATCGACGATCGAATCTCGGGCAAGTAACATACCGATGACAAAGGGAATAACGTATGTTGTCATTATGGTACGACCAATAAAGATCTTCATAAAATATGTGGGAACCAATATGAGCATCCAAGTTCCGTTATTGGTTGTTAACTGGAGAGGTGTCTCGGTCATGTCTACATAGTTCTCGAACCCGTAGGGTCCGCACGCTTGATGTTCGATGACGATTTTGTATTATATGTGTTATGTGATTTGGTGACCGAATGTTTTTCGGAGTCCCAGACGAGATGACAGACATGATGAGGAGTCTCAAAATGGTCAGGAGGTAAAGATTCATATATTGGACGATGATATTCAGACACGGAAAGTGTTCCGGGGGTACCGGGTACATATCGGGTCATCGAAAGGGGTTCCGGGCATCCCCCCAGCAACTACATGGGCCTTAATGGGCCAAGAGGGGGACAGACCAGCCCCTAAGGGCCTGGTGCGCCCCTCCCATATGGGCTGGCCAAATTGGAGTAGAAAAGGGGAAGGAGGAAAGGAAAAGGGGAATAGGATTCCCCCTCTTCCTTTCCTACTCCAAATAGGAATAGGAAAGGGGGGAGGCCAAATTGGGAGGTGCCCAAGCAGGATTCCTCCTACTTGGCTATATATATATATATATATATATATATATATATATATATATATATATATATATATATATATATGAAGGGGGGCACCGCTAGAACACTGACCAACAATTGTTAGCTGTGTGCGGCGCCCCCCTTCACAGTTTACGTCTCTGGTCATATCTTCGTAGTGCTTAGGCGAAGCCATGCGTGGATTACTTCACCATCACCGTCACCACGCCGTCGTGCTGACGGAACTCTCCCTTGAAACTTTGCTGGATCAAGAGTTCGAGGGACGTCATCGAGCTGAACGTGTGCAGAACTCGGAGGTGCCGTACGTTCGGTTCTTGATTGGTCAGAACGAGCAGAAGTTCGACTACATCAACCGCATTGTCAAACGCTTCCGCTTTCAGTCTACGAGGGTATGTAGACACACTCTCCCCCTCTCGTTGCTATGCATCTCCTAGATAGATCTTGCGTGAGCTTAGGAACTTTTTTGAAATTGCATGCTACGTTCCCCAACACCACCATCAGTCAATAAATATCTAGGGACTCCAAACCTCAGGAAAACAACTTATTTGAGTATTTTAATATAAGTGTTATGATCAACACTACTAGTTGGAATAGCTTCTACCCACTGAGTAACATAATCAACAGCGACTAAAATATGTGTATACCCTTTAGAGGAAGGAAAATGTCCCATATAATCAAATCCCCAAACATCAAATGGTTCAATAACAAGTGAATAATTCATAGGAATTTCCTCACGTCTACCAATATTACCAATTCCTTGACATTCATCACAAGATAAGAAAAATTTACGTGCATCCTTGAAAAAAGTAGGCCAATTAAAACCAGATTGTAATACCTTATGTGCGGTTCTATCTCCAGCTTGGTATCCTTTGTATGCCCTAGAATGACACTCCCTTAGGATTTGTTCTTGTTCATGCTCAAGTACACAAAGTCTAATAACTCCTTATTTATAAAGATGTGGGTCATCCCAAAAGTAATGTCTTAAATCAAATAAGATCCTTTTCTTTTGTTAGTATGTGAAAGTAGGTGGTATATATTTTGCAACAATGTAATTGGCATAGTCTACATACCAAGAAGTATTCCGAGAAGCATTTATAACAACTAATTGTTCATTAGGAAAACTATCACTAATTGGTAGTGGGTCATCAAGAACATTTTTCACTTGAGACAAATTATCAGCTACGAGATTCTCAACTCCCTTTCTATCAATAATATGCAAGTCAAATTCTAGCAAAAGAACCCACCTAATTAACCTAGGTTTAACATCTTTATTTTCAATAAGATATTTAATAGAAGCATGATCGGTGTGAACAATTACTTTATAATCAACAACATAAGATCTGAATTTATCACATGCAAACACAACTATTAAAAATTCTTTCTCAATAGTAGCACAATTTCTTTGAGCACTGTCTAGAGTTATTCTAGCATAATGAATAACATTCAATTTCTTATCAACTATTTGTCCTATAACATCACCAACATCATAAACACTAGCATCACACATAATTTCAAAAGGTAGGTTCCAATCAGGTGGTTGAATAATGGGTGCAGAGATTAAGGCTTTCTTAAGTATTTCAAAGGCTTCTACGCAATAATCATCAAAAACAAACGGAGCATCTTTTTGCGAGAGATTAGTAAGATCCCTAGAAATTTTAGGGAAGTCTTTAATGAATCTCTTATAGAAACTAGCATGACCAAGTAAACTTCTTATACCTTCAATATCTTTAGGACATGGCATTTTCTCAATTGCATCAACTTTAGCTTTATCTACTTCAATACCTCGTTCAGATATTTTATGCCCAAGCACTATACGTTCGTTCACCATAGAGTGACAGTTCTCCCAATTCAAGACAAGATTAGTTTCTTCACATCACTGCAAAACTCGATCAAGGTTGCTTAAGAAATCATGAAAATAAGCCCCTTAAATGGAAAATTCATCCATGAATACCTCAACAATCTTTCACAAAAATCAGAGAATATCCCAGCCATACATCTTTGAAAATTAGTAGCAGGTGCATTACATAAACCAAAAGGCATGTGTCTATAAGACTAAGTTCCAAAAGGACAAGTACAAGTAGTTTTCTCTTGATCTTCTTCTGACACAGAAATTTGAGAGAAACCAGAATATCCATCAAGGGAACAAAAGTGTCTATGCTTAGACAATCTTTCTAACATTTGATCAATAAAAGGCAAGGGTTAATGATCTTTTCTAGTAGCTTTTGTTTAATTTCCCGAAATTAATTAACAGCCTATTACCAGTTACAATTCCTTGTGGGGCGGGTTCATTTTTATCATTAGGAACAACAGTTGTACCTCCTTTCTTAGGAACACAAAGAAGGGGAATTGCCCATCTACTATTGTCGGATTCAGGGCTGCGCAGACCCAAGAAAGGTTCGAACTCTGGGGCGTGTGTGAAGAACTCAACCTCCCTAGCCAACAAGTTCGTAACCCCTACTGCCTAGCTCGATGAAGAAGAAAGAAGAGGGACACAATAGTTTACCCAGGTTCAGGCCACCTTGCGGTGTAATACCCTACTCCTGCTTTGTGGTGGATTAGCCTCACGAGGGGCTGAGGATGAACTACTACAAGGTAAGAACAACCGCACGAGGTCTGCTCTGGTGTGAGTGTGAACTAGCGAGGTGTGGATCTGATCCAGCCAGAGCTCTCTCTTTCTACGGTGGTGGCTAAGCTATATTTATAGTGGCCTCGGTCCTCTTCCCCCAAACGAAGGCGGGAAGGAATCCCACAGTGGCTAATTTTGAAGGGGGGCAAGTAGTACATCCTATCCTAGCGAAAGGTGGTCTTCGCCTGCAAAGCTTTTGGTCATGACATTGTGGTGGGCTCAGTGATGACACCTGTCCTGCCATCTTGGCGATCTTGGTATTGTTGCACGAGAATGGAAACCGTTGGCTGATTCCTCGGGACCCCGTGCCTGCGCTTGCATCCTTAGCACCAAATAGGGAACCTACTCCTCTGCACCCACCGCGCCTGCCTGGCCTTGGTCAACATGGTTGGCGTCACCTCAACATCATGAGATGGGCGCCAACATAGAAATCTCCGCTCCTCGGGAGCCAGCCTGGGGAGGCCGCTCCCTCCTGAGGTCTTGATGTCGTCCGCCTCATGAGGCTTGGCCCCTCGCGAGGGTCTTGTCTTGGAGGCATTGAAGATGGGTCGTACCAGGCCATCGATGGAGCCACGCCATGGGCCACACGCAGGGAAGTCTAGGTACACTGGTTCCCAAAATGCCGATAGTAGCCCACGGGCCCAAGGCGCGCTTGGACTTGGCTTCGGGCAAAGCCAAAGGGCAAGGGCGAAGTGCCGCGGGCCCCAATCGCCTGCGGACCGAGCCGATGCGTGGAGCTTGATGGGACGTGGGCGTCTCCACTTCCCCATGTTGCTTCAGCAACTGCCTATGCTAACAAAAAGGCTGCCGCCGCCGCCGAGCCTTCATTGCCTTCTCTTCGCCTTGCTCTAGATCCCCTTTCCTCCTGCCGAGAGCGCCTCTAGATCTGGTGGAATTGCTCCCCCTTTCCGTGTCTTTCCTTCCAAGACTATGCAGATGGCATCCGGAAAGGCAGCCATGGGGTCCTCCTCTTCTCAAGCGCATGCCCTCAGCACATCCTCCATCATCGAGGAGAGACACCTCGCCGCCGCGCTCCCGCTGACGACGAGCAACCACAATGAACAGAATGAGACGATGC
The DNA here is from genome assembly GCF_003073215.2 of Triticum urartu. Lineage (NCBI taxonomy): Eukaryota > Viridiplantae > Streptophyta > Magnoliopsida > Poales > Poaceae > Triticum > Triticum urartu. The sequence continues at coordinate 143,999,434 of NC_053022.1, forward strand.
TCCTGGCCGGCTCCGCTGACCCTAGGACCTTGGCGGAGATGTTCTATCCCTTCTTCCTCCACATCATCTTTGCAGGGCTCGTCCTGCCTTTCTCCGGGTTCTTCACCGCCATCCTCGACCACTACCAGGTTTATGCTCTGCACCTCCAGCCCAACTCCATCCTTCTTTTGTCCATCTTTGCCTTCTACTATGAGGCATTTGTCAGTGTGATGCCCTCCGCCGCGCTCCTCCGCCACTTCTTCTACCTCCGGATGCATGACCCGAACCAGCGCTCTGGTTGCGTCTCCTTCGCCGCGGTCCACAGCGGCAATGCACTCATGAGGGCCGGGAAGAAGTTGGAGAACTTCTGGCGCAAGTGGTTCTTCATGAACGCCAGGGGACTCCACGCGTGGCTGGAATTGCCGACCGAGCTGCCGGAGAAGCTGGATCAGTGGGGTCATGAGAAGCTCACCAACCCCGGGCGGCGCCGGTCCCGAGGAAGATGAGGTTGCACATGGAGCCTGGGGCACTGACGGGGGCCATGCTCGTCAAGGAGTTCCTGACGCAGCGCCTGGCCCCGCTCCAAGCACACATGTGTCCCATGTGGGAGCTCAAGGGCGTCGAGGACGATGTCGTGGTATTCTCATGGGGGGGTGCAAGACGACATATGCCACAAGGTGGCTTAGTGTGCGGGCAGGACTGCTGCCGGAATATCCAGGGATGGGTATGCGAGTAACACGCGCTACTTTACCTAGGTTCGGAGCTCTCCAGAGAGATAACACCCCTACTCCTGCATGTCTGAGTATATATCTGGGGTGTACATCGGGCAGTACAAGGTGCTCCTGGAGCTGTATCTGAGGTCAGTGTCGTAGGCATCTGGCCTCGTATATATGCGGGTGGCCGGATGAGCATGCAAGCTCTAGTGGCCAAGTGGCATGGGGCTGCCTAAATGGGTGTGTGCCCGTGGGCATGTATGCATGTGTATGTGTGTGGATGGCTGGCTGGCTAGCCCTCTTGCTAGCTAGCTTTCTTGTGTGTGTGTGTGTGAGTCCATCCCCTGATGGACGGATGTGTGCCTATATATATATAGGAGTTGGCATGGGTGGTAGTGGCTTTGGTTGTAAGCTACCTTGGGTAGTTTACAAGCCAAGCTATGTAGGCATGGCTAGTGGCATGGTGCATGTCATGCTTGTCCTCTGGGGTACTTTATAAATCAGTACCCAGGGGACACGGTACACTGTAGATGACGTCGCGGTCTGGTCGTCCCATCGGTGTCTCATCAGGCTGCAGTTGACTTCGGGCAATCAGCTAGTTGGAGCAGTCGGCAGCCAGCAGCCGGCCTGGTGGAGCAGTCGGCAGCCAGCAGCCGGCAGGGGCTGCCGGGCAGTCGGCAGGGGCGGGCGGGCAGTCGGCAGCCAGTAGCCGGCCTGGTGGAGCAGTCGGCAGCCAGCAGCCGGCAGGGGTGGCCGGGCAGTCGGCAGCCAACAACCGGCCTAGTGGAGCAGTCGGCAGCCAGTAGCCAGCCTGGTAGAGCAGTCAGCAGCCGGCCTGGGGGAGCAGTCAGCAGCCCGCAGCCCGCAACTGGCAGCCAGCAGCCATCCTGGGGGAGTAGTCAGCAGCTAGTAGCCGACCGGGTAGTCGGACTGATGGGCTTTGCTAGCCCCGATGTCTTGATTTATTGTCTTGCCGTCTTCAGGGTATCCGTGTCCAATTACTTCGACAGACGACATTCGGTTGCGTTCAGGGGGCTTGGCGGGCGAGGAACTGGTCAAGGCCATGCACACCCCGCTTGAGAAGGACCCAGGCAGCCTCCCGGCAGCCTACATCCTGCTGTACAGTCATGCCGACGGGGCAGCCCAGGTCGCCGCCATGCCCACCTTCAATGAGCTGGGGCTCGTGCCGCCCGATCTCCCCAACCCTCCGGTGCCAGTGTCTTCCGGTGATGACTCCAGGGAAGAGGACGAGGATGACTCGAAGGCGACCTTGGACGACGTGGTGGAGATCTCTCCCCCGTCTCAGGGTGAGCTTCTTCGCGGCCTCTCTGACGATGACGACGCCATCGAGCCCCTGGTCATGGAGCCCCCATGCTCCGCCGAGGTGGTGACGAGGTCCGGAGCGGCTCCTCCGGCCCAGCAGAGGCAAGGTCGTACGACCCCGAAGAAAAGTGGTGCGGCGCCCACTCTTCGAGGTTACGCCTCCACCGCACTGCGGCTATCCTCAGGACGCGGCGAAGCCCGTGCTCAGGAAGATTGGGGACGCCCTGGCCCCGGCCAGGAAGAGGGCGTACATCGCTGCTAACGAGTGAGCATCTTACTTTATCTTTGTTTGCCATCCTTGATGTTGTGCCCACAATACTCCCCTCCCAGTGACTAGGATGGAGACCGAAGTGAAGAAGAGGAAGGAGGAAGCCAGGATGCTAGAGGTACCACCGCTCGCCGCGGCCGCGGTGACCGTGGCACAGATGGAGGAGGTCACCTCGCGCTCCCCAGAGATGGAGCGGGCCCCTCGAAGCGCGGTGGTGGAGCCTCAGGAGGCGGCTACCTCTAGGGGTGAGCAGGCTCCAGAGCCGCCTGTCCCCGTTGCACCCACGGGGGGTTCGGGGGCTCCAGAGCCCCCGGCTGCTCCTGCTGCGGCGATTGCAGCTCATGCGCCTGCGCTTGCTCCTCCCTAGGCCCTTGTGCCAGCGAACTGCGGCCCCCTCGTGAGGCCCAGGGATCTAGAGGAAGCCTACACCATGCTGGATCAGCTCCGGACCGATCTCCAGGACGCCGACAGGGGCATGGTGGTGGGACGCATGGGGTTGATCTCGGGGTGGCTCCAGGCTGACGCGTCTGTTAGGACGGCTTGGGGCATGTCCGAGGCTGCCAGCGTGGAGAGCAGGAAGGAGGCCGGCGAGGCCACGGCGACTCATGACATGGCGCTGGCCAGCGCGGCTTCTGCCAAGGAGCACTGCAGCAGGGTGGAGGCGGAGGGGTAGGCTGCCCATAGCCAATGACTCTAGCAGCAAGAGACGCGAAGCGGCGCTTGCCGATCGTGACGCCAAGCTAGCCCAGGCAACCAAGGACCAAGCCGCGGAGTGGGACCGCCTGGGCAAGCTGAAGGAGGAGGTGGACAAGGCCTAGGCGTCCCATGCCTAGCTAGTCTTCGAGGCGACGACTCGACTGGAAGCCAGGGAGAAGGCCCTCGCTGCCGCTGAGGAGAAGGCGGCCCTGGAGTGCGAAGCCTTCGCCTCCCTCGAGTTGAGGTCCTCTAATGTGCTGCACTCCCCATACGAGGAGGGTACAAGAAGCCGTTGGCGACATCGGAGGATGGCCTTGCTGGGCTTCTCCCCAAGATTGTGGAAGCACTTGAAGGCGTCGCCGTTGGAGTGGACTCCATGGTGGAGGGGGAGTACCGCACGCTCTTCACCGCGGCCGCGACGCGTGTCTTCAGCCACCTCCACCACCGGGAGCCAACCCTTGACCTCAGCACCCTGACCGAACCGGTGGCTCCTAAGTCCCGCATTGCTGCTGGTGAGGCCATGAAGAAGCAGGTGGAAGCCCTACTGGAGAAGTTCCTCTGCGTCCCCGACCATGCGACTGCGGCAACCGGAGCCGGCGGTGAAGATGGTGGCGGGGTCATCGACGACGGGCTCCCTAAGGCGGGCGACAACGGCACCCAAGGCGATGGCGGTGCTTCCTCATAGTTCGACCCTGCAACATCCATCGTGCCTCATGGAGGCGTGAGAACTTCTGCTTAAATTCGTGGAACATTATGTTCTGTAATAATTGTCGGGACTCCGCAATTTCCTTTTAGTGCTCGATTTCCTTTTGTTTGCCATAGTGTTCTGCGTCAGCAGGGCCCAACCCGACGCATACCTCAGCCGCCGTTGGGGCGTCCAGATCACCAGGACGAGGCCAAGGGGTGAGGGGCTACGTGACCAGTGAGGCCCCTGAGTCACGATGCTCAGGGATCCCCCTTGACATTCAAACAACGCTCATGAAGTAAACGTGAGCAGCGCCTGAGTTAATCCGGAGTCCCCATACCTTTCCTCGCCAGCTTTTCCTGGGAGGGTCACGAGAAAAACAAGTGCGAGAGACCTGGTGAGGTGGCTTGCGCCAGGCGTGACCTGGGTGCATCCTCCATGCCCAGCCCCTCGCGGCCCCCGTAGGGAAAACAATGCGGTGAGTATGGGCGGCGAACCTATTGCCCCTCCTAAGGTTACTGCAACCACTAGGGCACCCTCAGTTGTTTATTCAGCAGCGCAAGTGTGGTGCTTCCACTTGGCACAGGCATAGCCGCTCCATGACAGTGTCGTCCGCCAGCGCGGAACATGGGGCTTCCACTGGTGCATGGTGAGAGTTCCCTCGAGGGGATACTCCGGGGCATGTATAGCCCTGTCCGTACGCGTGCCTAGCATGGCAGGACTGGAGGAGGTGTATATGGGCACTCGTGAGCCAGCGCAGGACTCACGAGGCCCTACCTCAAGTTATGTTGCGCCTGAATTTTTGGTTCAGAAATTTGCAAGGACCCTGTGAGATGTTTAGGTGGCCTGCGCTGAGTGAATCTCCGGAGGACATCGCATGAGAAGGCCAAACACCAACGACCCCAGGAGGTGATGTGAATGGGCCAGCCCGCCAGACAGAGCTGAGCCGTTAGGTGTATCGACGCTGCAGGGACGGACCCGAGCACAGACACCACGCCCAATCTTCTCATGCAACAATCCCAAATAAAGACAACTGGCGCGTGGCCCTTGCGATGGTGAGGCACCGGGTTGCGCGCCCTAACTTATCCACACGCGATTAGCTCATGCGAGAACAAGGCACCAAGGACCATGGGAGGTGTCGTGCAGGGGAGCTGGCCCGCGAGACAGAGCTCAGCCACTTGGGTTTAGCGATGCTGCAGGGATGGACCAGAGCATAAACGCCATGCCAGTCCTTAATCATGAGGCGGTCGTGGGCGGGCTCGTGAGGGCACACAACGTTCATGGTGATGAAGCACCGGACATGCAGGTTGTAGTATCTTAAGAAATTCGTAAGAGGCGAAACTAGTTCTGATACATGCACAAAATGATACAGGCTGCAGGGGCTGTCCCTAACAGCTTGAGGATGATGCAGCCTGAGGGCTGCCCTCAACTGAACAAACCAAAAAAGTCACCTAGCACCATCGTTGTGGAAGTGTGGAGTAGCTGAAGATGCACGCTGAAGAGGTCGTTCCTCACAAGTCGTCCGGCTCCTGAGTCTCGGGGGGCTCCAGAGGTTCCGGCAGCTCCTCCGTCAAGATTGCATGGTGCCTGACCTCGTGAGCTGTTAGGACGCCTTGCATGTAACGCTGGTGCATGGCAGCCATGTTTAGCAGGCCGAACGACATGCGGACATAGCTGCAGGGGCAGCCCCCATTCTGGTCGACGCGGGACGGCCAGAAGAACTCCTGAGAAGTTGCCCTGTTGAGGCCTGGGATGTTGACACAGGCGCGTAGCTCGCCACCCATGTCAGGGGTGGCAGCTGCACTGAGTAGTGCGGGGCGGCGCTTGCCACACATGCTCGTGCCTCTTGAAGCTCTTCAATTGCCTTGGTGATGAACTCCTGAGCGCCTAGCGCTTTGCGCCCTGGGCCTTTCTCATGGAAGTGCGTGTTGAAACACGCCTCCACATGGTGCCCGAACGCCGCCGTCGTGACGTTGGTCAGTCCAGAGGCCCTCCAAAAGAGAGCCCCTGAGCCCGTCCTGAGAGGGGCGTCGGGTGCGCCTTCCTAAGCGAGAGGGAAGGGCGCCACAGCAGTGGGCGTGGGGCCTGATGCACGATCGTCGGACGCCCCAGCCTCCCGAGGACCTCACAGGAGGAGCTTTTTCTTCTTCTTGGGTATTGATACGTCCATTTTGCATCATGCTTTTATATCGATATTTATTGCATTATGGGCTTTTATTACACAATATGTCACAATACTTATGCGTATTCTCTCTTATTTTACAAGGTTTACATGAAGAGGAGGAATACCGGCAGTTGGAATTCTGGGCTGGAAAAGGAGCAAATATTAGAGACCTATTCTGCTCAACTCCAAAAGTCCTGAAACTTCAGGGGAGCACGTTTCGGAATATATAAAAAATATTGGGCGAAAGAAGCACTAGAGGGGGCCACCCACAATCCACGGCGGTGGGGGGCGCGCCCTACCCCCTGCATCGTGGGCCCCTGGCAGCCCTCTGATGCCCATCTTATGCTATATGAGGTTTTTTGTCGAGGAAAAAATCATAAGCTAGCTCACGGGACGAAACTCCACCACCACGTGGCGGAACCTGGGCGGAACCAATCTAGGGCTCCGGTGGAGCTGTTCTGCCGGGGAAACTTCCCTTCGGGAGGGGGAAATCATCACCATCGTCATCACCATCGATCCTCTCATCAGGAGGGGGTCAATATACATCAACATCTGCACCAGCACCATGTCATCTCAAACCCTAGTTCATCTCTTGTATCCAATCTTTCTATCAAAACCTCAGATTGGTACCTGTGGGTTGCTAGTAGTGTTGATTACTCCTTGTAGTTGATGCTAGTTGGTTTATTCGGTGGAAGATCATATTGTTCAGATCCTTTATGGATATTAATACCCCTCTGATTATGAACATGAATATGATTTGTGAGTAGTTATGTTTGTTCCTGAGGACATGGGAGAAGTCTTGCTATAAGTAGTCATGTGAATTTGGTATTCGTTTGATATTTTGATGAGATGTATGTTGTATTTCCTCTAGTGGTGTCATGTGAACGTCGACTACATGACACTTCACCATTGTTTCGGCCTAGAGGAAGGCATTGGGGAGTAATAAGTAGATGATGGGTTGCTAGAGTGATAGAAGCTCAAACCCTAGTTTATTCGTTGCTTCATAAGGGGCTGATTTGGATCCATATGTTTCATGCTATGGTTAGGTTACCTCAATACTTCTTTTGTAGTTGTGGATGCTTGCAATAGGGGTTAATCATAAGTGGGATTCTTGTCCAAGGAAGGGTAGTACCCAAGCACCAGTCCACCCACATATCAAATTATCAAAGTACCGAACGCGAATCATATGAACGTGATTAAAACTAGCTTGGCGATAATTCCCACATGTGTCATCTGAGTGACACGGGCGGCCCGACGCTCAGCACGGACACGGCGAGCATCATCCATGGGAACGATGGAACATTGGCTGGGCGATCGACTGGAGAGAAGCTTCGACACGCCCCTACCTGGCGCGCCAAATGTCGGATTCAGGGCTCCGCAGACCCAAGAAAGGTTCGAACTCTAGGGCGTGTGCGAAGCACTCAACCTCTCTAGCCAACCAATTTGTTACCCCCACGGCCTAGCTCAGTGAACAAGAAAGAAGAGGGACACAACAGTTTCCCCAGGCTCGGGCCACCTCGCGTTGTAAGACCCTACTCCTGCTTTGTGGTGGATTAGCCTCACGAGGGGCCGAGGATGAACTAGTACAAGGGAAGAACAACCTCACGAGGTCTGCTCTGGTGTGAGTGTGAACTAGTGAGGTGTGGATATGATCCAGCCAGAGCTCTCTCTTTCTACGGTGGTGGCTAAGCTATATTTATAGTGGCCTGGGTCCTCTTCCCCCAAATGAAGGCGGGACGGAATCCCACAGTGGACAATTTTGAAGGGGGACAAGTAGTACATCCTATCCTCGGGTGCCCCCCGGACCGCCTCTTTGCTCTATAAATACCCCAATATTCCAAAAACCCTAGGGGAGTTGACGAAAATCAATTCCAGCCGCCGCAGAGTCCAGAACCACGAGATCCAATCTAGACACCATCACAGAGGGGTTCACCACTTCCGTTGGTGCCTCTCCGATGATGCGTGAGTAGTTCTTTGTAGACCTTCGGGACCATAGTTAGTAGCTAGATGTCTTCCTCTCTCTCGTTTGATTCTCAATACAACAGTCTCTTGGAGACTCATATGATGTAACTCTTTTTGCGGTATATTTGGTGGGATCAGATGAACTTTGAGTTTATGAACAGATCTATCTTTTTATATCCATGAAAGTTATTTGAGTTTCTTTGATCTCTTATATGCATGATTGCTTATAGCCTCGTATTTCTTCTCCGATATTTGGGTTTTGTTTGGCCAACTTGATCTATTTATCTTGCAATGGGAAGAGGTGCTTTGTAGTGGGTTCGATCTTACGGTGCTTGATCCCAGTGATAGAAGGGGAACCAACACGTATGTATCGTTGCTACTAAGGATAAAACAATGGGATCTATCTCTACATAGATAGATATTGTCTACATCATGTCATCGTTCTTATTGAATTACTTCGTTTCTCCCTGAACTTAATACACAAGATGCATGATGGATAGTAGTCGATGTGTGGAGTAATAGTAGTAGATGTAGGCAGGAGTCGGTGTACCAATATTGGACGTCATGCCTATGTAATGATCATTGGCTAGATGTCGTCATGATTATTTGAAGTTCTATCAATTGCCAAATAGTAATTTGTTTACCCGACGTTTGCTATTTTTCTCGAGAGAAGCCACTAGTGAAATCTACGGCCCCCGAGTCTCTTTCTCATATTATTTGCCTTTGCGATCTACTTTTCCTTTGCTTTTATTTTCAGATCTATTAAACCAAATATACAAAAATACCTTGCTGCATTTTATTCTTATTTATTTTATTTGGCATTCGATATATCAATCTACTACAATTTTATTCACGTCCGTTTGCCTATCTTGGGGCGCTGCTACCCGAAAGGGATTGACAACCCCTTTTACACGTCGGGTTGCGAGTATTTGTTATTTGTGTGCAGGTGATGTTTAGTTGTGTTGCTTGGTTCTCCTACTGGTTCGATAACCTTGGTTTCGTCACTGAGGGAAATACCTACCGCCGCTGTGCTGCATCATCCCTTCCTCTTTCGTGAAATACCGACGTCGCTTCAAGCCACCATCAAAAGGAATTTATGGCGCTGTTGCCAGGGAGGATCAAGTCAAGATAGTCTCTCGGCCACGAACCAATTTCTGGCGCCGTTGCCTGGTAGGATCTTCAACATATACTAGGTTCCTAATCACAAATCTCATCTCCCTGTAATTTACATTATTTTCCATTTGCTCTTGTTTTCCTCTCCCCCACTTCAATAAAATTTGTCGTTTTTATTCGCCTCTCTTTTTCGTTCGCCGTTTTCTTGCCGGATCTGTTCTTGAGTGCAATCTTGTTTGCTTTTATTATCGTCATGGATAGTTCTTCCTCTATTGCTTGCACTCCCGAGAACGAAGTTCTCAACTTTAAACAAAGGGGAGGAGAAAATTTAAAAGATGCTTGGTATAGAATTTGCAATGCTCATAATAGATCTATCAAAATAGTTCTTCCTCTATTCTTGAGCATGTCATGGAAATATTACATGCTATTGAAAAGAAAATGCTTAATGAAGAGCATATCAAAAATTTGGATAAAAAGATGCATAATTTTGCTACTAAGATTGGGTCAAAAGGGGGAGAAGGTTTTAAGTTGTTAAAGGAAAAGGGGACCGTAATTCATGAAACAATTGAAGAAAGTCCGTCTCGGATTGATAACTAGAAGAAATATTTAGTAATTTGAGCACGGCTTTTGCTTCCGCTAAAACTATTGAAAAAACTCCCGAAAATATTGGAAAGACTACTCAAGTCCCTAAGAACAAAGGAGCAACTTCTAGTAATAGTAAAGAGGATCTTAAGATGATTAGCATCCACCCGGATTTTGTTGAAGTTATAATAGATCCCTTTGGCAAGAATGAATTCTTTAAAAAATTTCCTAGGAGTATTGTCATTGAAAATATTTATGCTAAATCTTTGAAGAATTCTAAGTGTTTGATTGAAGAGTTGAACAAGGATGACAAAACTTAGATCCTTGCTTTATGCCTAGCTAAGGGCGTAAAACTATAGCGCTTGTCGGGAGGCAACTCAATGAATAAAATTTATTTTTGCATTTTGCTTTATGTTCTTGAGTGTTTGCACAAGTATGCTACTGTTATGATTGTGTTTTTTTGTGTTTTAGTTAGTGTTTGTGCCAAGCAAAGCCTTTAGGATCTTCTTGGGTTATAGTTGTTTGATCTTGCTGAAAAAACAGAAACTTCTGCGCTCATAAAAATAAATTTCATTTTTAACCAGAGAGCGATAAAATACCAATTCCTTTTGTAGAAGATTAATATACAAATTTCCCAGGCCGCCCTAATTCTTCAGAGTTTTTGGAGGTACAGAAGTATTCGAAATATCTAGATTGCTAGATACTGTTCTGTTTTTGACAGATTCTGCTTTCTTTGTGTTGTGTGCTTGTTTTGATGGATCTATGTTTTCTTTGATGAGTTTTTGCCATAGAAAAGTTGGAATATAGTAGATATAATGAAAGAAAAAAATAAGAATTATTTTGCTACTGTACTTATAGTAGTGATTTATTTTCTTATACTAACGGATCTCACGAAGGCATTTGTTGAGTTTTGTGTGATTGAAGTTTTCAAGTTGTGGGTTATCTTACGATGGATGAAGGAATAAGGAGTAATAAGAGCCTAAGCTTGGGGATGCACCAGCATCCAAAGCTATTATCCAAAAGGGAGCAAGCAACTAAGCTTGGGGATGCCCTGAGCGGCATCCCCTCTTTCTTTTAACGAACATCGGTATTTTACTTGAAGCTATATTTTTATTCATCACATACTATGTGTTTTGCTTGGAGCGTCTGGTATGATATGAGTCTTTGCTTGTTATATTTTGTGTTTTAAGTCTTGATTCCTTGATGGACACACCTATTTGAGAGAGCCAAAATTATGTCATGACTTGTTAGAATTGCTCTCTATGCTTCACTTAAATTTTTATGAGCTATGGACTTGCTCTAGTGCTTCACTTATATCTTTTTGAGCATGGTGTGCTGAGTTAGTTTTTAAGAAATGCTCTCTTGCTTCACTTATATTTATTTGAGAGTTCTTAAAATTTTCAAGAAATTCTCTCTTGCTTCACTTAAATTAATTTGAGAGAAAAAACTATTATGTTCATGATCTTCACTTACATTTGTTTGAGCTTATAAAAAGAAACACATGAAAATTAGTCCCGAAGTGATAGATATCTAAGAAGGATATAATAAAAACTTTCATGAAGATCATTGGAAAAATAAACTTGATTCTTAGTAATAGTTTTGAGATATGATGATGTGATATGTGAGTCATGTTGATGAGTAATTATGCTTTAGTAAGGATATTGGTGTTAAGGTTTGTGATTCCCTATGCCAGCATGAAAATCAATAAGTATGCAATGAAATTATATCCTACTTGTGGTGCATTATTCGGTGTTAATTATGCTTAATGCTCGCTTATGAGATTATTCGTTTCTTGGTTGGTCGCTTCTCAATCTTTTGCTAGCCTTCATTTTGCACTAAGTATGATCACTACTTGTGCATCCAAAAATGTTTAAACCAGTTTTGCCACATGAGTGCACTATATCTACCTATATGCAGTATTCTTTTGCCGTTCTAAGCAAATTTGTATGCGCCATCTCTAATTTTCAAAATAAACTTCTCTTTTGTGTGTTCGTACCGCTCGCGGAGCGACGAGGGGTGGCTAATATTTTCCATGCTAGATGTGTTATCCTCATGATGAGTGTTTATTCACTTGTCATTGCACGAGAGTAAGGCAAATGTATTAGGGATTCCCAGTCCCAAAATGAAAAATGAATTTACTTTATGCTGTCAAATAATAAATTCCTTGGAAAGTGTTGGTATGGAAGGCACCCGTGGATATGGTTAGCCATGGAAACTGAAAGTATGGTGGAAAAAGGAATAAACTTTATTTTCTATTTGGGAACCACCTATGATATATCTAGCATGGAAAGTGTTCGGAACTCTAAGTCGTTTTCGTTGGTGGGAAGGACACACCTCCCAAAATGTTTTTATCTCTAAGTTTTTCGCATTGAGCTCCTGCACCTCTACAAATCCCTACTTCCCTCTGCGAAGGGCCTTTCTTTTACTTTATGCAATTTTTATTTTTGAGTTTGAGTCTCTATCTTCTCTTATAAAAGCACCAACTAGGAGGCACTCTGATCATACTTGAGTATTGGGTGTAGTTAATATGCGAGTGTGTTTCATGAATGGATCAATGACTGAGCATGATGGGCTAGGGATAGCTTATTTTGGCGTTGATATTTTGAAAGACATGGTTGCTTGTTGATATGCTCGAATATTTAAGTTATCATATCAAAAGTAGACTATTGCTTTGAACAATATAAAAGCCCAAATTTCCATGTTATAAAGAAAAGAATATGATATGACATGTTAAGCAACATTCCACATCAAAAATTCTGTTTTTATAACTTACCTACTCAAGGACGAGCAGGAGTTAAGCTTGGGGATGCTGATACGTCTCCAACGTATCTATATTTTTTGATTGTTCCATGCTGTTATATTATCAATCTTGGATGTTTTATAAATATTTATAGTCATTTTATATCATTTTTTGGTAGTAACCTATTGACATAGTGCCAAGTGCCAGTTGCTGTTTTCTGCATGTTTTTTACATCGTAGGAAATCAATACCAAACGGAGTCCAAATGCAATGAAACTTTACAGAGATTTTTTATGGACTAGAAGACACCCAATGGGGCAAGGCAGCGCCTCGGGGTGCTCCGAGGGGAGCACAACCCACTAGGGCGCGCCAGGAGGCCCAGGCACGCCCTAGTGGGTTGTGCCCACCTCGGGTGCCCCCCGAACCGCCTCTTTGCTCTATAAATACCACAATATTCCAGAAACCCTAGGGGAGTCAACGAAAATCAATTCCAGCCGCCGCGGAGTCCAGAACCACCAGATCCAATCTAGACACCATCATAGAGGGGTTCACCACTTCCTTTGGTGCCTCTCCGATGATGCGTGAGTAGTTCTTTGTACACCTTCGGGTCCGTAGTTAGTAGCTAGATGGCTTCCTCTCTCTCGTTTGATTCTCAATACAATAGTCTCTTGGAGATCCATATGAGGTAACTCTTTTTGCGGTGTCTTTGTTGGGATCGGATGAACTTTGAGTTTATGATCAGATCTATCTTTTTATATCCATGATAGTTATTTGAGTTTCTTTGATCTCTTATATGCATGATGCTTATAGCCTCGTATTTCTTCTTTGATATTTGGGTTTTGTTTGTCTAACTTGATCTATTTATCTTGCAATGGGAAGAGGTGTGAGGGAGTCCTGGATTAGGAGGTGTTAGGACAGCCGGACTATAACCTTTGGCTAGACTGTTGGACTATGAAGATACAAGATTGAAGACTTCGTCCTGTGTCCGGATGGGACTTTCCTTGGCATGGAAGGCAAGCTTGGCAATACGGATATGTAGATCTCCTTCCTTGTAACCGACTCTGTGTAACCCTAGCCCCCTCCCGTGTTTATATAAACCGGAGGGTTTAGTCCGTAAGAAAAAGACAATCATACCATAGGCTAGCTTCTAGGGTTTAGCCTCTCCGATCTCGTGGTAGATCAATTCTTGTAGTACTCATATCCTCAAGAATAAATCAAGCAGGACGTAGGGTTTTACCTCCATCAAGAGGGCCCGAACCTGGGTAGAACATCGTGTCCCTGCCTCCTATTACCATCCGCCTTAGATGCACAGTTCGGGACCCCCTACCCGAGATCCGCCGGTTTTGACACCGACATTGGTGCTTTCATTGAGAGTTCCACTGTGCCGTCGCCAGAAGGAAGGATGTCTCGTCTCGTCTTTAAAGACGGTATTACTGTTGGGGGAGCTTTGGCTGTCGGCCAAACTCTCCAGCTAGGCGGTTTCGTCATGACCGCCTGTTCGGCCGCCGCGCCGATGATGACTTCTTGGGTCATCGAAAACAGCCTCCACGTCAAATCGGCACTCGCCGAACAGATGGATCCAATGGAGCTCGCTTCCCTAAACGAGCTCTTGGATCGCATCGCCGCCCTGGGAGTCGCTATCGGATTGGGCTTAAACCCGATCAAAGGGAGATTAACTCTCCGCCGGTCACCCATCATATTGCAGTGGTGGAGGAACAATGCGGCGACCTCTCCTCCATCTTGAGGACCAACTATGTCCGGATTCCTAAGCTCTCCGAGCCGGATACCCGTTCACGGGAGGACAACATCCAATCCCTGAACTTAGAGTCAGGCAGCGGGCCAGGATTATCGTGCAACACCCCGGAACCAGAATTTCCAAAATTAGAAACTCCTCGGCCCCTGGATCCTAGATCGGGTAACGGTTCGGATCCAATTCCACCCACCCACCCAAACATAAGCGATCTTTCCCACATCAGGCAAGAGCCCCAGGAAACAGTACATCACTATTGGGCCAGATTCCTCCTTGCGATGAACAAGGTTAAGGACTGTCGCGAGGAAGACGCAATCTTATTTTTCTGCAAAAATTGCACGGACAAGGGAATCCTTAATGCCATAAATCATCGTGAGATATCACGCTTTGCTGACTTGGCGTCCATAGTACGAAAGTACTGTGCGATGGAAGGTGCCTGGAAAACTGAAACAAACTTTTGGGATAATCCAACCCTAAATACGAACCCAGTCTGAAATAAAAGGGTGCACTATCAAAAGACACCCGGGTCAACTACCAAAAAGCAAAAACCCTCTATAGGGCATGGAACCGTACTGGAGGGATGGCTCAATGGACCCTGTAAAATTCACAGTACAGAGGGCGCCATACCAACACATAGCCTTAGAGCATGTTGGATACTCCGGCAGGTAGCCAAAAGTGGCGAGGATCTCCTAATTCCAGAAGCCACAGAGCACCATCCCAGAAATACCAGTACGGTATTAACAGTCTTCGAGACCTTCGCATCAAATAATAGGCAAAGGAGAACACTCCCCAGCCTTGCCGAAATCTACCATGTGGCAACAAATAAACCCATGGAGTGACACGGCTATTACTTTCAATGCCAGTGACGAACCTAAATTCCGAACAGCCCGAGCACCAGCCGCATTGGTCCTCAGTCCAATTGTGGACGGCTTTCGACTCACCAAGGTAGTCATGGATGGCGGCAGCGGATTAAACCTCATCTATGAGGAAACCCTTCAAAAATGGAAATAGACTGGAACCGCATCGAGAAAAGCAGCACAACCTTTAGAGGAATAATCCCCAGTCGGGAAGCGCGCAATATAGGCAAAATCACACTAGATGTGGTGTTCGGCATGCCAGAGAATTACAGGTCCAAAGAGATTACGTTCCAAGTGGCCCCGTTCAGTAGCGGTTACCACGCCTTGTTAGGGAGGGAGGCGTTCACTATCTTCCAAGCCATACCCCACTACGGGTACATGAAGCTCAAAATGCCCGGGCCCAATGGAATTATCACGCTTGCTAGTGATCCAGACACAGCACTCCGTGCCGAAAACAAGACAGCCACACTGGCCCTCGAGGCATTATCCGAAGCCCTAGCGGCTGAGGAACTGACTACGATGCGCTCCACGGTGAACAGGGACGATGTGATACTCGATAAGAGATCCAAGTCCACCTCCTTTAAACCGGCGGATGAAATAGTCAAATTCCAAGTCCATCCAACGGACCCTACAAAAACAGCTTCCATCGGGGCACAATTAAACCCTGACGTAGATGCCGCACTACGAGAGTTCCTACGCGAGAACTGGGACATTTTTGCCTGGCACCCTTCAGACATGTCAGGAATCCCACGCAGGCTGGCCGAGCACATCCTCAATATTCTAAAGGGATTCAAGCCGGTCAAGCAGGTTCTTCGGCTTTTCTCTGAACCTAAGAGACAAGCCATGGGAGAGGAACTAGCCAAGTTATTGGAGGCCGGATTCATTAGAGAAATAAAACATCCGGACTAGCTAGCAAACCTAGTGATGGTACCAAAGAAGGACAAATCCTGGCGCCTGTGCGTCGATTTTAAGGACCTCAACAACTCTTGCCCAAAGGATCCCTTCCCCCTCCCCCACATCGATCAAATTATCGATGCTACCACAGGACACGATTCATTGTGTTTCCTTGACACATACTCCGACTACCACCAAATTAAGATGGCGGAGCCCAACCAAGCCGCAATGGCATTCATCACACCATACGGCCCCTTCTGCTTCACCATAATGCCCTTTGGGCTCAAAAACACCGGCGCACCATATCAGCGCATGATTCAGACATGTCTGGCAAACCAGATTTGCAAAACAGTGGAGGCATACGTAGATGACGTGGTCGTCAAAACCAAACATGTCGAATCGCTAGTAGACAACTTGAGGCTCACATTCAATAACCTCCGAACATATGACATCAAGCTCAACCCAGAAAAATGCGTTTTCGGTGTGCCAGCCGGAATGCTCTTGGGCTTCATTGTATCCGGCAGAGTAATTGAAGCAAATCCGGACAAGATTCAAGCTCTGTCACAATTGGATATCCCAACGGACCTCAAACAAATCCAGAAATTAACTGGATGTGTGGCGGCTCTAAGCTGCTTTATCTCCCGCCTGGGAGAAAAGGCATTACCCCTTTATCGCCTCCTTCGGCACACCAAACACTTTGAGTGGACGGATGCTGCCACAACCGGATTGGAAGAAATAAAATCCATATTGGCAACCAACCCAGTCCTGGCCGCGCCAAACATTGGCGAACCAATGCTATTATACATTGCGGCAACTCATCAAGTTGTGAGCGCAGTGCTCGTCGTCAAACGAGAAACAGACGGACATAAATTCCCCCTTCAAAAGCCGGTCTACTATGTATCCACTGTCCTTACTCCATGCAAGTCACGGTACCTGCATTATCAAAAGATAGCATACGCGGTATTCATGGCATCCCGGAAGCTGCGACACTACTTTCAAGAGTGTTCGATAACAATAGCCTCGGAAGTGCCACTTAATGATATTATAAACAACCACGATGCCACGGGCCGGATTGCCAAATGGGCCATCGAGCTCCTCCCGTTCGACATAACTTACAAGCCACGGCGAGCCATTAAGTCGCAAGTATTGGCCGACTTTGTCGCCGAATGGACGGAAGCCGAACTCCCTAAAGAGTATGGCGCATATTCCAACTGGATCATGCACTTCGACGGCTCCAAAATGCTGGCCGGTCTGGGGGATGGCGTCGTTCTGACATCCCCAACCGGAGGTACAGTCCAATACGTACTCCAGATAATGTATACAGACTCCAACAACGCAGCCGAATACGAGGCCCTTCTACATGGTCTCCGGATGGCAGTATCCATGGGCATTCAACGCCTAGAGGTGCGGGGGGATTCGAACCTCGCAATATCTCAAATAAATGGTGACTTTGATGCCAAGGATCCAAAAATGGTGGATTATCGCAATGTCGTCCTAAAAATGTTAGCTCGGTTCGAGGGGCTCGAATTTCACCATATAGCCCGTGAAAACAATCAGGCGGCAGACATCCTCGCACGCATCGGCGCAAAACGCGATGCGGTCCCCCCTAACATCTTTTTGGAGAGGCTTTTCAAGCCATCCGTGGTATGGGAAGGGGACACTGCTAACAACAAACTAGACCCAACCGCAATCCCCGATACCGAACACTCTGACATAATCGGAGGCTCTGCCACCGAAATATCATCCTCAGCCCACGTTATAATGGCCGTCATTGCCCCGTGGACAGAACCATTCTTGGCCTACTTAACTAGGCAGGAAATCCCTGAGGACCAAAACAAGGCACGCTGCATAGTGCGGCGATCTAAATCCTATAGGGTCCATGAGGGAGAGCTTTATAAGAAAAGCACCACCAGAGTCCTTCAGAGGTGCATCTCCGAAGAGGAAGGGCAGAAGCTTCTGGCAGAAATTCATGCCGGACTTGGCAGCCACCACGCCTCAGCCCGGGCCCTTGTAAGAAAAGCCTTCTGTACAGGTTTTTACTGGCCATCGGCCCGGGCAGACGCACTGGACCTAGTCAAACACTGCATGGGTTGCCAGCTTTTTGCAAATCAAAGCCATATGCCGCCCACCGCCCTCCACACAATACCCATTACCTGGCCCTTCGCGGTCTGGGGGCTTGACATGGTTGGACCCCTTAAAGGAGGAACCCACAAGAAAAGATACTTGCTGGTCATGGTGGATAAATTCACCAAATGGGTAGAAAGCCAAGCCTGTTAAGACGGACGAATCCGGACCGGTGATAGACTTCATATCCGGGGTCGTACACCGTTATGGTGTCCCCCACAACATCATCACTGATAATGGCACGAACTTCACGGCCGACGAGGTAAAACTCTGGTGCAAAAACATGGGCATCAAGCTCGATTGTGCTTCCGTCTATCACCCACAAACTAACGGTCAAGTCGAACGAGCAAATGATCTTATCATGAGCGGCATCAAACCCAGATTAGTGTGGTCCCTAAAGGAATCTAACACGCACTGGGTAGAGGAGCTCGACTCCGTACTCTGGGGGCTGCGGACCACGCCGAATCGCACTACCGAATACACACCATTCTTTATGGTATACGGCGCAGAGGCGGTTTTCTGCCCTACGACATAATTCATGACTCACCTCGAGTGCGCATGTACGAAGAAAGAGAAGCCGAGCTCGATCGGCAGGATAGTCTGGATGCCCTGGAGGAGGAGCGTGATGTAGCAAAAGCCTGTTCCGCATTCTATCAACAGCAGGCTCGAAGATACCAAAGCAGAGAAATACGGGCCAAAACTTATAATGTTGGCGAATTAGTTCTACGCCTACCGGAGAAGAAAAAGGACAAACTCAAGCCCAAATGGGAGGGTCCCTTCATTATTGACCAAGTTTTGACTGGTGGGGCGTACCGTCTGCGGGATGCATCGGATAACCAAGTCGAGCCGAACCCATGGAACACAGCTAGACTCCGAAGATTCTACGCCTAGCGCCGGACTCTATGTTCGTCTCCTTCCTCTGTCCATTTTTATACGCTATCTGTCTCTTATTTCTCTCCTCCTCCCCTTATTTTCTCTCACAGCCTTTAAGGGTCAATTTGTGCCTTGTTTGCACACAACTGACGCACTATCCGCGCTCATTATACCTGGGGGCTTCTTTCACAGAAGCTTATTTATTTATACGAGCTTCATGCCCAGCACATGTGTCATCCTTCCGCATGTACCTTTTATTCACCATTATATGCATCGATATGACTTAAGTTTTGGCCAAGCTGTGTTGCCTAGCTCCTGTATTTATGCCCTATGTTCTCGTTAATTCTGCCAGGGCATAAGGGGAGAACCTTTGTGATTGTTACTGCTGGGTCAGCCGGATGTGTACCTCAGACTGGGTGAAGCCGAAAGCTAGCGTTCTTAAGGGAATATTCGGTCGGTGAACAAAAGATGATTTTTCCCTATTTTCTATATATGCCCCCAGATGTTTCTTGCTGCGATTCTTTTCGCAGTCCGGGCATGCACTTTAGGGCATGCATACCCAGGGAAAGGAACCCCTAACGGAACTATTCTCCCTGGAAGATGTTTCTTACTAACCATGTAATATAACATAACTAGTTGGGCACTTGTCTGTTCAAGCACTAATGGCCCCTACGCCAGGTTTCCAAG